>NC_060141.1:747676086-747995067 GCF_021461385.2 Schistocerca piceifrons
ACTAATAGGGAGTGGGTAGCAACATTGCAAGGACTTACTAGGGACTGTGCCTTTGACTGTGACTGTGGTCTTTCTTATTCAGATACAATGGTACGTGATGCAATTGCACAGAATGTTTCTGATGTTCGCATACGGGAGCAAATTTTAAAACTAGTTAATCCCTCCCTTCAACAAGTGATAGCCATTTTGGATAGACAAGACACACTTGACTGTGCTCAGGAATCTTTTGAAACTTCGCCAGCAGTGTGTAACATTAACCGGCCAGCCGGGCGAGCTGCGCGGCCCGGTCAACTGCCATCGCACAAACAAACGC
Source organism: Schistocerca piceifrons (assembly GCF_021461385.2). Taxonomy (NCBI): domain Eukaryota; kingdom Metazoa; phylum Arthropoda; class Insecta; order Orthoptera; family Acrididae; genus Schistocerca; species Schistocerca piceifrons. The sequence continues at coordinate 747,676,400 of NC_060141.1, forward strand.
AGCTGCCGCCGCGCTCTAAGCCACGTGTGCCGCGCCAGCCCACAAATGCAGTGAAATCATGCCCGCGGTGTGCTACTAGACATTCGCGTGAACATTGCCCGTCACGCCAAGCTATTTGCTTTTTCTGCAATAGGAAAGGACATGTTCAAAGTGTTTGCCAGAAAAGGCTCAGATCAGACAATCACAATCATTCCAGGCCCTTTGCTTCGCGCCGGAATCGAACCAAGGACACTCAGGATCGTGGACCTTCGCCCATGGACATTCATGTAGTTAATTCCGATTCGTCCAGTGCCACTTTCTCTAACAGTGACTGTGTTCATCCCACAAAAACTGTGCGTCGACGTCACCGGAAATCACGTCAATTAGCAAGTGATTCTGTACCAGTGTCTGTTCCAATTGCACAAAACAGTCGCTCTTGTCGTCAGCAGAACAATAAACTTTTTGTGGACTTAAGACTTTGAAGGCAAAGTGATACCATTCCAGCTCGATACCGGAGCTGCAGTTTCATTGCTCAATCACGACACGTACAAACAACTGGGCGCACCTCCGTTGCGTGCCGCAAATGTTCAGTTAAAAAGTTATTCCGGACAGAAAATTCCTGTGTTAGGACAGTGCAGCCTTCTTGCAACATATAAGGGACAAACAAAACTTGTGTCATTTTACATTCTTCGTTCTTCTACTGCAGTGAACTTGTTTGGTTTAGATTTATTTCAGTTGTTTAACATGTCTATTGTAAATCAGGTCCTATCAGTGAATCAGACTGTGCCTTCAGACAGTGTTTCTCGCTTATGTGACGAATTTGCAGACATTTTTGCACGGGGCTTAGGTTGTGCTAAAAACTATGAAACACGTTTGGAATTGAAGGTCAACGCGCAACCGAAATTTTTCAGAGTGCGCAATGTTCCCCACGCATTGCGTGATGAGGTCGCAAGAACATTAAACGATCTAGAATCACAGGGTGTAATTGAACGTGTGCAAGCTTCTGTCTGGGCCTCACCCTTAGTAATTTTGCCAAAACCTTCCGGAAAATTGAGACTTTGCGTGGACTTCAAGGCCACAGTGAATCCACAACTAGTGACTGCTACTTTTCCTTTGCCCCGCCCGGAAGATCTTTTTGCTAAACTGTGCCCGGGAAAATATTTTTCGAAGTTGGATCTAGCCGATGCGTACTTGCAAATACCGGTGGACGACGAATCCCAGCGCGTATTGGTGGTTAACACGCATCTTGGATGGTACAGGTTCAAAAGACTGCCGTTCGGGTGTGCATCCGCCCCTGCATTGTTTCAGCAATATTTACAAACTATTTGTGCGTCGGTCCCTACTGCAGCAAACTATCTGGACGATATAGTGATCTCCGGACAGACAGAAGAAGATCATCTTGCGAACCTACAAACGTTATTTCAGGTCTTGCGACAAAATGGTCTTCGCTTGAGGAAGGACAAATGTGTGTTTTTTGCTCGTGACTTACCATACCTGGGCCATGTCATCAATGCCCAAGGCATACATCCGAGTCCAGAGCACCTCCGTGCCATACAAGATTTACCTTCCCCTCACAATGTGAAACAGCTACAGAGTGTGTTGGGTAAAATTAACTATTATCACAAATATATGCGCAATGCCTCTTCCCTTTCAGCTCCGCTTCATCGCTTACGCCGTAAAGGTGTTCCGTTCGTCTGGACGACGGAATGCGAACGCGCCTTTCGCCAGTTGAAATTGGCGTTGCTTTCTAATACTTGCCTCACGCCTTTTGATCCCCGGAAACCCCTTTTGTTGATGGTAGATGCATCGGATTTCGGGATCGGTGCTGTGCTTGCGCACAAAGTTGGCTCCCATGATCACCCTATTGCCTTTGCGTCCAAATTGCTCTCGTCTGCGCAAATAAATTACTCGCAGATAGAGAAAGAAGCTTTGGCTCTCGTGTTTGGTGTTACTAAGTTCCATGATTTCTTGTATGGTCGTCATTTTACCATCATCACAGACCACAAACCTTTGACATCGCTTTTTCATCCGAACAAGCCTGTACCTCCACGTACAGCGCAGAAATTCATTCGCTGGTCTATTTTCCTCTCGCAGTACCGCTACGATATCTTGTATCGGTCCACTGCTAAGCACGGAAACGCCGATGCGTTGTCCCGTTTGCCTGTTGCTGAGGATAAAGCATTCGATTCTTCCGAACTTGCTTGCATGTTCATTGATTCGGAAACGGATGAAGTGGTCGAATCGTTTCCGATTGATTTTCGTCGTGTAGCTACAGCCACAGCTGCTGACCCTGTCCTTGCTACTGTTTTGCGTTTTGTTGCTACGCAATGGCCTTTGTCAAAGTCTCGGATCGAGAATCCGTTGGTTCGCCGATTTTTTGCTCACAAGGAGAGACTTTTCGTTCGACGTGGTGTTTTGTTGTTGCGTTCTGATAATGATCAGTCCAGAGTCGTGGTCCCACGTTCGTTACAGTCCTCTGTTTTACGGCTTCTTCACCAAGGACATTGGGGTCTAGTGCGAACGAAACAACTTGCTCGTCAGCACTGTACTTGGTTCAGAATCGATGCTGCGATTGCGAATATGTGTTCTTCTTGCATGGCGTGTGCCGAACAACAATCCGCACCGCCGCGGAAAGTCTTTGCATGGCCAAAAGCCACTTCCCCTTGGCTACGTTTTCACATTGATTTTGCTGGTCCATTCTGGAATGCTCGATGGTTGGTTCTGGTCGACGACTTCAGTAATTTTCCTTTTGTTGTCCGGATGTCTGCCACGACGTCCTCCGCCACCATCCAAGCGTTGTCTGCTATCTTTTGCATTGAAGGTCTTCCGCAGACTATTGTTTTTCGACAATGGCCCACAGTTCATGTCCGCAGAATTTCAGTCATTCTGCCAGGCCAATGGTATTCAACATCTGACATCCGCGCCGTTTTCGCCTCAGTCAAACGGTGCCGCTGAACGATTGGTCCGGACTTTCAAGTCACAGATGTTAAAGTTGAAAGAATCGCATTCTCGGGAGGAGGCATTGTTGCTCTTTTTGTCTTCGTATCGCTCTCAGCCCCGAGATGGTCGCTCGCCGGCTGAGTTGCTCCACGGTCATCCTCATCGCACCTTGATGTCTTTGCTGCATCCGCCGCATCAGGTTCCTGTGCAGCGGCAGACTCCTGCTTTTGCTCCAGGCGACGTTGTATTTTATCGCAACTATCGCGGTTCACGGCGTTGGCTCGCAGGGCGCATTCTTCGCTACCTCGGCCGCGCGATGTATTTGGTTTTGGGGGCCTCTGGTGAGGTGCGTCGGCATCTCAATCAGCTGCGCCTCTGTCGTCGCACGGGTTCTGCCGCTCCCCGTCTGCTTTCAGCGACGGTGCCGTCCGGTCAGCGCCCTGGGGACCCATCTACTGGCTCGCCTCATCCCCAGGTGTTACTGACGATGCCTTCCATTTTGCCCCATGGCGACGCGCCGCAGCAGCAGCCGCCGCCGCAGCCGCCGGTACTCCCGCCGGCGCCGCCCGCATTCGACGCTTCGCTGCAGCCGCCAAGCGCCTCCCAGGGTCACATGCCGCCGCTCGCTTCCCGTGACCAGCGGTCCTACGCCATGGAACTCCCGCCCGCTCCGGACCACATGACATCATCGCGCGTCGGCTACCCCAACGCAATGGAGGTCGACCCTTCGGCCCCTCCTGTCTCTTTACGGGCGCATACACCGCATGTTGACGTGCACCCTGGACTAGGTTTTCAGGCGTTTCCTAGCTCCCCTCGGACCGAATGGCCGGGTGCGGGTGGCACAGCCTCGCCTGTTGTTAGGCTCCCCACCTCATCGCATACGTCAACATGGGGTCCTCCCCACGGCGGGCGGAAGCCTTATCTCACGACCGTTCGCCGATTTGCGGGGGAGGTATGTGGTGTCACCGCCAGACACCACATTTGCTAGGTGGTAGATTAAATCGGCCGCGGTCCATTTAGTACATGTCGGACCCGCGTGTCGCCACTGTGTGATCGCAGACCTAGCGCCACCACAAGGCAGGTCTCGTGATACGAACAAGCACTCGTCCCAGTTGTACGGACGACCTAGCTAGCGACTAGATGTACGAAGCCTTTCTCTCTCATTAGCCGAGAGACAGAATAGCCTTCAGCTAAGTTAATGGCTACGAACTAGCAAGGCGCCATTAGCCTTACAGTGATTGTAATTAAAGTCTCCTGTGTATAGTCAAGAGCGATGTACCACAATGATTGATTAAAGATAAGTATTAATCCAGCTACGTACTTTTCTTCATAGCATTAATTACGTAGCCTGTTCCAGTACTTCACGCCCGTCTGCGTTAGTCTAGCGTGCATTTTCAGCCATCTCGATCTACAAGGTGTTGGCCCAGCTGCCGACACATCAATAACAGCATACCCTTCTCACTGAGATCTGTCATAAGGCATGCAATGGTGGCATTCATTTGTAAAAAAGTTGGTGTATTGTGATGGGTAATCATTCTGTCTACAACATATAGATGTGAGGTATGCATATTGCATTCCTTAGGGCATGCAGACTGTTGTGAGCAGTTGTTTACTTATAAAAATATATTGACAATTTGGAAGAATGCTAAAGTGATGACATTGTTTAAACAGCAGTTATTAGACACATTAAAATTAAATGCAATCAAGAATATCTCTGATCTTAAACTGCTAGATAATGATTCTAGCCCTGAAGGAAGGACTGCATCATCTTCGCCATCCATTTGTACTGGTATTTCCCATCAAAGTATGAAAATCTTTTATTTTTGAATCATCATCAGACTTTCATGGAAGTGGCAAATAATGTGATCTTCCAAACAGAGAAGTGCTCAGATTAATACAGGAAATAAATTTGATCTTTTCTCAAAAGGTGGTCAAATGTGCAGCATTTTCAAGTATTTATAACACTGTTAATTGTGAAATTTGTTCTAAAAGACAGCTGTGTAAAATTGTGCTTGAAAAATGATCTGCAATGCATTTTGCTTCATCTCATTAAATCTCTTAATGCCTCATATGAAGTTGTGACTAAATTGCGAGTAGTCAAAAGGTTTTCTTCTAACGTGCATTTTCTGACAAGTGAGTTTGAAAGACAGATTTTATTTGACTCTCAGTAAACTGCATTTCACTTGACTTCTTGAAACTGGCAGAACAACCAGATACAGCAAAGAGTAAATACTGAGAAACTATATTGTCCTAGCAATTACACAGCTAAAATGGTATTCTCAGAAAGGGCGTACTGTTGTGAAAAACTGACACTAAAGAAAGGAATCATTTGGCATGTAATATAATTCTCATTTATTTTCTGTCTCATTTGCCCATTGTTAATTAGATTATGTTTCAATCACTCAGGAACACCTCCAGATCTAAAACAAAGTAAAACAAAACATGAACCATCTAATATTTTATAATAAGTAGAAAAGAACTGTAGATAAATGTAGAATTACCTACGTAGTTATGTCAGCAACCCAGCTTGTCTACTCAGAACCACATATCAGAGTACTGTGTTTTGCAACTGCAGTCAGTATTTCAAATAGGTATATGATGTTGGTGGGGTTTGGCAAGTGAGCAGAGGAAATGGGAGTGAGGCTGACTGAGGGAAGGAAAAAGAAGCAGAGATGTGTGATTTTGGAAAAATTCTTATTAAAATGCTAATAGCGTAGAACAATGGGTATCTAAAATATAAACAGCGTAAAATGGTAAAAAAAAAAAAAAAAAAAAAATAGAATGGAGCGAGGGGGATTGAGAGCAGGCAAAGGAGGCAAGGGAGGGGTCGGAGAGTGAGTGGTGGCAAGGGTGCTATGGGTTTAAACAAGAGAGGGTCTTATTGTAAAATTACAAATGTCAATTATGTAGAAAGCCTTATGTTAAAATACAAGAAAGGGTATGTAGCACTGTAAGAGGCAATACAAAAATTACAATATGTCAATTATGTAGAAAGCCTTATGTTAAAACACAAGAAAGGGGATGTAGCACTGTAAGAGGCAATACAATAGGAGATTACAAAAGTGGAAATGAAGTAGCAAAACTGAATTAGCATCTTCAGATATTCGAAGTGTGAAACTTTCAAATTATAAAATTATAATGTCTTACTCTAAAAGTGTAGAAATAAAAATTGTATAAAATTTTTTTCATCAAAACTGCGCATACCATCGCCGAATGGAGTTAGCAGTTGGTGGATCTTTGTTGAACTTCGTCCTGAAGTGTCGTTGCACTGTTATGACTGACTGATGGGAGTGCATTTCAAGCACGACATACGCTTTCTCGGCTCCTGTCGCCATTTTGTCTCACTGTGCTCTCGAGCGCTCTGGCGGCAGAAACCTGAAGTGCGGCTTCAGCCGAACAAAACTTTATGAGTTTTTCTACGTATCTGTAGTGTGTCGTGACCATATGTCAATGAATGGAGCTACAGTGAATTTATGAAATCGCTTCAATCATTTGTAATAGCCCTGTAAAACCCAGACAACACTATGTATCAATAGCTAAATTTTACCTTCACCTTCTAAAACATAATTTTGAAACTTTTACAAAGAGAGGGGAGAAAATAGTAACAAAAACTATGGCAGATGGCAGATGCAACAACTTTTTGTTTAAGGCAGTATCACTTTCCAAATATAGATGTAAATCCCAAAATGGGGCAAGGACAACACTGATTCCTGTTACCTGAAAAATTTTATCGCATATGTTGGGCAGCATAATACTGACCTCCTTCAGTGATGATATGAGGGACTCCTGAGCAGACATAAATGGTCATTAGTAATAAAGATGGAGGTTGCGTTGGTCAGGTGTATCTTGAAACTTACCCACAAATTTTATGAATTTGTTTAAACAGAGTTAGAATTGTCTTCCTGCAAGGTGGTCCCCAAACGATGACATCTGTGCTACAGCATACACGTGACCACCTAAAATGCCCATGTTCTTTTTGCTTGTATTCCATCTCCCGTGAGTGACAACAGATTACATGAACTAGCATCATCAGAACTGAAGAGTAAGTGGTATGTATGATGAGAGGTATTTTTAAAGACAATCAGAACTGAAACAAGTGCAATTCAATTGATTTGGAAAGTGCTTCATTTCTTTTCAGTGTACAAACTGTTAAAGAGGCAGACATTCTTAATCAAGTTTAATAACTTTATAAAGCTTAATTTACTTTTTTTTCTTTTTTTGTGTTCTGCTTTACAGCAGTTCTTGTCACGGGGAAAGCCTCATCAGAAGCGTCCACCGCATGAGTGTCTATGGAAGTGACTCCAGTGGTGGTTAACCATTGCCTTCCACTGCTTTATTTACAGACTTGGTTAAAAAAAAGATATAATTTTCTGCAAAGAAATATCCATTTTTATAGTATCTCCACTGACTTAAATGAACCTGATAAAGCAAGATTCTATTATTTTTTCCTTTAATTAACTCAGCAACAAACTCTGTTTATGACCCAACATAATATTCTTTACCAATGTAAATGACTTCTTTATTAGAAAATAATTCTCCTTTGCAAGTCATTTTTTGGTGTCTGGAACCAAAAACCTGGGAACTGCATGGGAAGCAAAATACGTCCATCTAATTCACTTTTGTCATTACACTAGCTATTATACGAACAATTGTATTATTTTAGTGCAAGAGTTATTACTGAGCAGTAATCTTAGTCACTTTCTTTATTTGGTGCAACACGAATTACATGTAAGCTATAACATTATCATGTACTGTTTGGAGCCATTGGTCTCGGATCCAGATCAAGAGAGTGCAACAATTTAAGCTGAATGTCAATAGTGTGGCATCTATAAAGTTTTAGAGTGTTCCATTTTATTTTCACACTAAATATGTTTTTACGAGGTGTACCATGATCTATTTCTAGAGTTCCACAGCCACAGAAGAGGAACATCCAGACTCCATCATGCACCAAGCCTGATTTATCTTATTACTACTATCATCAATATACATAAAAGAAACAATTGTTTATGTAAAAAGTAACCACACTGTATCGTTTAACGGATAACAATAACAGAAGAAATAAAAATGATTATCATACTAAAGGAAATGGGCTCATATTAACTGACAAAGAAGCCAGTAAAAGCAGGATGCCTTCTATACAACAGTTTGCCGAACTATCCGAAGATAATAGAAAACATGTCCATTTTCAACAATAAACTAAAATATCACTTTATTAAAACTTATCCATACAGTATATTAAAGAAAACCTCAAAGTTAAGAACTAATGTAATGTCAACAACGTAGGAAAAGACAGATTGTTATTTACCGTACAGATAACACATTAAGTGGCAGACAAGCAGAACTAAAATACACTTATACATAAGCTTTCGGATACAGCCTTCGTTGGAAAAAGGGAGAGAGGGAAATGGAGTTTCCATTGTTTGAAATTAAGGTAATGTTTCATATGTTGCTGTACTAACATGTGAAATTTTTCAGAAAGCATAAATTGACTTTAATCTTTGATAATTATGAATGTATATCAGTATTCTTTTAAAATGCTTGTATTTTAGATACTATTTTTGAAGAAATGATGCATTTTACTGATATAAGCATGTAGTTGTGTAATTTTGAAATTTGTAATTGTGTTACTTTTCAAACTTCATGTGAACTTGATGTGTCCAATACCATTGTACAGAATTGTCCATGGACATAAATAAAGAATAAATTTGGTTTATTCTAGTTCACACTTTACTCTCCAAATTAAATCCCTATTGGTAATCTGAAAGGGTATACGATTATTGATTGGGGCAGAATTCCATATCTAGTACATTATCTTCTTAATGGCAGAATTAAGCTTCATACCTTGCTATATTAAGTTCATAGATGTGGACAGCTACTACTTGTAGTATAAATTCAAGGTTTCTAGGTTGATGGACAGGACTTCCTCTGTTTCATCTGGCGTGGTAGCTTGAGCTGCTAATGCTATGTCATTTACATACAGGAATTTGATGCTAGTGGTGTAAGGTAGATCAGTGGTATAGAACCTGAAAAACAGTTGAGCCAATAAAGACGATTGAGTTATCCTGTTATTTACTGTGAATGATTTGCTTCTATTATGCTGACTTTGAAACAGCAATTTGTCTGCGTGTTCTTCATGAGTGCGGTCAGTTTTCGTACACACATCTATTCCACCATATTTTATCATGTGTAGCAGACAGGTTCACAAAAAGCTGCTGATGTTTTGTGTCCCCTACAATTCTGACAGGTCCACAACAGCATCACTTTGGAAACCTGCTAGTTTGTTTTTTATTATTTTTAAAACTTGAAGTATTATACGTTTTAAAGTTTCAAATGGACACTGAGCAATGGTAAGCACTGAGGATTAGGAGCATCAATTGCTGGTTTTCCAGCTTTAATAACTATTATGCTATTCCAAGCTCAAATGTAATAAATTTCCTTGAAACATAAAAGCATGGATTTAGAAAGCATCACCTGTGTGAAACTCCAACTGACCTTTTCTCTCATGATGTCCTGCAAACCATGGATGAAAGGCAACGTGCAGATTCCATATTCCTAGCTCTCCGGAAAGCATATGACACAGTGCCCCACCGCAGACTGTTAATGAAGGTCCGAGCACACAGAATACGATCCCAGATGTGTGAGTGTTTCAAAGATATCTGAAGTTATAGAATCCAGTACAATGTCCTGAATGGTAAGTGTTATCAATGAGGAGGGTATGGTCAGGAGTGCCCTAGCAAAGTGTGATAGTACCACTGCAGTTCTCTATATACATACATGATTCACACAATTATAGCTTTTGGCCATTAAGGCTTTTGTCAGCAATAGACACACACACACACACACAAACACGTGCGCGTGCGCGCACGCAAACACAACTTGCACACATGTCTGCTGTCTCAAACAGCTGAAACGACACTGTGAGCAGCAGCACCAGTGCATGATGGGAGTGGTGACTGGGTGAGGGTGAGTAGGAGCCTGGGCAGGGAGGGGGAGGGATAGTATGGAGGGGGTGGCAGACAGTGAAGTGCTACAGCTTAGATAGAGGGCAGGAGAGAAGGTGGGGAGGGGGATTACTGTGGGTAGCAGGTCTGAGGACGTCTAACCTGCAGCACTTCACTGTCCGCCGGCCCCACCATACTATCCCTCCCCCTCCCTGCCCCAGCCTCCTCCTTACCACCACCCAGTCGCCACTCCCATCATGCACTGGTGCTGCTGCTCACAGTGTGGTTTCAGTTGTCTGAGACAGCAGACATGTGTGCAAGTTGTGTTTGCGTGAGTGTGTGTGTGTGCATTTGTGTGTCTATTGCTGATATAGGCCTTAATGGCCGAAAGCTAGAATTTTGTGAATCTTCTGTGCTTATCACGACTCAGCATCTCTGCTATACAGTGAGTAGCAACATTCCTTCCCTAATATTGTTACATTCCACCCTGGATTTTCCATTGTTTGACATACATGATTTGGTGGATATGGTGAGCAGGAAACTGCAACTGTTTGCTGATGGTGCTGTAGTGTACTGGAAAGTGTCATTGCTGAGTACATGTAGGAAGTAGGGTGACTCCGATATAATTTCTGTTTGGTGTGGTGAACAGAGGCTTGTGCTAGAGGCAGAAAAATGTGAGTTAACATAAATGAGTATGAAAAACAATCCTGTCACATTCGAATACAGTGTTAGTGGTGCCCTGCTTGACACAGTCAAACTGATTAAATATCTAGGTGCAACGTTTCAAAGTGATATGAAATGGAACCAGCTCATAATATCAGTAATAGCAAATATGAATGGCTGGATTCGGTTTATTGGGAGAATTTTATGAAACTGTGGCTCATCTATAAAAGAGGTGTATAGAACACTAGTGTGAACCATTGTTGAGTACTGTTCAAGTATTTAGGAATCTCCACGTGGTTGTATTAAAGGAAGACATTGAAGCAATTGCTGATCCCTTTGTTTTGGTTTCTTTTATCTAAATGATAGCAGTGGATCCATGTTCCAACCACATTCAAATAATGAAACCAAAATGTCTTTGGACTATAGTTTAACTTTTCCAAACAAGATTTTGAAATAAGAAAGTAACAGTCTCAAAAATGTTATTGAGACAATCTTCTGTCATATTTCCATGAATTTTATGGAATATTTCTTCAAATGAATATGCCATATCTGCAGCATTTGTAAAACACATTTAAATTCATTTAACCAATAAACAATATTTATTGTTAGTGTGAAGGATCTATGAATTTTCCTCATCTCCATTTTGAAAAATAAAATATTTTATTATTACAAGGTATTGGTTTTACCCATTTAGCTGTTCACATAAGGTACCTACCAACAAATACATTTGTGTTACATTTGATTGAAATGATGATTGTGTAAAGGGATATCCGATCACTGAATTGCTGTTCATATCAGTTACATTAATAGTTTAGGTGCTAACATTTTCAATTTCATAGCGACAGAAATTTAATTTTAGGGCATTTATGGATATAGCAAAATTAGCATATCCATACCGACGACAAAATACATATTACAGTGCGAAAAAATGGTGCATCATCATTGCTCATCAAAGTATGTTTTGATATTTGGTTTTATGACAATGTCAGTAATTTGTGCAGTTACTAGTTTTTTGTGACTTCAGTACTCATTTGGGTTGTGTCTTTCGAAAGGTACAATATTTTAACATACTGTGTGCTTTCTTATATACACCCTCCTCCCACTGTAAATCTCAGTTTCGCAGTACCAATGGGCTGCTCTGCTGGTGAAGTGGAAGGAGAAGTGCATGGCCAAAGCACAAGTCACTGTCCTCAGTCTCAGTTCTGACACCACAGGAGTCTGGTCATACTCTTCAGTTGGCACGTCATGAATGGATCTTCCTACAAACTGTTGCTGTGCTTTGAGCATGTTTGAGGCTGGATCTCGAGCATTACCATACTCTTTACTCATCAGATCTGGTAGACAAATCTCACAGATTCTTCTAAAAAAAACAAAAAAAAAACACAACTCCAGAATGTTTAGGCACATTTTATTAACTTGGTGCCATTATAGTCAATGTTACAACCACTGGAGAGGCAGTGCTTCATAACTGGCAAATTAAAATGTTATTGCATTAATGACATCCCTCCAGCATAAATGGAGTCTTACCTTCATAACACAATGCAGAGGGTCTCATTAAAGGACCGTCCGAGGCACGAAACTAACGTCAGAACGGGCGAACATAACGTGTAGGGTGCCACAATGATCAGTACTAGGGAAAATATTCTTGTTTCTAATCAACATAAATAATCTTCCAAAGACTTTAAAAAGGTGATTCCAAAACTTTTCACGTTTGCTGACGACACACGCATACTAAGTGCAGCCCCACACTTAACCCTAGTATGCACACCTCAGATGAGAGCTGAAAAGGCCTACAAGTAGTCCAAAGCTACTGTTTAAGTCTTTACCTCACAAAGACATATATTATGCAATTCCTAACCAGCAGTAATGACCTGGTATCACCTTAGCTTATATAGCATTGCACTGCCTTTTATCTTGTGGAATTATCTTCTGGGGCAGTGCACTGAAGTAAATAAAGTTTAGCAGAGTTGAGCAGTAAGAATATTTTGTAAAATAGATAAATGTACCCCACGCATAAGCCTTTTTAAGAGTTGTTGAGTTATCACACTCCCTTCTCAATACATTTACTCCTCAATGGTTTTTGTTGCTGATATCGAAACTCAGTGTTAGCCAGACTGTGATTTACATAGTTGCAATACAAAACAAAAAAATAATTTTCATGTAAACTTGACCATCTTGTCTAGGATTTACAATGGAGTCATGCACTCTGAGAGTAAATATTGAACAGGCTCCTGCCCATTGTGAAGCAAGAAAATTAAAAACATAGCCCTAGCTCATTAGCCACTGTTTAAGCACCAGTGTTTATTATAAAGCTTCATGATACGTAGTAAGTTCTGTAACTAGGACTTACTTTTCCAGGATTGAAAAATGAGCTTTCAACCCAAAACCTAGTATGTACAAAAAAAGATGTTTTCAGTTTATACAATGGTTCACAAAGAACCTACAGTCAGTCAGTTAATATTAAGTTACTAATAGCTGACAAACAGCAGCTCTATGGGTATTTTCATAGCAAATCAACATTTGTGAGTCTTACACTTACTTTTCAATACATTTACTCCTTAATGGTTTTTGCTGCTGATAATGTAAATCGGATTTAGCCAGACTGTGTGTGTTTGAGAATTTTCAGAAGTTACCACTGTCCTTTGCATGATCTACAAATAATTTATAGTAAATCAGCATTTGTGAATTAGTTACTGTAGCAGATATTCTAACATATTGTGTTACATCTAGTTTTCCACTAAAGAGTAGGAGCCCTATATATTATTTGCACTTCTCATAAATTAACTCTGTTTTCGAGTTTGTTAACAACTGTAATTAACCTCAAAACATTTAGGAAATTAGTATTTTTTTTAAGTTTTTGTGTAGCCTTAATAGAAATCTCATTTTTTGTATTTGCTTCAGTTCTTATAGGGAATTAGCAAGTTTTTAGCTCAATAGATTAACAGATAATCAGTGGCCTCAACTAATATGTTCACGGCCATATAATAGACTGCACCTGCCAAAATGCAGCCCCATTGTGAATGCTATTCTCAAACACAGGATGAGCTGGTTGACGTTTGTAAGCAGCTGGAAATCACCCTAACCACTGCCAAGCAATTGGCAGCTGCTGCGAATAGGTGTGTTGGAAGAGCTCCCGAAAGTCATGTACCTGTAATATGTACCAGAGGTACAAGTGCTATCCTCTCCTGTGGATCCTTTCTCCTCTGCAGAAAGTACAGGATCTGTCATTACTCATCCACTTGACAGCGAGTGGCATGTCAATGGTAGATCTTGGTGTCCTGTACAGGGTGGACGGGGACCATCAAGGACTAAGGGAGTTGTACTGTTCCCCTTACCAACAAGTTTGAAGTGCTGTCTTTCAGTGACATTGAAACTGAGACAGTGGGACTCACTTCATCTGATTTGGAGAAAACTGTTTTTTTTTTTTTTTTTTTTTTCTCTCTCTCTCTTTTTCCCCGCTGTCAAGAGGAGCTAAATACGAAAGGGTAGGGGATTTATTAATCATTGGCAGCTCAAATGTATGGGGAATAATGGTACCTCTTAGGGAAAAGGCAGCAGAGGAAAGGAAAGGACACCAGGTGCAGTCAGTGTATGCGTGGGGGCCTCATTCAATATATTGAAGAGGCTTTTCCAGTAACCACTGAGGGAACAAGATGCAACCAACTGCTGATTATGGTGCAACGTCATACTTGGATCATTCCAGTGGCTGGCAGAGAAAGTTGAGAAAACCAGCTTTGCACATCCAATTTCAATGAAGCTCACAATTTGCAACATTGTTCCCAGAACTGATCGTAGCCCCTTGGTTCCAAGTCGAGTAGAAGGTCTGAACTAGGGACTTTGAAAGTTCTGTGACAAGCTAGGCTTTGACTTCCTGAACTTGTGCCACAAATTTGAGAATGGTAGGGTCTCCCTAATAGGTCAGGTGTGCACTATATATCAGAGGCTGCTACTCAAGGAGCTGACTGTGTGTGGGGTGCACACCAGGATTTTTTAGATAACACAAGTCTCCATCCAATCCAAATAATGACAGCTGAAGGAAACCCAAAAGTATCAGTGTTAAGACCAAAAGAAATGCCTCCCAAAGGTCAGAGTGCTAAAATCCTAATAGTAAATTGCCAAAACATTCGTAACAAAGTGCCCGGTTTGAATTGCTCATGAAAAGCAGTGAAACTCACAATAAGTACAGAGAGCTGGTTCAAACCTGAAGTTTATAGCAGTGAGATTTTTGGAGAATATTTAAATGTCTATCAAAAGGATAGGCAAACGGGAAATTGAGGTGGTGTATCTGCTGCAGTGGACAAGAAGCTCAAATCCACTGAGACAGAAAGTGAAGCTGCACGTGAGATTGTTTCTACAAGACTTCGTATCAAGGGTGGGTATAAATGATAATTGGATCCTTCTATCGCCCACCAGATTTATTTCCTGACATAATCAAAGGCTTTAGAGAAAACCTCAGTCCCATACGTAAGTTCCAATCATACTATAATCGCTGCTGGAGACCTCAATCATCAAACAACTGATTGAGAAAATTAGCTTTGTTAGTTGTGGGTGTGATAACACATCCTGCAAAGCATTACTAAAAATTTTCTCTAGAAACTACCTAGAACAGATAGTAACTCCACTCACAATGGAAATATATTGGATCTAATGGCAACAGATAGATCTGATCTCTCTGAGGATCTCCAAAACAAATCAGGTATCAGTGATCATGATGTAGTTGCGGCAACAATGATTACCAAAACAAAAAGGACAACTACAGCAGAAAGATATATACATGTTCAGTAAACTAGATAAAAAGATCAGTAGTGCCATACCTCAAAAGAGGAACTTGAAACTTTCAGCACAGGGCAGGAGCATGTAAAGGGTCTATGGCTATAAGAATAGTTGAACATGCATTGGATAGATATGTACCCAGTATAAGAATTCATAATGGGAGGGAACCTATATGGTATACAGTCACAGCACAGAAACTTCTAAGGAAACAGAGATTACTGCACAATATGTATAAAACAAAGCATAGGGCTATAGATAGAGAGATGCTGAATGAACTGTGTTTCGCTGGCATGAGAACAATGCAAGTTGCTGTCAATGACTACTGTAGCAGAATATTGTCAAATGATATTTCACTAAACCTAAGGAAATTCTGGTAATATGTAATGGCTGTCAGTGGCACCAAAGTCAGTGTCCAGACACTTGCAAATGAGACAGAACAGAAATTGAGGGTAGCAAAGCAACAGCTGAAATGCTAACTTGATTACCAAATGTTCCTTTACACAGGAAAACCCAGGAGAACTGCCTTGATTTAACTCTTGTACCACAGAAAATATCAATAAATTAAGTATTAGTGTCATTGGTGTCGAGAAACAGCTGAAATCGTAAAAACTGAAAAAAACTTCAGGGTCTTGTCAGATTCTATACTGAATTTCTGGCAAGGTTAGTCTCTCTTCTAACTATAATCTATCGTAAATCTCTTGCACAAGAAACTATGTCCAGTTCTTGGAGAAACCAAAGGTCACACTCATCTTACAAGAAGGGTAGTAGAAATGATCCACAAACTACTGTCCAATATCCTCAACATCAGAATGAGATTTTCACTCTTCAGCGGAGTGTGTGCTGGTATGAAACTTCCTGGCAGATTACAACTGTGTGCCGGACCGAGACTCGAACTTGGGACTTTTTCCTTTCGCGGGGCAAGTGCTTAGGTAGTGGATGGTAGAGCACTTGCCCGCAAAAGGCAAAGGTCCCGAGTTCAAGTCTCGGTCCGGCACACAGTTTTAATAGGCCAGGAAGTTTCATATCGGCGCACACTCCACTGTAGAGTAAAAATCTCATTCTGGAAACATCCCCCAGACTGTGGCTAGGCCATGTCTCTGCAATATCCTTTCTTTCAGGGGTGCTAATTCTGCAAGGTTTGTAGAAGAGCTTCTGTATAGTTTGGAAAGTAGGAGACGAGGTACTGGCAGAAGTAGAGCTGTGAGGACAGGGCGTGAGTTGTGCTTGGGTAGCTCAGATGGTAGAGCACTTGCCCGCGAAAGGCAAAGGTCCCGAGTTCGAGTCTCGGTCTGGCACACAGTTTTAATCTGCCAGAAAGTTTCATCCTCGACATAATTTTGTTGTAAAATCTTAGAACATATTTTCAGATCAAACATAATGAGGTACCTTGAACTGAATGACCTTCTCAATTCCAACCACCATGGATTCTGAAAACATTGATAATGTGAAACCCAACTTATGCTTATTCTCAAAGGTACGGTCAATGCAGTATCAAGTGAAATTTGTGGCTCGATTGAGGAATTTTTTGGTAGGGTGGCGCCGAGGCTTGTTATCGTGGATGGAGAGTCATCGTCAGATGTAGAAGTAACTTCAGATGTGCCCCAGGGAAGTGTGTTGGGACCCTTGCTGTTCATATTGTATATTAATGACCTTGCAAACAATGTCAATAATAACCTAATATTTTTGCAAATGATGCTGTTATATATAATCAAGTAATATTCCAAAAAGCTGTATAAGTATTCAGTCAGATCTCAATAACATTTCAAAGTGGTACAAAGTTCGGCAGCTTGCTTTAAATATTCAAATATGTAAAATTGTGCACTTCACGAAATGAGAAAAACGTAGTATCCTATTAATGTAACATCAATGAGCCACTGTTGCAATCAGCTAACTCATACAAATACCCTCGTGTAACATTTTGTAGGGGTATGAAATGGAGTGATCACAAAGGCTCAGTCGTGTGTAAAGCAGGAGCTAGATTCCAGTTTATTGGTAGAGCACTAGTGCAATTTGTCTACAAAGGATAGTGCTTACAAATCACTCATGCAACTGGTTCTAGAATATTGCTCAAGCATGTGGGACCCTTACCAAGGAGGACTAACAGGGGATACTGAATGTATACAGAGAAGAGCAGCATGTATGGTCACAGGTTTGTTTGATCTGTGGAAGAGTGTCAGAGAGACAGTGAAGAAATTGAACTGGAAGACTCTTCAAGACAGAAATCAACTATTCCGAGAATGTTTATCAACAAAGTTTCAAAAACCAGCTTTAAATGATCATTCTAGAAATATACTACAAACCCCTACGTACCGCTCACATAGGGATCGTGAAGATAAGATTAGAATAATTACTGAACACACTTGGGCATTCACTCAATCATTCTTCCTGCACTCTATATCTGAATGGAATGGGAAGAACCCTTAAAAACTAGTACAGCGGGACATACCCTCTGCCTTGCTCCTCAGAGTGGTTTGCAGAGTACAGATGTAGATAACTGAGGAGGCACTTGCTTTTTTCAAAGTAGCATTTCCTTCCTAATTCACTTGCTCAACTTTGGATAATATGAGTGTGAATAGCATTAAGCAATACTGTTAAAATGTTTTGATTAATACTATATACAGATTAAGCTTCGGTGATTTTCTTGCCTGTTTTGTTAATCTATACCATGACTCGTTCCATGCCACTCAAGGTTCTCTTACACGATGGTGCCTATAAAACACAATGAATGAAGAGATTAATAAAAGCAAGCTGTGCAAAACAACACTTGACAAGGCTTCCTGCTATTTCACAGACATCCAGAGCCTTATCAATGTATTCCCATGTGAGATGAGGTTAACAGCTAAATGAGTACAGCATTTCTCCGCTTAGGGTATGTTTATTTAGACACCTCTCTGTACCACAAAAAGCTTTGGATGAGGATGTAATCTATGTAAGTACAGCCGAGACAAAAAAAATGCTGTATTAATTTAAAAAATTTAGATATTTGATACCCACTGTCAAGAAGGGGATACAGTTGTACTGTTCTGGATGACAGCATGTTCATAATAAACAGCAAAATAGGCAACTGTCAAAATTGGTGGCAAGTTCTGAAGCACTGAATATGCCTTTACGATACTTTATAACAGTTGTTGACTATTGCAGGAGGCAAATGCCTACAATATGAGTAAACAAAAACTAGTTCTATCTTAACATACGTTTCTCAAAAGAAGTCCTTTTCTTACATCAGCCTGTTTCATTATTATTTTTAAATCTGAAGCAATGTTTCATTGGCACATAGCTAATTCCCCCCTCAGCCCCCCCCCCTCCACTGCCAGACATTTTTGCCAGTATATGGTGATGGTGCCCCACATTACTATCAAATGAAATAATATTTTCCACTGTACCAAAGGACAAGTCAATCAAGGATACTAATAAATTATGGGACACAAATGATGGTCAGTAGTTATCTTAAGGCAGTGAAATTTGTAGAACTACCAATAGCACATATAAAAGTGATACAGTTCATAGTTTCCAGAACTAATAGTTCCATCCTCAGGGAGAAGAGAGGGATAGGTTGGGTAAAGGTAAAAGGAAAGGGCAGCTGACTCAGACTGCAGGATGAGAAGGGGGGTGAGGACAAGGTAGACAAAGATTTTTTCTACTCCCTCCTCAAGTTGTCTGGTACCAGTAGTTCCAGGTGGCTTCTTTTTAACCTTCCCCAATCTATACCTCCCCTCTCTCCAAAGAAGGAATTGTTAGTTCATAATACTGCACATTCACAGATGAAAAAAAAGGGAAACTATTTTTATCAGGCAGGAGAAACCATTTGGGATTGCATGGCTGCCTGATGCAAGTCTTTGTATTTGATGTCACTCTAGTGACCCACTTATCTGTGTGATAAGGATGACGTGAAATGATTAGGACACCACATGAAAAAAAATCTATTCAGCCATGAATCGAACCCGGGAGTTTGTGATGTAGAGGCAGTGACACTAACCACTAGATCACATGCTGTGGGCTATGCAACCCGTATTTACACCTTCACTGTACAAGAACAAAGACAGTAGAGTACACTAAAATAGAACAGCGAATATCTTGAAACAAAAAGATACATAATACTCAAAAATATGCAGATATGTTCACTGATATTCCATTATTCACTGTGTTCCATAGATCCAATATGAAGTAGTACATTCAGGTATATGGAATGAGTCAAGGTATTCATTAACAAATAAAAAGGAAAATACAGAAACTTAATCTTTATACTGCATTAATTATAAACTGTCACGATACTGCTTAGTGCTATCCACACTTATTATAGCCAGATGTAATCAAATAACTGTAGAAAGAAAGCTCCTACTTGGGAAAAGAAAAAAGAACAAAAAAAATCTGTTGCATGTCTCCTCATTTATACTATAGAGCTGCTGTTTGCCTGCTATTAGCTGATTCAACAGAATTCTTCAAAGAAAATCAGTCATATTTACAGTACTTTACAACTTATCCTGCAACCTTACAACAAACGCTAGTAGTTGCCATGTAGCTAACAAAACTTTTCAATCCATGAATCTAGAGATAAGCAAGATGAAATGTCCACAAGCCTACACAAATGTACCTATTATTTACTTGAAAGCCAGAAAATCCTTCTACATTACAGAAGATATGCAGCCTTATCTACAGCAGAAAATCCAGGATGGAATGTAACAGTATTACGAAAAGGATAGTTGCTACTCCCCATATGTCGGAAATGCTGAGTCACAGATAGGCACAACAAAAAGACTGTCAGACCATAAGCTTTCAGCCAAAAAATAGACCACACACACACACACACACACACACACACACACACACACACACACACACGACCACAGTCTCTGGCTGCTGAAACCAGACTACGAACAGCAGTGCATGATGGGAGAGGCAGTCATGTGAAGGTAAGGAAGACGCTGGAGTAGGAGCTTGCAGGGACGAGGTGGAGAAAGGGTATGCAGTCAGGAAATTAGACCAAGGGTGGGGGAGAGAGGGTGAGGGAGTAGCAGAAAAGGAGAAAAGTAAAAAGGCTGGGTGCAATGCTGGAATAGAGTGCTGGAATGGGAACAGTGTAGGTGATGGATGGGTAAGGACAATGACTAACAAAGGTTGAGGCCAGGAGGGTTACGGGAACATAGGATATATTGCAAGGAGATTTCCCACCTGTTCAATTCAGAACAACAATGAATGGAAAATCCAGAATGGAATGTAACAATATTATGAAAATTCTGAATTGCACAGGTGGGAACTCTCCCTGCAATATATCCTACATTCCCGTAACCCTGCTGGCCTCAATCTCTTGTTAGTCATTGTCCTTACCCATCTACCTCCTTCCCTGTTACCATTCCAGCACTACACAGCCCTCTACTCCACCAATGCACACAGTATTATCACTTCTCTCCTTTTCCATTACCCCCCATCCTCGATCATACTTCCCGACAGCATCTAACTGCACTACCCTCTCTCCACCTCATCCGTGCATGTTCCTGCAGGAGCACTTCACCGTCCCCCACCCTGACCCTGCTATCCCTTCCCCTCCCCCCTCCAGCCTCTGCCTTCACCCACTCAGTTGCCTCTCCCATTATGCACTGCTTTTCATAGTTTGTTTTGTGTGTGTGTGTGTGTGTGTGTGTGTGTGTGTGTGTGTGTGTGTCTGTGTGTGTGTTTTGCGTTCCCATGAGTGTGTATCTGTTGTCTTATTTTTAACGAAGGCCTAATTGGCCAAAAGCCTATTGTGTGACAGTCTTCTTGTTGTGGCTATCTGCGACTCAGCATCCCTGCTACATGGTGAGTGGCAATTATCCTTTTCATAATATTGTTTTTTACAGTAGCTTATTTATTACAGTAAAGTACATGTAACACATCCAGAGGTTATGCCTACCATGTTAAAAAAGTGGCCATTCTAGAAAACAGAATAATGAGACACAATTAGAAAGAAAAGAGAGGGAGGGGGAAATTGCCGAGGGTGACCAAAGCTTAAATACAGAAAGTGGGTTCAAATGGATTTAGGTTGCAGTAAATATGCAGAAATGAGGAGGCTCACACAGCAATGGGTGCAAAACAGTGGATGTATAAACAGCCAAACAGTTGCAATAAATACCATGGATTCGACAGACTTAAACCTGTCTTCCCCAGAATACACTTGCTGTTCTGTAACTGTGCCTGTAGTGCAGCCTGTTCAAAATATCGACATTCCTGTCTGCCAAGGCATCCAAGACTCTTTCCAAAGGACATCCAGTTGTAAATAGTACAAACAGGCTATTCTTCTGAGGACGACGGGTTTAAGATCACTGAAACCTTGGTAAAGGTTATTTGCAACTGGTTGGTTGTCTGTACACCTGCTGGGAAATACGGAAGCGTCCGATCCCACCCGTCTGCTTTGACCCGTGACGTCACAAATATGGCGGAAACAAAAACAAACACACATACTTTCCACAAGAAGCCTAATGACACTAACGGGACAAGCGCGGGAAATGGGGTGTTTTGGGTGGGAGGCAAACTAAATATAAACAAATTTAGACGCCTTGCGTAGCTACAACGTGTAAGTGAAGACAGCCATGCATGAATACCCACCCACCTCCCCAGGGGTCGTAACCACTGCAACCCATAGAAGATAAAGATGCTTCAGTAGCTGATTAGTGTTTTTTGTCTTTTTTAAAAAAAAAATCTCATGGGGTAGAACGAACAGATCAGAAAAGTAAATAAAATAAGATGAAACAGAACTGGAGACAGCCACACTGAAACCAAACTCCGCGCCGTCATGACGTCACACACGACAACACCCTTACGTCACGGGTCAAAGCCGATGCGTGGGATCGGACGCTTCTGTCAACCCCACCTGCTGTTACACAGGAATGTGTACCACGGAGAGCTGTATCAAACCAGTCATTAGACTGAATTATAATAGAGGTACAATGATGTGCTTTCTATATTTATTGTGTGAAGCTGATACTTTTCTTGAAAGGTAGTTCCAAATTATCTCAAATCATCCTTTGCAGGCATAACATGTGCTATAATTACGTTATGTACACTCAAAGGAAACACTACTTATAAAGCTACAGCTATTTGTCATCCAAAGATCTTGACACACACAGCCTTATGGCAACAAGAATAAAAGCACTGTCTAAATGATAATGCATTTTGCCATTTGACTTATTTTATTTCCTTGTGTTTACACCATTGCAATTTCAGCTTTGTAGCGAAGGCTGAGTAAGTCATTATTGTCCTTTGGAAAGTGTTTAACACTGCATGTCGTAGTACATGTCAGAACAACATATTCATTATTTGACCATATAATCATATGCACGGTACTATATAACACTTTAAGATACAAAATGAAAGCACCATGCAGGCATCCACCAATTTTTTTTTTTTTCAAGCTATCATCCCTGCTTGTTTATTATAAAAAGGTTGACTGCAGGATTTTGATAGGCCTAACACAATTAGTGAAACACAAAAAATGGCAGAGAAATACTGCTCATTACATAAAGACTAGTTACAATGGCAACAAACATATCTTTGATCATTTCAATGTGCATTTCGATACACTCCTGAATAAAATGTGACTATGTTTGATACACGAACTCTCTTAGCTGTACAGCTGCAGAAAATCAGAACAGTCATGTATGAAACAAAGCATTACTTCCTATCAATATCTTTCTCTGGATCTATTTGAACTTTTTTGGTTTCTGCTATAATCTCATCTAATCTATAAAGGTCCCTGAGAGAAACTTCGCCAGTTCCTCTGTCCAATGGTTTTGGCTGAGAAGCATCTGGCTTCCATCCTAACATATAAATGATCTGAAACGTCGCTGGAACTGATGATGTTCCATCGTCTTTATGTTTACCATACAGTTCCTTGTAAATCGCCGCAGCTGCTACCATAGTATCACGACGCAAATTAAGTTTCCGGTTACGAGCGGCATTATTTTCTCCCATTCCCTTCAAATCCCACATTAGTTCAAACATAGATGGGTAATTTACAACTATTTCATCAGTGTCAATAGTCAACATTGTAAATCCAGCTCTTGTTAGTAAGCTGCCTATGTCACGAATTTCTGTGAATGGCGAAATATGTGGAGAAAGTCCCCCGTGTCTTTCCAGTTCAGCTAACTGTAGTGATGAACGAAGTTCAAACAATGTGTCACCTCCAAATAAAGCGGCAATCAATACACCATCATTTTTGAGACATGTTAATATTTGGTGAAAAGTACCAGGCAAGTCATTCACCCAATGGAGACTTAATGAGCTAATAACTAAATCGACTGAATTTGGCTGAAATGGTAATTTCTCTTCATCGACTATCTTTCGTTCAACTTCCACACTTTCTGGAAGAACTGCTTGGTCGAGCCAAGTTGGGCACATGTCACATAAAATTAGTCGCTCAACAGCATCGCCAAGAACGTGCCTTGATACATATCCACGGCCACAACCCAAATCAACAGCACAGTTGAATTTTCTCTTGATGTCGAATATACGATCTGCCAGTCTGTAGCCAACTTCTTCCTTCAGATAGTCGTACAACTCAACATCAGCGGCCAGGGCTGCTCTCTGGCGCTGATATAGTTTCGCCTCTCGGTCGAAAATATCTACAACAGATTCCGCTGGAGGCTTTATTTGAAATGCAGCTGAAGAGCATGAAAGGTTACGAACAGCTTGTAAATTGAGCCGACGCGTTTCGGGTAGAAACCATAATCTACTACAACCTGCTCCTGAATAAAACAATCGACTACTGTTGTTTGTTGTTCCATGAGTACAGAACAACGAAACATGAGTTCGTTTCACAGGAAACCTAAATCTACTCATATTGTAGATTTGGCAGACATCTAATTAATAAACACAAAAATAATCAACACAACATTCACCTCTCTCACATCTTTCACTCACATCAAAACTTCGGCATTTCGGCAAAGATACTTCAGTTCATAAGTTACCTGAGCAATGTCGATACATAGCCACACCGGATGGCGGATACAAAGAAAAGAGCACGTCTTAGTGTAAGCATAAACAGAAACAGCTTACGTATTTTTGGTTTTGTACGTGTTAAAGGATTGTAAATAATATAACAAGTTCATATTTGTTTCTGTTACATGTGTGCAAGTATCTTTGATGTATTTGTTCCTTGTATTAGTGATCTAGATGGATACCTGGTAATTCACTACCAGCTAGTGATACCGACACTTAGCGAGAAATTGTAGGCAGTGTCACATATTTAACATTGGGGACACGTCCAGATCTAGCTTATGCTGTAAATGTTGCTTCAAGAGCACAAGATTCGCCTACTGAACCACGCCTAAAATTAATTAAATGAATTCTTCGCTGTTTGAAGGGTGCAAGGAATGATGGAATTCAGTTCAGGAAAACGAACAATTCTGCTATAGAAGGTTATAGCGATGCTGATTATACAGGTGAAAAATTGACTAGAAGTTCAACAAGTGAAGTTTTAATGAAGTTTTGTGGTGGACCAGTAATGTGGAAAAGTAAACTACAGAAATGGGATACATTCTAGTGTCAGATACCACCCATCGGCTTTCCCAATGACGCCATACGTAAGGTAAAGATGCTGCAACTCTATGAATGGAACGGATCATACTCTTGAACAAACGAATGTAGCATGCCATAAAATAATACATTTAACACGACTATTATTTACGTGCAAATTTCATTTAAATGAGTTGAAGATGACTGAAATAAATAAGAACACGAGAGCAATTACGAGTGCATATATTATATTTTCCACATGTACCGCAAAAACGATCTAAATAATGAACGGTCGAATAATTGGAATCGCTAAATAGAAGCAACCTGAGTAGAAGGTCATTTCCAGTTACCGATTCCAATATTACTGTTTGTTGCAGAAAAATTTTATAACATATCAGAAACGTGCCTAAAAAGTGATCTTATTAGAGAGCTACAGAATACGCCTGGACTTTCAGAAAATGAAAATCTTTACACACATTACTGTACACGCAAAGAAATAAAACGCAAAAATGACCAAACCTTGCAACCGGTAACTATACTACACGAAAGTCACACCAGTTGCAGTAGCTCCAAATAACACTCAGTAAAATTCATACACCAGGAGTTACAGTAAAAATAAGAGAAGTGTAGCAGGAATATCGAAAAGGAAAACATGAAAGTGGCTACACAAAAAGAAACTTACCGCAAATGAACTTCCAAAGCAGTCAAAGATCGAGGCTGACAAAAACGAAATAAGGACATAACAATAAATAATAATGTTACAAGGTCAAACTGTAACGAAAGAAGCAAAATCCAGAATAACTAAAGAAAAAAATAATAAGAAACACAAACTGTCAGGCACGAACGAGGTACCACCGGAATCAGTTCTTCCCTACACCCGCCCTCAACCAGACGCAAAATTTTAAAATAGTACAAAAAAAAAAAAATTAAACCACGAGTCAGTAACATACACCCACCGGGACCGGGAAAGACTCAGCAACACCCCTCGGCCCACCATTGCAACCAGAATATATAAAAACGACAGAAAAACCTCTCTTCAGAGAAACCAAAAAAGTTGCACTGGCACAATACAGTAACGTAAAAAGACTCATCCATAACGAACAGCGTCAAAAATCAAGACCTTATAAATCACAACTACTTATAAATCACGACTACTTTCATTAACAAAAGATACCACAAACAAATTACGAGATGAAAACAAAACAACCTACATCCTATTGTTAATATAAGCGAATAACGAGGAAATCCAGAGTAATCATTTAATGTTCATCGACAGCAATCTTCGACACAAACAAAATAACATCACACATTACATCATTGGTCAAAGCCGACGGGTGGTATCGGACACTAAAATTGACCCCAGAAATGAGTCGCACAATCATCAATGGAAGCTGAATTTGTAGCTGATAGTGAGGCAAATAAATCTTTAGTATGGCTTGATCTTTTATTGAAAGAAATTGACATTGTTGAAAAGAGTTCAATTCCTACTTTATGTATTGACAATCGAAGTACCATTAAATATATCAAAGGCGCAGGATTCTATGAACACTCTAATCATATTGAAACACGTTATCAGTATATACGACAGCTAGTCAATGAGAATAAGATCAATGTCCAGTGTGTTTTAACATAAGATCAGGCAGCTAACATTCTTACTAAGGGTTTATCAGCAAAGAAGCTGTCAAGAATGAAAACTTTGATTGGGATGGATGTAACTAATGAAAATAAAGACAGAGTTAAATTCTTGATTTGGTGATGAAATATGAACTTGCAGGAGAGTGTTGTTGTTGTTGTTGTGGTCTTCAGTCCTGAGACTGGTTTGATGCAGCTCTACATGCTACTCTATCCTATGCAAGCTTCTTCATCTCCCAGTACCTACTGCAACCTACATCCTTCTGAATCGGCTTAGTGTCTTGGTCTCCCTCTACGAATTTTACCCTCCACGCTGCCCTCCAATGCTAAATTTGTGATCCCTTGATGCCTCAAGACATGTCCTACCAACCGATCCCTTCTTCTAGTCAAGTTGTGCCACAAACTCCTCTTCTCCCCAATCCTATTCAATACCTCCTCATTAGTTACGTGATCTAACCACCTTATCTTCAGCATTCTTCTGTAGCACCACATTTCGAAAGCTTCTATTCTCTTCTTGTCCAGACTGGTTATCGTCCATGTTTCACTTCCATACATGGCTACACTCCATACAAATACTTTCAGAAACGACTTCCTGACACTTAAATCTATACTCGATGTTAACAAATTTCTCTTCTTCAGAAACGATTTCCTTGCCATTGCCAGTCTACATTTTATATCCTCTCTGCTTCGACCATCATCAGTTATTTTGCTCCCTAAATAGCAAAACTCCTTTACTACTTTAAGTGTCTCATTTCCTAATCTAATCCCCTCAGCGTCACCCGATTTAATTTGACTACATTCCATTATCCTCGTTTTGCTTTTGTTGATGTTCGTCTTATATCCTCCTTTCAAGACACTGTCCATTCCGTTCAACTGCTCTTCCAAGTCCTTTGCTGTCTCTGACAGAATTACAATGTCATCGGCGAACCTCAAAGTTTTTACTTCTTCTCCATGAATTTTAATACCTACTACGAATTTTTCTTTTGTTTCCTTTACTGCTTGCTCAATATACAGATTGAATAACACAGGAGAGTGTTAAAGGATTGTAAATAATAGTACGATATGTAAGCCAACATAATTACATAATAGTTTGCCTTATCTGAAATACTGACTGTTTAAACAGTTTATGTACATTGTAAGGGGTTTAACAGATATGGTATTAACAGAGATAGTTTAATGATGTGCTATTAAACAGTTTTGATCGACTTCAGCTTTCCTTAGTGTAGTATGCTCGTTATGAAAGTGCTCCTATAAGTAAACCTGATATCTGGCGTTCCCCAAGGTAGCGATTTAGGAGGCAATCTGAGCAGCATCATAGGTTGTTTCCAGATGATGCTGTCATCTATCATCTAAAAGTCATCAGAAGATCAAAACAAATTGCAAAATGATTTAGAAAAGATATCTGTACGGTGCGAAAATAGCAACTGACCCTAAATAACGAAAAGTGTGAGCTCATCCACATGAGTGCTAAAAGGAATCCGTTAAGCTTCGGATACATGATAAATCAGTTAAATCTAAAGGCCGTAAATTTAACTAAATACTTAGAAATTACAATTATGAACAACTTAAATCGGGAAGAGCCCATAGGAAATGTTGTGGGGAAGGCAAACCAAAGACTGTTTTTTTTGGCGGAACACTTAGGAAATGTAACACATCTACTAGAGAGACTACTTACATTACGCTTGTCTGTCCTTTTTGCAGTACTGCTGCACAGTGTGGGACCCTTACCAGCTATGTTTAAAGGAGTACATCGAGATAGTTAAAAAAGGGCAGCACAGTTTGTATTATCGAGGAGCAGGGGAGGAGTGTGACAGACGTGATACAGGACATCATTAAAAGAAAGGAGTTTCTCGCTGTGGCGGAATCTTGCACGAAATTTCAATCACTAGCTTTCTCCTCCGAAAACGGAAATATTTTGTCGACTCATGACCAACACAGGGAGACACGATCATCATAATAATTTAAGGGAAATCAGAGCTCACATGGAAAGATATAGATGTTCATTCTTCCTGCACGCTGTTCAAGAATGGTATAATAAAAAAATACCATGAAGGTGGTTTGATGAACCTCTGTCACGTACTTAATTGTGATTTTCGGAGTATCGAAGTTGGTGTACGAGTAGATTGTCGTTGATAACAAATTTTTTCATTCATTTTGAGAGTTCTTACGAAAACTACAATCTGCTTTAAGTGTGTGCAGGTTATATGTAACTTGATGTTCTTCTCATAATACAATTCTACAATGTATGTGTTAAACTCAACTAGTGTGTGTATATTTGCTCAACTGCAAAACTTGTTTAGACCATCTGGTAAAGCTCACGTCATTTCATTTCAGAAAATAGTAGTAATACCATACATAAACTTCCAGATCCTGCCATCTTCCCTCACCAAATGTCAGGCTTCAGTACAAGATGCATCTTTGCCAGACTAATACAGTAATGCACATCTAAGTGTCAAGTACCATGGTTACCATTTATCCAATGAATTATTTGATTCTTACTGGCACAATACCCTGCAACAAACATTAGATGTAATTATTTCTTAGCAAATCATAACAACTCCACAAATTTCAGTACAGGAGTTTTTGGGGGTAGTAAATAACTCTCAATCCCATTCCTTTAGGGATGTGGGATGAATCAAGTTACACGTTAAGTCCCCTTTTACACGATAGACTTTCTTGTCTCAACTGACTACTCGAGACAAGTGAGTCTACTGCAGAGCCCCTGGTCTTTCATGCCTGTACAGAGTCTTGCCTGTTTCGAGTAGTCGTCGTTTGCGACAAAATTGTGTGTGTTGTGGGAGATGTCTGCTATGCATTTTGGCATCTTAACAGAGAAAGTGAAGTTATGAGGGACTATTCTTTTTACGATAAAACAGAAATATAGTAGCAAAATTATTGGAACAGACAGTTATAATTGAGTTTATCAATGTCCACAGCAGAATTCACAGTGGTAGTTCTTGTCAAGGGTCAGGTGGTAAATTCATTGCACTCCTGAGAACTGAAAGATTAGGAAAAGTGTCATCCAAACATTTCAGAACATATCGGTATTCATTTATTTGCTAGAGAAAATGTGTACTTGCAATGTGCAAACACATTAAGCAGTAACCAAAATGCAGTAAATTGCGTCCTTTTGCTTTATCTTTTAAATTTTGTTTTCTTGCTAATATGGTTATATGCTAGATAACATAGAAAATTGTTCTTCTCGTCAAATAACTCTGATCTTTTCACATTTAAATGATTTTCATTTAAAGACTTTGTCTAATTACGTTCTATTTGTGCATAGTGTAAGTTTTTCTCTGTAATAAACAAATACCTTTTAGGTTTGAGCTATTTCTTCTATATTGTCAGGGAACATAATAGGAAAAAGCAGTATCTTGTGTAACTTTTCGAAGTGTCCCGAAAACAAAGCAAACAACATGTTAGACATTGTCACGAAAACAAAGCAAGCAACACAATAGAGATTAAGGAGACACAAAAGCACAATATCCATTTCTATAATAGGAAAATATTAACATTCGATTTTAGCAGCAATAACTGGCAGCGTGCCAAAGTTCCTTGTTTCTGCACATGCACAGTGTGCTCATACTCGAAAATTTAGAACTCCACGCAAGGCACAAACCATAGATCGTTGATGTTAGTCACAGACACATCGTGGTTGGTTGCTGATTTACATGCAGTCACAAGAGGTGTATGTTCTTTGAGCACTCGTAGTCGATTTTAACCAGAAAGTCGCTCATGTGAAATTTGCCTAAGAGGGAGAAGCAATGACTGCTGTCTGATTCTGTAAAGAATACACCGCTAATAATAAGATTTCATTCCCATTGCATACATGGGTGCAGAACGGAAAATGTTGGCTCACATATCTCCGTACGGATTGTTGAAGCCAGTTCACAAACGTCGTCATGCCACTGTCATGTCATGGCACATCAAGTAAATTCAGCTCACATGGTCTCAACTTGCTTGGCTGTCCTCCACTTTTTCCAGTATGTAACAAAAAATAGCAAAAAAAGAATAACAAAATGTAGAATGACAACTGATATCCACCATATAAACCGCACCCTAACAAAAGTACAACTGAGTTGTGTTAGACTGTGGCATGGCTGTGTGTCCAGAGGAAATGAGCTTGGGGGTCATGGCTGATTATGTCAATTATTACAACTTTGTTCTCCAGAAACTTTGACAGCGTCATGACATCATGTGAGGTTCAGTGCGAATGCCAGCATTTGAAATGCACTGTGAAATGTTTTGACATGATATGACATGACAGCCAGTCTGAATTGACCTTTGTTGTTCAACATTTTCATGTTTTTTTACAGGAGAGATATCTGTCACGTTAGAGGTATGTAAGTGCCTGAACAAACTGAAAACGTAATTAATTAAAGACAAAATTTCCCTTAATTAGTAACTTACTTTGTAATTAAACTTAATAAATAAATGCTTTTTGTGGTATTTGTGACTTCCAAAATAAAAAAAATCTGTTGCCACAGCTGTGGCCATATTCACACAACAATAAATAGTGTTTCATTCACACTACAGTTCATACCACAAAATGAAGAAATACCATCCCCCAAATAATTGCACAGAGAAGATACCAAGACCAACTCAGTTAAACAAATCATATGGTATCCCCAGTAACTATTAACATACCATGGAACGAAATTTACTCATTCACTAGTAACCCCCAAACTAGATTTCTTACACATCATTTGTCAACATCTCCTGACTGTCAATCAGCAAACATGCAGTGGTGTCAGCACCACTCCTAAACAAATATATCTTCATAAAATTAAACCCTATTTCACTAGCCCCTTCATCAGTCATACTTCATGCACACTACATTGTTCTTTCACATGATGACTGAACATACATCCATAATGAACTACACTGTACCACAATTTAAAAAAAAGAAAATCAGTTTCAATTGATACTGCATTTTTATCTAATTTCCATATTATGTGGGAACACACATCATCAGTTGTCTTTTTTTGTTTTGCGTGGAACTGAACTGCATCAACCCCATACAACATGCTTTTAAATCTAACCCTCCTCCTGTTCAACTCAGAACCAAACTCAATTATTAACTATATATATATATATATATATATATATATATATATATATATATATATATATATATATATATACATACATACATATATATACACTTCCTTTTGTCAGAGAAATTCCAGGGCATGTTTTTTTTTATTTCTGAGTTTGTGATGTTTGAAAGGAACAAATGTTGTTTTTGTGTTATTTGGTATATGTGGACCCTTGAAATGACCTCAGCCATGTTTCTGTGCAAACTCGAAAGGTGGCAAGACTGTGCTTAGCAATCCACTGTTTGGGTTCTTGGCGTATTAGTTACAGTGACACAATGGATGCTGATTGTGAGTAAAGAGTGAACATATAGTTCTGTGTTAAGCTTGGGAAAACCTGTAATGGAACATGAACAATGATTAAGCAAGCATACACAGGACAGGCACTTTCAAGAAGTCGTGTTTTCGAATGGCACAATAGGTTTTGTGAAGGCAGAGGTTCAGTGCAAGACGATCCCAGAGCTGTTCATCTGTCTACAGCACATACCAAGGAAAGTGTGGTGCATGTAAGGCAATTATTGTAAGGAGACCATCATGTAACTGTGCGTGCAATGCCAGAAGAACTTAATTTGAATCTAGATGTGTGTCTGATATTTTATATGATGATTTAGAGGAATAGATATTTACAGCAAAAATCCTCCCTCACATACCACCAGATGGACACAAAGAGGAAAGACAAAGAATTTCTGCTGAACTACTAGACAGAGCCAGACATGATCCTACATTTCTGTCAAACATTATTGCTGTGGATGGAAGTTGGTGCTACCACTATGATCCTCACATGAAGTGTCAAAGTGCTGAATGGTGGAGTCCTGGATCATCAGCCTAGGAAAAAGTCAGACATTTGAGAACAAAGACAATGCTGATTGCATTCATTTATAGTAAAGGGTTAGTTCACCATGAGTAGTTCCTCCAGGTCAAACAGTGGACTGAACTCTTTATATTGAGGTCCTGAAACGTTTGCAACAAGCCATTCAACGCACTGCCCTGATTTGTGTCATTCTCAGAACTGGTTCTTACTGCGTGACAGTGAAAGACTCCACACTGCTTTATCTGTTATTGAGTATCTGGCCATTCTGTTATTGCCATTCCACATCCACAGCCTCTCACCTTGTAATTTTTTGCCTGTTTCCACTAGCAAAAAAGGCAGCTAAAAGAAAAGCTTCTGCAAGATATCACAGACATCCAATGGGCTGTGACAAATGAGCTTACAAGCATTGCAGCTGAAAATTTCCCTGCCTGCTTCCAAGACCTCCAGAAACACTGACAACTGTGTATAGATGACCAAGGGGATTACTTCAATAGGAGCTAGCATTATTACTTGGAAGTGCAATTTTCTATTTTTTTTAAAACCTGTCCTGAAACTTTTCTGACAAAGGGTGTGTGTGTGTGTGTGTGTGTGTGTGTGTGTGTGTGTGTGTGTTCTCCCAAGCATGTCTGAAGGAACAGACATCTTGATCAATACAGCAGCTATACAACTAATCTTTTAAAGGTTTCAATGATATTCCATCTGAGCATGCTTTCCTTCAACCTTTTAAAATTCCCAATCTGATACTCATTACTGCCATAGTGGCAGCTACCAGTAATTCCCTAACTCACAGTTGCTGATTCCCATAAGAGATCATGCATGTTGTATGTCTGCACTGAAAGTAAGGATTGTTGGTTGTCATGACCTTTTTGATGTATATAGGTGTCACTATGTCAGTAGTGAGTAACAGGCTGTGAATGTGGGTCAGAAGAGGAATGAGATCAGACAGCCGATATCTATTATCACTGAACCATTCCAATGCCCAAACGCATGAATGATTAGTTACATGGCTACTGAATCAAACAAGGAGTCTGTTTTTTTAGACAAGTGTGACACACGCTCACACGCACATACTCACGCATACACACACTAATTAATAATGTGACGACGACCAACGATTCTTGCTTTCAGTGCATATGCACACCATGGCCGATATCTTACAAGAATGAGCGACTGCAAGTAAAGGGAGGTTGGACAGGTGTCGCTACATACGTAGTGAGTAACAGGCTGGTAATCTGTGTCAGAAGGGATGCATGCTCAGATGAATGAGGCGGGTAAGACGTCAACTAGTCTACAGTGTGAAATCTAGGTTCGCTTCCTGGTGTGGCACAAATTTTCTCCTATTAGCATTCTCTTATTTCAATGCCCTAATGTGGCTGATATCATTAGAACCTTTGTATGATCAATTACTTTTCCCATAAATTTAATTTCCACACCCTCCTTGGTCAGGGAGTCAAGCTGAGGCACTATAGTTATTGTTAAACCAGGTATTACTAGGAAATTCTCCTTAAATGACTCCCCAGTGATACAAGATAAACCTCTCTCTTCATTGGCTTACTGTACTGACCTGTATCATTCTTAATTTTTGCGTTTTTCACAGGAAACTATACAATTTTCTTACCATGTGCTCCCTTAATATGCTCGTAAAACTTTTCATTTAACCCACAGATATTACTTCCACAGTAAGCCAAAGCATCCACAAACACACACACACACACACACACACACACACAAACACACAAGCAATCACACACATTCACACAAGTAATTACCTGCACTTTCTCTACATGTTTCCTCACTTATTCAATTTCATACAGTAAATCGTTCTCCACATCTTTCACAATTCATTCTCTATAGTGTCAACATTCATACGAAATACAGATTCTGTATTTTCGTCATCCTGAAAACTTTCATAAAGGTAATGTTATATCCTTCAGAGTTATTCATGTCTAACAGAACCCTGGAAAACTTTAATCTCTCATCTTTCTCCCACTCTTTAGCATTAAAGCAATTTAAAATTAAGCTTTACTCAGCCAGTCTGCCCTATTATTTTGACGTTCATCCTTTTCCATCCAGTCAGTGGAATTCATCACAGTCTTGGCTATTAAAATGGTTCTAATATTTTCTAATGCAAATGGAATTATGGAATTCTTGTTGCTCAGTTCTTTCTTTTTGTCGATCCATTGTACTGCAAGTTTCATACAAGGGTCATTGTATGCTCTAGTGAAGCAATAACGAAGCTTTAGACGAAATACTTATCAGCTGACTCAAAGTTTATGACCTTTAGTCTTAATTTCCTTTCTGTCAGCGTTCCGTGAAGCAGACTCTGCTTTATAATAGCTTACATTTGTAATCTTTGGTAGTGCAAATTAGCGTATGAAAGACAACAGGAGCCGTTTTTGTTTGTTTTTCATTTTTTGTAGCTTATAGTTTTTATGGTGCAGCTTCGCGCCACGTGCAGCACCACATGCAGTGCAACAATGGCGTAGTTTTGAACGTAATAACATAACCACCCACAATGGCATTTCCTTGTCAGAACCCAGCATCCATACATGAACTGCCAGGAAAGTAAATCCTTTGTTTCTGTCTGCCAGCGTGTAAGTAACTAGTTCCAATGACAGGCTCGGTGGTCTCCTGTAGTTTACATTCGTTGTTTTAACAAGTTCTATGGTGCAAAATCCTTGTGTAAAATACAGTGGGATTCTTTTTATCTTTTTTGTACCTAATGTTTTGTTTCAAATTTTATCATTAGGATGGACAGGGAATGTGTTTATTGTGTGCTGATGGGGCTACTCCTCATGTTGTAGCAGTGGCAGAGGAACTGATGCATTGCACATGACACCTCAGATATCACCTACGGGCTCTCCTAACAAAGCACCTTACAACACTGTCAACACGAGAGAACTGCACTTCCTGCAAACTGAATGACAAATTGCAACACATATGTGTCACTCGAGGGGGAGAATCAATCTGGGGCCTGGCCATCTGGCCTTGGTTGTTCACTCTGTGAGTGGACAAATGGCTCCTCTCAGCAGGGGAGGAGCAGGCACTTTGAGGGTGGGGCTTGCTAATCATCGAGATCTCCAATGCTAGCTTATGGAGCCACTTAGGAAAATAGCGTCCAACGCTGTAAGGAAGTCCAAATAACCCTAGGTTTGGTGTGGGACAGTGGTGAGGTGGGTGGACTGCTGTGGCCTGTTGTGGGGTGGTGAACCACTGAGGGCTACGGTGGGATGAAGCCTCTCCATCGTTTCTCGGTCAATACACAATACACAATACATAAGGAAGTCCAATGTGTGCATGGTATGTCTGCTTCTTGTCCTCATCCAAAATGTTGAGGAGGCGCTACCTGCAGCTATCAAGAGTGTAGTTATATTCAAGTTTTGGCTCGTGTCAGCACCAGTGCACCTGTTGCTAGGGCTCTGAGGCTATCCTCAGTTTGTACAGAGAGGTGGGAGGGACTGGTGGAAGTGATAAAGACTTCTGACCTCACTCTGGGATACAAGCAGGTCTCACAATTGGAGTATTGCACCTAGAATTGGTTGGGAGTCGAGTGGAGGTAGTCACCCAGAAGCTCCATCATGACTGTGACAGTCTTGGCCATAGATTTCTGGACGTGTGTTATGAGGATGAGAATTGTGTGACACCTCTTGATATTAGGATGCCATACAGAGAGGTACTTGCACAGTGCACGTGGTTTTGTTCAGCCCAGCCAATAGTTCAAGGCCATCAGATGAACACTCTCCAGTCGATACCGAGAAGAGGAATAAGCTTGCATACACAGTAAAGACGTTTCGATTGGCACAATTTTAAGAGTAAATTCGTAAAGAGCTTATAACAAAGCTCCAGAATTTACTGCTCAAGCTGTTGCACTCACATTATACTCAGAACTGAGAGTTGAATGAAACCTGAAGTAGAAAGCTCCAATTTAATGGTACATCGAACACAAATCTAAAGAACAGGTCAGGCATCATAAGAAAGGGCGTTCATTGCGCTAGACAAAATTATTTAATCTTTTGAGGTCGATCGAGTCGGCAGTGAAGTTACCTTGATACAAGTATCCAGCCTAGGTGAACTCATGTTAATTACCAGAAGTTTTTACTAACCACTCAGTTCCACTATAACAGTTGTTTAATCATTCATAGAAAGGTAATGCCCAGTAGTGCCAAAGTACCCTGACAATGCAATATTAGTTGATGGCGATTTTAAATTGCCGACTGTAGTCTGTGGAGTCTATGGATTAGTTGCAGGCAGTATTCTGTGTGCCGTCCTGAAGCATCGACTGCACAGCGACCAGCACAGCAACACAGAAAAGGCTCAAGAAAGTGCTGACCTGCACGCCAATGGAGAGAGTGGAGAGTGTGTGCGTGTGGGGGGTCGGGGGGGGGGGGCAAACCTGACTTGACCAGCCACTCATCATTGGTGCCGAGTTTGGTCACAGACTTCGAGAGCATCAGTACCAAGTAATAGGAAGGCGATACTTAGCCTGCATTCTGCGAATACTATTAGTGTGTAAAAGTAATTGCATGTAGGAGGCACATGAAGCACATCAAGCCACCTCATAAATAGAAGTTATGTTTATTTCCTTTTTAGAAATAAAGTATTCTATTAATCTGTTATGTACAGATCATTTTGGATTCCTGCCACCAGCTATTACAACTTCTCTCCTTCCTTGTTTATGTTGGTGCTGACTCCCACAGTAGCCAACACATCTGGTGCTGTGGGTTACAGAAAGAAAGTTGCTTTCGCTCTTTGCCACTCCATCACAGTGCATCACTAATGTTTCTCGTTTTTCTTTCAGAGGAACATTACTACTAATTGTTTTCTCTCTTGCAGACTAGCCGCAACACTGTAGCCAACAGAATAGCTTGAACTATAATTTCGCAACTACCAACACGGATTCACATGAAGTTGGGTCACGTGCAGCCACTGACACTAATTGGCATAACACAACACACACTGTGCAGCTCACTGAAATTAATCAGGTCACTGAGGTCAATGCTCCTGCATCAGCAGAAAACTCTAATTAGTCGCAGTGAGTCCCCACACTGCCGACCAGCTAGGGAGTGGGTGCAATACACTTATAAAAGCATGTTTTGTGAGATATGACGAAAAAGGTGACATGAACGATGATTTATACCGACACAAGGAGGAAATTCACGAAAAATTGTATGAAGAGGAGGTACAGGCAGTTATAAGAACAATGATATTTGATATGGAAGTAGACTTCATTCTAGACACAGGTGCAACAACTAACTTAATGTCACCTGAAATTTTCCAAGAGTTAAAGAAAAGCATGTTTCCAGTGCAGAATTGTAGAATACAGACGACCATTGGAAACAAGTCAAAAGCAGTGAAGTTACAAGCACATATTCCATCAAAAATAGGACACTTTACTGTCAAATGTCATTTCCTCATCAGTGACAAATTTAATAGTAAATTGTTTGGCTGGGATGGACACATTTAGAACTTACAAGACTCAAATTGACAAAGGAAGTGGTAAATGTTACTCCAGTGTAAATGAACAGGTATTTTCTATCAATTTAATAAAAATGTCAGACAAGAAGGTCAAGCAGAAGGAGTAGTCTGATGTGACAGTTAAGTTTGTATTTCCTAATGTATTATTTATAAACACTCACTATAATGAACAAGTGTCAGAATCAGATGTAAACTATGACATGGTAGAGGAAAAGGTAAGTGAGTCCAGCACCTTAAATGAACAGGAACAACAGGAACTTACACATCTATTATTTAAGTATGCACATGTATTTAAAAAAACCGGATTTATCAAGGATATCAGTACAAAATAGATGTTTACCCACATGAAACTTTTTGTGTATCATCATTTCCCATTCATTGGACACAATGAAAGACACTACAAGAAGAATAAATAGAATGATTAAATGAGAGATCATTCAACCTTCCTTTTCACCTTATTGTAGCCCCATATTGCCTGTAAGTAAACTAGACAAATGGGTAAGATTGGTTCTGTATGCTCGAGGTACTAATAAGATCCTAGTACCAGTTCAAACCAGGCCTGACAACCTGGGTGAACAACTGCTGAAGTTCCATAATACCTGGTATTTTACCACATTGGACTGGAGACCCTCCTACTGGCAAATCAAACTCCACCCATAAAGTAGGAAGTACACAGCTTTTGTATGTGGTGGTAGAAGCTTTGAATTCTGTGTCGTGCCATTTGGCCTGAATATAAGCGCAGTGGTATTCATCATACAATTGAATAAAGTGTTAGCACCAGAGCTGCTTAGCAAGGTTTTGGTCTATGTGGACAACTTACTAATACCATCCCCACTTGGTCAGAACACATTCAGCTGATTGAGAAAATTTTATAACGTTTTTCAGAATACAGGCTAACAGCCAGTTTAAAAAAAGGTTGACTTTGGCTGGAAGAAGGTAAAATTTCTTGGTCACATTACCTCCAAACAAGGCATCCTCACCAATCCTAAGAAACTCGATGATATACGCAATTGTCCTGTGCCTAGGAACAAGAAACAAGTTAAGGCTTATTTAGGATTAGCTTCATTCTTCTGTAAATTCATACTAAAACAACTGATGAACAGCGATGCCCTGCTTAATTTATTATGCAAAAACAAACCATGGCTGTGGGATGACAAGTGCCAAGAGGATTTCAGTAGTATTAAAGACGCATTAGTGAATGCAAATATACTTAGTCAACCCAATATGGAGAAGGACTTCCATCTCTGCACAGACACCTCCTCGCAGGATCTGGGGCATGTCTGTTCCAGATGAGAGAGGAAGACGGTAAGATATTTCCAAGGGTAATTAATTTTGCTAACTTCACATTAGCTGAAGCAGTAAGATCATACTCTGTATCAGAATTAGACAGTTTGGCAGTGGTCTGGGCATTAAAAGAATTTGAGTATTTTTTATGGGGCAAGAGTATAAGAGTATACTGTGATCACCAATACCTTTTAATTTTGTTGACATGGAGATTACTGCATAGGAGTTTGGCATGGTGGTATCTATATCTGCAAGAATTTAGCTTCGAAATTATTTATATCAGGGGCAATCAGCACATCATCACCGATGCTCTATCAAGGTTGCCAGAAGGTCTAGATGAATTTAGTGAATTGTTGGAACAGGATTCTGAGGTAAGAACTTTTCTTATGCAAAGTAAAATACCGCAATCTGATTACAGTAAGTTTTGTAAACAAATGAAAACCATGCAACAACAGGACCTAATATGGAGCAAGGTCAAACAAAAACTAACACAGAAAGGCAACAAACGGGTAAAAATTTGGTACAGGGAATATAAAGGTGTTTTATTCCATCGCAAACATCCTTACTCAGAACAATGGTGTGTTTGTCTTCCTGAGAAGTACACTGAGGAGGAATTCATAATGTCTCTGGATGTGGCTGGCCCCTATCCAAGAGGCAAGGGTGGAGTAAGGTACGTAGTAACACTAATTCATGTTTTTACAAAGCATATTAAGATGTACACTGTATGCACTGCAACAGTAACCTCCATCAGGAACAGGATCAATGAAGATTACTTGAGGAGGATAGGAAAACCATGAGTAATACTTAATGATAATGCCTTATATATTATGGAAGAGTAGGAAGAGTATACAAGGAATTTAATTTGTACATAAGAACATACACACGGCACACACACACAAAATGAGTGGAATATGGTACATCTTTCATGCAGGTCATTAACAATGTTACAAATTGTTCCACTGGTTTCACACAAAATGAATTAATGTTAAGGACGAGTGGGAGTCAACTGTGCCAAAGTACCTGTAGTGGAGTTGACATTAGAGGAGAAAGTTAAACAAGCACACTGGAAAACAGTGCTGAATACAGGAAGAAAATTTATTATAGGAAACTGAAGCATTTTACACTGTTTAGTGAAGGCCATCGAGTTCTGTTACGAACCCATCCTAAATTGGCTAAAATATTAAAGTCACACAAAAAGCGGCAGTTACTTTATACAGGATTGTATATAATTTCCAAAATCCTATATCCTGGAGCTTATAGACTGAATTACGAGAGGACTGGTCGAGACAAATGTCTCTATCCCACAAGGACTTAAAGGCATTTGTGGAAGAAGCATTTTTGACACAAGCATTTTTAGAGAAAATGATTGTACATAGTATACATAATAGTAATTTAATTTCTGTTTTCTATTGAATACTGGCGATAAGAAAACATGTTTAGATATAAGAGATTTTACTTGTATTTTGATATATAAAGAAGCAGGTAAGTGAAACTGAGAGAGATATTAAACGATACAGCACTTCGCTTGATGCGAGGAGTGGCGAAGCAGAGAAGAACTTGGGACACACACTGTGGTGTAATCGCAACTGTGAGCTACGTCAGCAGACGACGTGAAAGCAACAACTGATGCTCATGCACATGTAAACGGGGCCACAGCAGGTTTAATTATTAGACAACTGACACGATAAACGACTATCAGCTAATGCAATTAAACGCAATTCGTTCATACATATATTTATACGAATTATATACACATAGGAAGAAAGAAGGAATAACTATGTTATAACTATAAACCTAAGGTGGACTACATCTAATGTATGTATGAGGCACTGAGAGCAATAGTGGACTAACCCCAACCTTCCTCCAACAGAGATAATCAGGGTAGAAAGATATTAGATTTAGCAAACATATTCTGTTCTTTACCAGGTCACTGGATGTTACAACTACTAGCAATACTGCAGGTCTTGTAAGTGGATTATAAACCAAATTACATCTTGACTTTTAAAATACCTGATTTTTATGTGGGTTAGCCCAATTTTGCATGACACATAACGTGACTTTCAGCAGATAGTCACTGTTGCATTAGGTGTATCGCCTCTTTCACAAAAGGATTTCCATTTACTTTTGGATTCAAACGTATTTCATATTGCGTACTTTGCAATCCGAGTATGAAAACATCAACATTGGAAAAGAAAGCAAGTAATACACACGAAACAAATGAATAAGCAAATACAATGAGGAATGAAATACAATGTACTCATTGAAATAGCTACAAAATAGTGAGAATACAAATAGTTATTGTTCTTCATATACTATTGTAGAGGTATAGGATCTACAGTTTTTTTACACCTTGAACAACTTAAAGAAAAAATGTCATGAAATAATGCAATTACAACAAAAAAATGGTTCAAATGGCTCTGAGCACTATAGGACTTAACAGCTGTGGTCATCAGTCACAATTACAACAACCACAAAGGTTTCCACAAACTGTTATTGCACATCATAATCTTCACTATCAAGATACGATATGGACAACGTATTTGCAGGCTTTGCAACAGCTGTCCTCAAGTTCTTATAAAAATCATGGTGAACTGGTGGAATGAGGTCCAGTAGATTCAGTAAATCTTTCTTCTTCAGTTCACTCATTGCATTACCTCCTGGATACAGCAGTTCTAACTCTTTTATAAGAGTTGATGTTCTCTTGGACACATCTGCTTTATTAAATACGTCACCTGTTTCATTGGAATATTTAAAAAGCATATCAAAAAGCAACTTTTCCACAAATCGTAGCCACTGGATCCTAAGCTACTCTACTTTGGTTTGATCAACCGATATTTAGCGGTTCGTAATATTCTTTTCAACCGTTTTTGTTGAGAAAAGTCATATTTACCCAAGTGAACTAATTTGAAAGGCTTTTTCTTCCTAGCAGCCTCAATGATCTCATTCAAGTGTTCTGGAATGTAAAATTTTTTTAAATACTTCTTTTGTTTTTCAGTTAAGCCAAAATCTTGATCACAAGGTAGATATGAACGACCACTGACCAAAAATTTGTGATCAATTTCATTTACTATGTAAATAGAATTGGAAACTATGTACTGACACATAAGTGAGAGTTTAATATTCCTATTTTGACCTTCGCACTGATCTGATTACATAATTAACTGGGAAGATTTCACAAAATGGTTCACATTACACAAAAACATGAACAAATCTCCTGAGGACTAGATGCTATGGACTCATTCCAAGGAAATATGCGAACGTCACCATTCCCTATGTTATGAATACCGAGCCAATGGGTCCACATTTGCCTTTTGTAATAGCATACCCCTGTTGAGAATACAAGGAGAGGCAAAGTTTTCATCAGGTCAAATGTTATAACTGCAACATTATCATTTGATTTAGCAAGCAAAGTATCGTTCAGCAAGCCTTTATGTGCACACTCAGCTTTCCTCAAATGTTCGTTTTTCTGCGAGATGAACTAATTGTCGTTTCGTAAGGCCATTATTTTGATCTGGAAAGAATCACATTTCTTACATGAATCTGAAATAGGTAGATGGAAAGATAAATGAAACTGCTAAGTGAAGGTTTTGCGATTGTATGATGAGATACTTGATTCACTGTTTCTTTGCAATATAATTAGTACATAATACTGATACTTAAATCAGGTGCCAGATACTTTCTACTCAGTTTGTGTATGGCATAGTGACTTTCATACACTGGAAATCTGTCAACAAAACGCCTCACTTCAGCTATGTTTTGTTGGCAGATTCACGTTGTCGTTGTTAGTCAAGTGGAACAGTTGCGCTAACACGTTTCTGCTTGAATATTCTGTCTATTCGTCCTGCAGATGCCTCCAATGTGTTCTGGTTTGCACACTTGCACATCATTACCATAAATATAAAGCAAAAACTATTACCCGGTATTTTCCCGTAGAGAACGGTATACATTCGTGATGTTTTACAAACACAGATACTGTTAAATAGAAAGGCCGATTGCAAATCGAAGTACGCCAATCCATAATAATCATTAAATATTTTACACTGCCTATCTGCACTTATCTTTAGGTGGCATTGCTTCATACAAGAACATGGTCCCATTCGGCATTCTTTTTGAGCCGTGATCTTGGCCTTACCATTTACATATTCTTCTCCTTTGACTGGTCTCCGTTTTCTTACATTCCATTTCCAATCCCTCTCATTCCTTAAAACCTTTCATACTGTTCACATTATCAGGGGATGATAAGGAT
Source organism: Schistocerca piceifrons (assembly GCF_021461385.2). Lineage (NCBI taxonomy): Eukaryota > Metazoa > Arthropoda > Insecta > Orthoptera > Acrididae > Schistocerca > Schistocerca piceifrons. The sequence continues at coordinate 747,719,726 of NC_060141.1, forward strand.
ACAGATGATGCTGGTATTGAGGACATGTCCAAACCGTCGTTAACATCGAGCCGCTCTGTATCACGATGTTGATCGTCACCTTCCTCCTTCAGTTGAAACATATGTGTGAAGTTCTGTGTCAAACGTACAGGAATCAATATTTTCGTATTACCGCTACACAATACGATAGCTCGCACAAACAATAATAATATACCTTGTAATTGTTCCTCTATAGTTTTAGGTTGTGTGGTATTATCCATCATTGTAACTTCAACAACTATCACCCTACCAACACACTATGCCTGCACTACGCGATTCCACGATGTGAATCAACGTGGAGTGACACGAATGCTGCGATAGCAACTTCTACACCAGGCAACATCGCCGCATCGCGCTGGGCATGACTGCATGTAGCGAATGCTGGATGTGGTTCAGGGAACTGGTGTCGGTGCAGTAGTGGACCAATGAATCATAGTCCACTATTTCTCCATGAAAACACGACAGAGACTAAGTTCAAAAAGTTGTGATTGGCCCCTCGTCTATGTTTACCATACAGAATCTAAGTATGTGGTTTTGTAGGGTTTTTATACTTCACATAGGCATCATTTCATGCAGGTAACTTAACACAGCAACAAATGTGGGTTTGTCCACTCTTGCTCTCAGTGCCTCATATATGCAATGTTGAACTAAGGCTACGAGTGATGTCTACATAAAATAATAATGTTAACCTACTATATACAGATATGTACAGGTGTGTACAGAAAGTGAAGTAAAGGAAGTGTAAGACACATTTAAGCATATGAACGATGACAGCTAAGATGAAAGCATATATAGAGATGAGGAGCATAAATATCACACGCTTTATAGAATTTTGTAGTTTCTTCTCTTTACAGGGTAAAGGTAAGTGAAGTGGTGAAGTAGTGGACAGAACAAGCGAATAAAATAGCTACATCCTGACGTAAAAGAATGACTGAACCAGTGGCCACTAGGTTACTAAACATTTAGTTTTAAGTTTTTTCTTTTCAGTGATCAGTGCATTGACATGGCATGAAAGAAGAATTGATAAGCTTTGAGAGTGGGATGATAGCATACAAGTGTAATAGGACGCACCCCAAACGAATGAAATTTAGTTGTAAGAAATATTATATATATATATATATATATATATATATATATATATATATATATATATACACTCCTGGAAATGGAAAAAAGAACACATTGACATCGGTGTGTCAGACCCACCATACTTGCTCCGGACACTGCGAGAGGGCTGTACAAGCAATGATCACACGCACGGCACAGCAGACACACCAGGAACCGCGGTGTTGGCCGTCGAATGGCGCTAGCTGCGCAGCATTTGTGCACCGCCCCAGTCAGTGTCAGCCAGTTTGCCGTGGAATACGGAGCTCCATCGCAGTCTTTAACACTGGTAGCATGCCGCGACAGCGTGGACGTGAACCGTATGTGCAGTTGACGGACTTTGAGCGAGGGCGTATAGTGGGCATGCGGGAGGCCGGATGGACGTACTGCCGAATTGCTCAACACGTGGGGCGTGAGGTCTCCACAGTACATCGATGTTGTTGCCAGTGGTCGGCGGAAGGTGCATGTGCCCGTCGACCTGGGACCGGACCGCAGCGACGTACGGATGCACGCCAAGACCGTAGGATCCTACGCAGTGCCGTAGGGGACCGCACCGCCACTTCCCAGCAAATTAGGGACACTGTTGCTCCTGGGGTATCGCGAGGACCATTCGCAACCGTCTCCATGAAGCTGGGCTACGGTCCCGCACACCGTTAGGCCGTCTTCCGCTCACGCCCCAACATCGTGCAGCCCGCCTCCAGTGGTGTCGCGACAGGCGTGAATGGAGGGACGAATGGAGACGTGTCGTCTTCAGCGATGAGAGTCGCTTCTGCCTTGGTGCCAATGATGGTCGTATGCGTATTTGGCGCCGTGCAGGTGAGCGCCACAATCAGGACTGCATACGACCGAGGCACACAGGGCCAACACCCGGCATCATGGTGTGGGGAGCGATCTCCTACACTGGCCGTACACCACTGGTGATCGTCGAGGGGACACTGAATAGTGCACGGTACATCCAAACCGTCATCGAACCCATCGTTCTACCATTCCTAGACCGGCAAGGGAACTTGCTGTTCCAACAGGACAATGCACGTCCGCATGTATCCCGTGCCACCCAACGTGCTCTAGAAGGTGTAAGTCAACTACCCTGGCCAGCAAGATCTCCGGATCTGTCCCCCATTGAGCATGTTTGGGACTGGATGAAGCGTCGTCTCACGCGGTCTGCACGTCCAGCACGAACGCTGGTCCAACTGAGGCGCCAGGTGGAAATGGCATGGCAAGCCGTTCCACAGGACTACATCCAGCATCTCTACGATCGTCTCCATGGGAGAATAGCAGCCTGCATTGCTGCGAAAGGTGGATATACACTGTACTAGTGCCGACATTGTGCATGCTCTGTTGCCTGTGTCTATGTGCCTGTGGTTCTGTCAGTGTGATCATGTGATGTATCTGACCCCAGGAATGTGTCAATAAAGTTTCCCCTTCCTGGGACAATGAATTCACGGTGTTCTTATTTCAATTTCCAGGAGTGTATTAGTGACATGAGAACGATTCAAAGTATACACAGTAGCAGCCTGGTAGGTGACGTCATAGTGACATAGGTTTGATGCTACCGAGCAAGTAAGGGGCCGACCTACACACCGGGTACAATCATTGCTTCATAAATCTCCAACACTCATTTTTCTCCTTACAGTATGTATATAGGTATATGTACAAGACCATTATAAAAGGATTATTATTTGTGGTGTGCGGTCTCAGGCGCCTTGCCTCGGTTGGTGCGGCTGCCCCCATCAGAGTTCGAGTCCTCCCTCGGGCAAGGGTGTGTGTGTTGTCCGTAGCATAAGTTAGTTCAAGTTAGTAGTGTGTAAGCCTAGGAACCGATGACCCCAGCAGTCTGGTCCCACAGGAACTTACCACAAATTTCCAGAAATAAGCGTCGCGTCAAAGAAAAGAAATAACTCCCGCAACTTCTACATGTCGAATGACAACAACATTTATTGCAATTAAACACATGTCATGAGTTCTTGAGTTACACGACGTCTGGAGTAGGCAATGTCTATTTCATGTAGTAGGAACATAACAAGAATCTACCATGAACAATGCTGATTCAGTCTTCTTGTATCACGATGTATGAGTTATATGTCCTTCCCTTTATAATTCGATGGGCCTGTAGTCAAATAGATTCCTTCTTTTATTCATAGAGGCGATGCTAAGCATAGTTAGGCAAGTATTTGAAATAGATGCCGATGCTTTCCCACCTGCTCTATAAATAAATAACAAACTCTCGTGAATAATGTGAAACGAATTGTGTATAATGTTTCCTATGTAAAGATTTGTGATACCCAAACATATGGATGTATATATGTATATAAGGGCGATCAACGTAACTGAGGTTAAGCATGTTCATTCTATAATATGTAAATGAATCTATTATTTACAAGTTAAACTGATATCACCATTTATGAAAATAATCAAAGCTAACGTAGCGTTTGAACTATTTCCAAAATGAAACTCGATATGAAGTAAGTGTGAGTGGAATGTCAGCAATAATATGTAATATATCAGTGTATCAAAGTTGTAACTACGTAAATAACGATTTATTTAAAGAGTAACAGCATACGAAAGCAGATACTTTATGCAAAATAAATGATTAATAGAGTTGGACGGCAGTTAGGGAAAGAACCTGTGTAAAAGTGATTTTTTTTTCAAAAGTGAAGTGTGTTGACACTTAGTACGTGTGTGCAAACCTACAAAAATTTTTACTAACCTGCACTCTGAATAAATGGAGGAGTGTTTTATAAGGAACTCTCCTTATCGGCGGGTGCTTATCGACCGATTTCCTCTCCACTGAATAAGTGCATTACGACGGGCAAACAATGGGTCCTGTGCCGTAAAATTGGAGGTCGTCTGACACAGCATCGAAATTACCACAAGGGCGCACACCGTTTCCAAGAAATGAAAAAATATTTGTGGAGGAATCCATGGTGCAAAATATGACGACTTCGCTGTTTCACTCTGTGTGAAGTGGACACGCACGAGTTAAAAGTATTCAGCGAGGACGCAACTGTTAAGGTCCCAGTGCCCGTCTGCCAACTACTTGTCACACGCGTGGGCTCAATAATGAGAGAGACTTGACTAAACCAAGCACTGTTGAATACGCACAGTATTTGGTATTTGTACCCGTATTTTATAACTTGTTTTCCTTTTTGTATTAGAATATGTAGATATAATAGGGTAAAGCTGATATCTCCACTCAACATAAGACTACTAAAAGACAGAGAAAGAAAGTGCTTTGACCCCAACCCTCCATACCGGCAATAGATAGCAACCAATTAATCATATACCACTGCCTAACACTATACACCTCCATACAATGTCAGTGTACAGTGGGAGGGGGGGGGGGGGGGCAATTGTGTGATACGACTTTTGTTTCAGTCTCGCTTCAGACTACTTAGCCTGTGTTTAAGATCTCACACGTAAAGGTAATGTGTAATTTTTACTCGTGCGTCAACAGTGTGTGTAGCAGATGCTATGTGTGTATAAAAATGCAAGAAAATACATATATTAAAAATCATCACAGCTGCAAGAATATTTTTATTTATTACGCCAAAATATTCCAAGATTCGTTAATTAGCATGACTTTTGCCTGGAATCATGAGAAGAGGCAATAATTTCTTCCATCCTGCAAGACATCTTAAAATATGTATGTGCTAATTATCAAGATTTCGTGGATGGAGTGTATGATCGGCAACCACAGAAAATTAGAGGTAAATTAATGATATCAGTGCAAAGTAATAGTGACTTCTATTAAATATATATGTGTAATAATCGAATAATTGACTTTTTGCTAAGCACCATGTTTGCTGCAAAGTCAGACATTCTAAAAATCTCCATGGAAGGAGTAAGAAAAATTATCCTCTATACATTATTCATTTTTGTGACTTCAGTATTTGTACGTTGCATTGTATTTTTCTTACACTATGAGGAAAACTGTTCACGGCACCGATTTAGTTCCTACAAGAATCCATGCTTTAATTCCAGTACTGCAAGTATCAATTATCTCTCATTATGTAAATTTCATGCCGATTCATACTCTTTGCGTTAGCTGTTGGACTGATTCCCAGCACGGTTATTCCGAAACCGATCGACAGACTAACACAAAGTGCAAGATACTGTGAAACTTTCTCATTTCTTGTCAGTGGCCGGCATAGGAGTTTACCGCCTCGCTCAGAAGTTATTTCCGACTCGTAGGGCGGAGTTGCTAGTTTTTGAAGACTCACAAAGTATTGTGAGAATCAAGAGCAGGTTGTTGCAGCTTGTCACAAGTTCTTTCGATTTCGGAAAACGCCAAAACAGGCATCGTCAGTGGGTCACTGAACTTCAGGGTTTGGCACGACAGTGTTGTTTTCAATGTAGCTGTGGACAGTAGTGCAGTGATACAATGATTCATAATGCAATTACGTACAGTGTGCCAGACAGTCGGATTCATGCGCAAATTCCTAAACATTATTCTCCTACTTTGTAACAAGTGTTACAGATTATTGAATAGCAGGACTCATGTAACAGTTTCATGGGAATCTTGGAAGTTTAATGCAAAGCTTCTTCAACTGAAGAGGGCAAATTACTCGACTGCAGACAGTTGACAGTATCCACTACACTGTGATACGCAAGGTGGCATCCAGTGTGCTACTGTTCCTTTTGCGTATGGTCCCATAAAGTCAGCTTTCGGACTCCACAGACCTCGAAACCGACTGGAGAACACGTGTCTTTGTCGCAGTACTGAAAAGAGGCAAAAGACAGCAGTCAACTTTGTACCAAACGATTACGATTTCCTTTTGTATTGAAGAAACACTGAAACGATTAGTTAAATAACAGTTGGAGTGGTGACCGGAATCACACAACCTCTTGGCTTCTCCCAGATTTGGATTTAGAAGAGGAAAAGGAGAAATTAACGATATCGTTCTTTGGCAACAGATATCTACACCCATTTCAAAGGATGGAAAGATCACAGTTATGCTTCTGTATATCAAGGGATCATGTGACAGTGTAAACATAGATCCTTGAGAGCTCTAGGTGTATCAGCAGAAATCAGCCATCACTCCCCAGCAGAGTAAGAAGGTGAACAATACCATCACATTTGAATGTCAGAAGTATTATTATTACCAATTTCAAATTCTTACAGTTTTTCTTCTTTTCAACAGCACAGCACTAGCTGCCATATTGGAGCAGGACACATATCTCTTCAAGCATATATAGGCTGAATTGCCACCACTCATTGAGCCACAGTTCAGTGGTCCCAGTGTACTATTCATGCACAGGCTACCAGATGTATCTGATCAGGACACATACCTACAGTTAAGTGGTTCTAATGTACTATTGTTTGTCACGACATACAATTTGACAACTTGCAGGTCTAAGCATGTAAATACAGGCATACAAGCAGAGACTGAATGTCATGTAGTAATTGAAACTGAGTGTGTCAAGTACAGTGTTAATGTGCAGCTTGATCTTGATCAGATATGTTGAACGAGCTATTCATGCAATGCCATAAACTGATATTCAGTGTACCCCACCTCAGCTTCTCTTTCAGAGATCAGCTGCTATGGCTTGAAACTGTCTCTCATACAGATGTATTGAGGTACAGCACTCAAGATAGCATCTGGAGATTCCTGTATTTATCTACATCATTCAAGTGTTATGAACTTATGTGACGTAGGGAGTGCATTATCGGCTGTGTATGACAGGTTGAGTGTGTGTCAGCTATATGTTGAAGCTGTATTCAGTGATCTTGTATGTTACCTGTTTGAGCACAGTGTACGTGTGAATGACTTAGAGCGGTGTATAAGTTCATGCGTCTGCATAGTACCAAAGTCAGACACTAGTAGACCATTAAGTATTAACTCCATACATGCTAATTTACAAATGGGATACCAAAGATTATTGTCTCTCCTATATGTATGTATGACATGCTGGTTGAATTTATGATGTGTGAGAAACAGTTACTTGGAAAATGCTGTACAGATGTTGATGAAGCAAAAAAGGAACCAGTGAAACATAATTTGCTGCACCTGATGTATGATTATTATTGTGTAATAAAATATTTCACTACATATTTTTTTTTATTTCTTCAACCCCTCATTTAAATATGAGTAACAAACTTTATAAAGATATACAGCCATTGTAGCTCAGTGAGTAAGGTAACAAAAGAAACAGTCACTTCCAAACTGGTTAAGCTAAGGTGGCTGTGCCTTTTTAAAGAAAAACACATATATGAAAAAATTATGTTATTTGTTCCTTTTTACAGACCCTATAAAGCACTTTAATAGGAGAAGGTCCATCAATTTGACATCATGTATTCAAAACATAACGTTTACAAATAGGTTCATCTTTAGAAACGAGCACATCTCTCTGAAACACTTGAGATAGCCATCGAAAGCTGTGTAAATATCACATAACAATAATATCAGAGGTTTAGGAAATAAATAACACTCAACTGCACTCAAACTTCGACGCCATTCTGTAAGTTTCCCATAAATGTCAAAAGTACATTACACACATTTCAAGACTTAAACCACCTGAACAGGGAATAAGCATCTACACCCTCATCCTCTTCCTTCACATCAAATCTATAGTCCTACAACTGCAGCATTGAAACATATTTAAGGACCAATGGGTACCTGCAGTTAGTTTTTATATGAAGCTCTCTACACGGGTCACAAATTGCAGTACTAGTATTGAAGCTGAGACAGTTAATTGATTTAACATTTCAGGTACTTATCATTTATCCAAAGACATTTTACATCACCATATCCCAATAAAATATATTTATGTAATTATTTTTTTATACATGGTAGGCTACACACAAATCACACCCTCTTTGCATGTGCAAAATGGAAGAGGCATAAACAATCATTTTTGCAACAGTTACAATGTCTGAAAGTAGTGTTTCTTATGAGTGCTGCAGTTCTACTTACTTTGATCACGTATATACTAAGAGACTTTTTAAAATTTTACATGCTGCCAAGTAATAGTTTCATGATAATACGTACATTGATGAGGCAAAAGATTGTGACCATCCTGTTTAATAGCTTGTTTACCAGTATTTGGAACGAAATTCGCCACAGATTCTATGTATCAGGGATCCAACAGTTTGTTGGTAGGTTTGTAACGTGGCAGTAGATGTCTACGCACAGGTCATGAAATTCGTTTAGTAAAGAACGGGTCTCTGATATGCGTACCCAATGATGTCGCCCCCTGCTGGGTTCCACAGGATTTACGCCAAGAGAATTTGGACGCTGAGACGTCAACATGAGTTCACTATAACGCTCCACAAATCACTGTAGCACGGTTCTGCCTCCCAGGCATGGACAATTATACTGCTGAAAAATGTATAAGGTGGCTGTTTTTTGATGATGTTATTGGATGTGTTAATATTTGTAAAGGAAAATGTTATATTTGAAGAATTGTGGTCAGAGAAACAGTTGTTAGGCAATAGTATCTTTGTCTGCGATGGCAGCACTGTGGAGTCGTAGAATCTTTGACAGTCATACGAGTAAAGACTACTCAAGTACTCAATTACACTAGATATCGCCGTCGGGGAAGACATTGAGCATGCAGGGATGCAGATGGTTCGCGGCTGTCAGCGTGTCTTTGATTATTACCAAAGGTTACATGGAAGCAGAGGAGAATGTCTCCCATAACATAACCTTGATGCCACCAGTCTACTTCCATGACCCACTGCACGTTTCGAGCCGCCGTCCACCTCAATCATGGCGTTTGTGGAGACGACCATCGACCAAGTGCAGCAAAAATGTGATTCACCCGAAGAGTCGACACGTTTCCATTGATCGGCTGTCGAATCCCGATGACCTGTAATCATAACTGACGATGTCGATGGGTAAACGTGTGAACACGTAGGGATAGTCTCTTGCGGATCTCCATGTTCAACCATGTGTGCTCCAAAACACTGGTGCGTGCACCAGCATGGTGCTCTTTCAGCAGAGATGCCACAGATAACCATCTATCCTACTTAATAGAGCACACAAGATTCTGAACTCCACGTTCCAATGAAGAGCTGTGGGCGTTCAGCCATTTAGCGCCCAGCGGTAGTTTCACTGTACTTCTACCTCTTTCCGTAGATTCTCAGGACAGTAGCATGTGAACATTCGACCGCCTTCCCCGTTTTCTATGTACTCGAACAAAGGCTTTGTGTAATAATAATATGCCCTTTACCAGAATCACTAATCTCAATGGATTTCCGCATTTGCAGCCCATAGGTTCGCTAGGATGATGACCCGTCAGTTTCTGCTCCGCTTACTTACTTGTGTTACGGCATCACGTGCCTGCAATGACACCAGAAGATATTCAACGTCGCGGGGGGCAGTTGTCTTAATGTTTTCGCTGATAATGTATGGTTATTTCAGTTTAGGCTCTCATCATTTCAAGTGGTCTACGTTTGTCATTATTTATATTTGTCCCAATATACTACAGTTAATCTCTAAAGTTGTTATATTGTTCTTCCATCTTTTCCTTCAAATCACCAAGAAGCTTATGTGCATGTTTTCCAACATCATATTCTCAAACTCTTTGTTATACTTGTATCACTATGCTCAGTTGTTTTGTACTGTGTCAGTTTCAACTGGCTAAAGACCATTGGCTGTCAAAGACGAAGTAAATAAATAAAATATAGTCTCTGCTTCCATCCAAACTCGTTTCTTTCCACTGGACCAGTAATTAATTTTAAAGATATTTTTGCAGGTTCTTGTTTTCACCAATACAAGGGAAGAGAAGACGGCAGGAGATTATCAGGGAGGAGAAGGACAGTGGTTAAGTTCTTCAACTTGCACTATGGTCAGTTAATTCAAATACCGGTCACGGACCGACAAAGAGTATAGAGAGTGTGCATGAGGCCCAGGAACTTTCAGTTATTTATTGCACAAGAACTAAACGTTGTACAGATGTCATACATATTGCATTTTGAAGAGAAACTCTGAAAGTTTTTTCTTTTTTCTTTCAAACATTCGATATGTGAACCATGAGTGACCCGGCAGACATCAATACCGTAATCGAATTCTTGCCATACCCATCCCAGCATGGCATCGTCGACTGTGGCAGTCGCTTCCCGTATTCTCTCCCGGAGCTGTGCTACATCACGTGGTGGAGGCGGTACATACACCAGATCTTTAATGTGTCCCCACAGAAAAATGTCACACGGAATGAGATCTGATCGGGGAGGCCATTTCATGAAGCAGCTGTCCCCTTCTGTAGCACGGCCGATCCTACGATTCGGCAGTTCCTTTTTCAGGTACCCACGAACTTCACGGTGAAAATGGGGTAGAGCCCCATCCCGCTGAAAGATGAACGGAGAGTCCGATTGCATTTGAGGCATCAGCCATTGCTGCAACATGTACAAGTAGGAATATCCAGTGACAGTGCTCTTGGCGAAGAAGATTGGGCCGTACAGTTTTCGACGTGACAAGGCACAAAAAACATTTACTTTTGGGGAATCACACTCAAATTCAGTGCATTGGTGTGGATGCCTTGGACCCCAGATTCGACAATTACGCCTGTTCACTTTCTCATTAGTGTGAAAAGTAGCTTCGTCGCTAAAAATTAAGCGATCAACAGTGCTATCCCCACCCTCATTCAACTGTTGCAACTCAAAACGCTTCTCTTTGTCGTCGTCACTGAGCTTCTGTACTAGCTCCAGTTTGAATGGTTTCAAAGACAGCTTCTGTCGCAGGACTTTCCACACTGTTTGGAGCCATTTCGAGTTCATGGGATGCACGACGCACCGATTTCTTTGGACTCTTTATGAATGTCTCTCGTACGCGTTCCATATTCACTTCACTCACGATGGGACGTCGGCTTTGTGGTATCGATAGCAACGATGCCACGGAATAGTTTCTCAAGTTGGCACTACGAGAGACACAGACGACAGCGCCCTCTAGCCGGTGCTGTTGAGGTCTACGAGCTCCGCGACTGCTTCAGCCCCTTTGATCAGGTGCAGGCAGCCAGGACACTTCGCTTCAGCATCGCACCTACGTACAAAGTTATGTAATCGTTTATCACCTTGTTTTTACACCAGTAAACCATTTTCTTGCAGTACCGACTTATTACCTTTTCCCATTCCTACCGACACGCCACCCAGCTCCCAGACGGGATACAAAATTTTTGGCAACGTGGATGCCACATTTCATCTCCTATCGTTTCCTTTTTTCTCGCTAATGCTTCAGCTTTTCTTTTTATTTCACTGTGTGATCGTTGGGTGTATGACTGTTTCCCCCAGTTCCTATAAAACTTTCATTTGTGTGCACCATGGCTTCACCATAGGTACAGGCTTCGCTGTCCGATCTTGTACGTTTTCAGGCTCAGCAAATGACCCAGCTGCTTGCTGCCATGAATAGACTGGTCACACTACAGACCGCAGCTACTTTGGCGTCTCCGACGCCACCGCTTGTACCGACGCAGTCGCCGACGGCGCCGCCATTTCGTGCTTTCAATCCTGATGTTGAACGCTGGCCAGAATGCATCGCCCAGCTCGAGGCACACTTCACAGCTTATAATGTACCACGTACAGAGCAGATTGCTTTTTTTTCATTGCCAACGGGGATGTTGTGTTGTACCATGTGCTCGTGAAATTGTTTCCCACCACCCGCCCAGAAACTAAAACTTGCGACGAAGTGATTGAAGCTTTGAACTCCGTATCGGTGTAAATGTGGTCGCTGCACATTACAAATTCTTTCGCCTACGGCGTGGCCCTACTAAGTCGAATAAGTCTTGGTTAGCGGACCTTCAGGGACTAACTTCTGATTGTGATTTTAATGGCTCATGTGGATATAATTAGAGACGCTACTGCGCAGAATGTGTCGGATCATCGCATCCGGGAACAAATTCTTAGCGTTAAAAACCCGTCTTTGCAGGAAGTAGTGGACTTGCTAGACAGACAAGATACATTAGACATGGCTACTTCCGCGTTCGACGTGACTCCGGGTGTGTGTACTGTTAGCGCGGCACAACACGTGTCCTTCCGCCTGGTCCTAGTACTCCTAGCCACACCGCGCCGTTCGCGCGCAAGTAAACATGGTTCAGGCCAGGCACCCTCTAAGAAACTGAAATCATGTCCTAACTGCTTTCGTGCCCACCAATGGGACAGTTGCCCATCCCGTCAGCACAGTGCTATTTTTGTAGCAAGAAAGGACACGTGCAAGCTGTGTGCAGTAAGAGAAACTCTAATTCCCAACTTGTCTCCCGTTCGCGTGACTCGCATCGCTGTCACCGCAACGGCAACCGCCATGATTCACATAATTTATTCCAAGCCTTCTGCTTCACGTGCTTCTACAGCTCGTCGTGTGAATCAAGTTTTGCCAGACACCTCTCGCATTCAGCACGATGCGAGAAAACTTTTTGTTACTTTGAACATTTGTGGACGTTCTGTTCGCATGCAGCTGGACACTGGTGCGTCAGTTTATTTACTGAACAAATCAACGTATGACTTGCTTGGTTCGCGCCCGCTCCCGCTTTGTCGTTCGCATTCCAAACCGACTGCATTTACTGGACAGGAGACCTCAGTGCTCGGTGTGTGTAGTTTGCAAGCCACGTATGGTGCAACGACCCGTACAGTGTCTTTCCATGTGCTCCGTTCTAGTGATGCTACGAACATTTTTGGCATGGACGCATTTGAACTCTTTGGCCTCGCAATTCAGTACAGTGTACTTTGCATCAACGCTAGTGACCATGCAGACAGTGTTGCCACACTATGCGATGATTTTGCTGGTCTCCTTTCTGATGGACTTGGCTGCGCCACAGACTTTGCAGCACATGTTGTAGTTAAAGACAATGCCATGCCTGTTGTCCGGCGCTCACGCTCGGTACCGCACGCACTGCGCGACGCCGTAGCTGCTGAACTTACGCATTTGCAAGACAGTGGTGTCATTGACCCTGTTTCTGCTTCGCCATGGGCTTCGCCTACAGTGTGTGTGAAGAAACCAAACGGTCGTCTCCATATTTGTGCTGACTTTGAGTCTACAGTAAATCCCCAGACAGTGGTAGCTGCCGGCCGCGGTGGTCTAGCGGTTCTAGGCGCTCAGTCCGGAACCGCGCGACTGCTACGGTCGCAGGTTCGAATCCTGCCTCGGGCATGGGTGTGTGTGATGTCCTTAGGTTAGTTAGGTTTAAGTAGTTCTAAGTTCTAGGGGACTGATGACCACAGATGTTAAGTTCCATAGTGCTCAGAGCCATTTGAACCATTTTGAACAGCGGTAGCTACATTTCCCTTACCGCGTCCTGAAGACATTTTTGGTAAACTTGATGCGGGAAAATTCTTTTCCACGATTGACTTGCGAGACGCCTACTTTCAGATTCCGCTCGACAAATAGACGCACCGCTATTTTGTGATAAGCACCCACCTTGGCTTGTTCAATTTCGCAGCCTTTCGTTTGGTTGTACTTCGGCTCCTGCTATTTTTCAGTCTTATTTGCAGCAGTTTTGTGCCACTGTCCCTGGTTGTGCCAATTATCTGGACGATATAGCTGTATCAAGTCGCACCCCTGACGAACATTTGCAGAATTAGCGTGCCTTATTTACTGTACTTTCGCAGGCAGGACTAAAGTGTAACAGACAAGTGTAAATTTTTTCAAACTGAGATTCAGTATTTAGGACATGTGATTAATGGACAGGGTATCCACCCCTCACCGTCACATTTCAGTGCGATTAGAGACTTGCCACCGCCCAGGAACTTGAAAGAACTTCAGTCTCATCATCATCATCAGCCAATTCAATCATTAGATGATGTGGCCCCTTCGAGTCGTGGATTCAGGTAGGCTTTCAGAAGTCTTCTCCAAGTGGGACGGTCTTGGGCAGTTCTCTGCCAGGTGTTACCAGCGATCTTCTTGATGTCTTTGTCCCATCTGTCTGGTGGTCTTCCTCTAGGCCTCCGGTGCTCTCTCGGACTCCACTCCAGTACTAGCTTCGTCCATCTGTTGTCTTTTCTTCTTGCGACGTGGCCAGCCCACTGCCATTTCAAGGAACCTACTCTCTCTAAGATGTCATTAACCTTCGTCACAGACCGGATGTCATCTGCCCTTTTCCTGTCCTTTCTTGTATAGCCCAGCATTGATCTCTCCATGGCTCTCTGTGCTGTCCTAAGTTTCCCTTTTGTGGATGAGTTCAGTGTCCGTCTCGCATCCGTACGTCATCACAGGAAGAATGCATTGATCAAATACTGCTTTCTTCAGATTTACTGGCATTTTTGATCTGAATACTTTTGAATTCTTCCCAAATGCTTGCCAGCCAAGCTTGATGCGTCGATAGATTTCTGGTCTTATGTCTCCCTTCATATTTATAATCTGGCCAAGGTAGACATATTCACTGACCTCTTCTAGTAGACTGTCCTTCACTTTCACATCTCCAGCTGGGACCCATTTGTTGGATATTACTTTTGTTTTGGGAAGGTTCATGTTTAAGCCAACCAGCTGACATTCCGATACAAGATCTGTAACTAAGTTTTGGAGCTCTGCGAAGTCTTTGGCCAGTAAGGCAATATCATCAGCAAATCTCAAGTTGGTAAGCCTTCAGTCTGTGTTGGGCAAATTACTTACTATATTCGGTTTATACCAAATGCAGAGCAGATTACAGCGCCTTTGCATCGCCTTCGGTGTAAGAACGTTCCCTTTGTTTGGTCTTCGGAATGTGACGCTGTTTCCACAAGCTCAAATCTGCTTTGTTGAGTGATCGCTGTTTGATTCCTTTCGATCCCTCCAAACCAATTGTTTCGGCTGTCGATGCATCTTCTCACAGCATCGGAGCGGTTCTCTCGCACTGCATTAATTCTGTCGGTCGCCCGATCGCTTTTGCGTCTAAATTGCTCAATTCTGCCCTGAAAAACTATTCTCACATCGAGAGGGAGCTTTAGCTATTGTCTATGGAGTAAGTTTCATGATTTCTTGTACGGTCGGAAGTTCTATTTGGTCACCGACGATAAGCCTTTGACGTCGTTGTTCCACCCGTCAAAGCCAGTGCCGGCCCATATTGCACAAAAGTTGCAACGTTGGACTTTGTTTTTGTCCAACTATAATTACGAAATTTTGTTTCGGCCTACTTCCCAGCATGGCAATGCTGATGCTCTGTCTCGTATGCCTATCGGTCCTGACGCAGTGTTTGATTCTTCCGAACTGTCCTGCATGTTTATCGACTCGTTTGATAAGGACTTAGCTGATGGTTCTGTGGTGTCACCGCCAGACACCACACTTGCTAGGTGGTAGCCTTTAAATCGGCCGCGGTCCGTTAGTACACGTCAGACCCGCGTGTCGCCACTCAGTGATTGCAGACCGAGCGCCGCCACACGGCAGGTCTAGAGAGACTTCCTAGCACTCTCCCCAGTTGTACAACCGATTTTGTCAAAATACGTTCTCATTTGCCGAGACGATAGCATAGCCTTCAGCTACGTCATTTGCAACGACCTAGCAAGGCGCCATTATCAGTTGCTATTGATATTGTAAATAATGTACAGACAAGAGCTACGTTCAACATTAATGGATTAAAGTTAAGTATTCCACCATCTGCGTCCGTTTTCTAAGTTCTAATTTCCTTGTCCTGTTCCAGACCTCACGCCAGCCTGCGTGAGCTAAAACGCGTGCCTTTCGGCTTCCTCTATTCATACGGGTTGGCTCTCCTGCCAGCCCACAACAGGTTCACGGTGGATTTTCGTCGCATTGTTGCCACGACAGCCGCCAATGCTTCTTTACAGATTCTTTTGCAGTATATTCGTACTCAATGGCAACCAGAAATCCTCCGATTGCTGCACGCTGGTCATTGGGGTATAGTGTGGACGAAGCAATTAGCGCGTCGTCACTGCACTTGGGTCGGCATTGATAGACAAATTGAGACTTTGCTTGCTAACTGTCGCTCTTGCGCAGAGCATGAATCTGCTCCCCGCCAGCGCTTCTTTGCGTGGCCAACTCCTACTGCGCCTTGGCAGCGCATTCATATTGATTTTGCGGGTCCTTTTTGGGACACCCGCTGGTTGATAGTTATCGATGCGTACAGCAACTTTCCTTTTGTTGTACATATGGCCTCTACTACCTCTGCCAGCACTATTCGGGCTTTGACATCTATTTTTTGCATTGAGGGCCTTCCTGAAGTTATTGTCTCCAACAATGGCCCCCAATTCGTGTCCTCAGAGTTTGAAGCGTTCTGTGCTGCCAATGGCAATCGCCATCTGACCGCAGCCCCGTTCCACCCCCAGTCAAAGGGCGAAGCCGAACGCTTTGTGCGTACGTTTAAGTCGCAGATGAGCAAGTTGCGCGCCACGCACTCTCGCGAACGTGTGCTCTTGACTTTCCGTGCTTCCCATTGCTTTCAGCCGCGCGCCATCCCTTCCCCAGCGGAGCTGCTACATGGCCGTGCCCATTGGTCGCTCCTGCAGCTATTGCACCCCGCTCCCGCTGCTTCGCATCGTTCTGGCTTGGCACTGCATGATTTGGTGTTCTATCGCGTTTCTCTGGCAGGCAGCGCTGGGACAGGGGCGCATTCTTCGCCAGCTTGGCCGCGCCTTATTTGTCATTTCTGGTCCCTCCGGCACTGTCAAGCGACACTGGAACCAGATTCGTTTGTGCCGTCCTCGGCTTTCTGCGGTTGGTTGTTTTCCGTCAGAATTGGAGGCTTTGCGGCTTCCACCGCCACGGCCCACAATGCCACCGGCGGCGTCTCTGCAGCGGGTTCGCCTCCAGGTGTCGCCGCTGCCGGTCCAGTCACCTGCTCCGGACGGACGCCTCCCGCCGTCGCCGCCGTTGCCGCCGTCGTCGCCGTTGCCGCCGTCGCTCATGGAGGTCGTTGCTCTGCCGCCGCCTCCTCCTCCTCCGAACATACCCAGTAGCGGTGCACGGTGTGGGCAGGTTTTCCACAGGTCGTTTTCCTCGCCCCCTCGCGAGCAATTCGGGGTCGCAGGTGGACAGCGCGCCCCGGCAGTTCCACTGTCCGCCCCCTCAGCTGCGCTGCTCCTGGGTCCCTCCACCCGCCGCCGGAAACCATACTCAACGACGGTGCATCGTTTCAGTGGAAAGGATGTGGTATCAATAGCAACAATACCACAGAATAGTTTCTCAAGTTGGCACTACGAGAGACAGACGACAGCGCCCTCTAACCGGTGCTGTTGAGGTCTACGAGCTCAGCGACTCCTTCAGCCCATTTGATCAGGTGCAGCCAGGCAGGACACTTCGCTTCAGCATTGCACCTACGTACAAAGTTATGTAATCGTTTATCACTTTGTTTTTACTCTAGTAAACCATTTTCTTGCAGTACCGACTTGTTACCTTTTCCCCTTACTACCCACACGCCAACTCCCAGGCGGGATACCAAAGGCTTCTCTTTGCCGCGCACAAGCAACCTGTCGTAACGCATTTGTTGTGCCAGTGGTAAATGGCCTTCTTTGTTGGTGGCTTCCTACCGTACTTGGTCCTAAGCATCCCCTGAACAGCTGTAGCACACATGTTTCTGCCAAACTCCAACACACAGAAAGGTCGCTCTGCACCTGAACTCACCATGTTAGCGACTAGTGTTGACTATCGGCAAATTACCAAACTACGCTTTGACGGTATATATGAAAAAAACTTTCAGGGTTTCTCTTCAAAATGACATATGTATGATCTGTACAATGTTTACTTCTCGTGCAATAAATAACTGAAAGTGTCCCTGGACTTTATGTACACTCTGTATATTCGGCGAAATTTGAATGTGAACTGAAGCAGCAAAGGGTGTTTATGCATTCTTGTCCATCCTGTTTGTGCCTTCCTATGGTGTGATCATGGGAGGGTGCAACATCCATATGTGCGTGAAGAAAACAGAAAATGGTCCCTCTAAGACTCCCAGCTTGGCAACACCATCAGTGCTATCTGTACGCATTTGTTGAACGTTTAAAAATGTACCTGCGGGCAGGCGACCCCTCAGATTCCGCGTGCCCACAAAGGAGCAGTAGAGAACGAAATGCAGATGAATTTCCAACTGTTCCAGCTATTACGTAGTGCACCTCTTCGTCACAGCCAGGGAGAGCATGTTAAAATAACTAGACGACACTCTTAACCAGTTTCTCTGAACCGTCTTCTCACAGTTAGACATAAATAAACATTTGACATTGTCCTTAATTGCATCTGTGATGTATGAAATCATAGGTGCACTCGGATCTGCTTCAAATGTTTGATGACAAGGGAGTAAAGTGATCTCACTTTGATTGCCCACCTGTATTATGCCAAGGAGGCGTAGCATTTCACATAACTGCTCTGAGACTACACTTACCACTGTTCAGTGCCTCAAAGGTGCATTGTTACACACACTGGTGTATAATTGTCTCAAAGATTCCATACGTAAGAAAAAGCATAAAATTTCAGTTTACTTCATGCATTTATTGCTAGATGAACCGGTCTTGAAAGAAAGTGAATGCATATCGTTTACCATTTATTACTAACTAGAAATGTCAGCTGAGTGGTCATCGCAGAACGCCATGCAAGGGGCCTAGATTTGGTTCCTACCTGGGTCAGAGACTTTCTTCGCTTGAGGACTAGGTGTTGTATTGTCCTCGTCAATTCATCCTCATTGATGTGTGAGCTGCATCAATTCATCCTCATGTGTGAGCTGCCGGGGTGGCGTCAACTGAAAAGTCTTGCACCACGCGACACATGAGCTTAAGGCTCGTTTCACACTGGCACACTTGTGATGGTCACCGGTGACTGTGGTCAACACTGCTGGGTCACTGGTGTCCCACACTGCAGCCGTTGCCAACTGATGAGTCGGTGAAATGCACTCGAGTGAGGAGGAACTGTTGTTAGTACTTGTGAGGAGGAGGAGGAGGAGAATGAAGACAAAACGTTCATTACCCATACATCCACTGCTACGTGATCGGCTGGAGAAAGGATTGTATTACACCCTTTATGACGATCTGAGACACTCTGAGAAGTTTTTCAGTATTTTCGAATGTCAAAAACTTCATTTGATGAACTACTAGAAAATGTGAAGGAAGCAATCACAGGAAAAGACACTATACTAAGGAAGGCTATACCACCAGAGGAAAAACTTGCTCTTACATTAAGGTAGGTACTGTAGTATTATTTTATTTTATTGAAAGCACATTTCACAGATTTTAACTGGTATTAATATACATTACAAAATATTGTAAAACTTTCACTGATAGTTTTAAGTTCACTGTTTCTCTGCCTGTGCTGTTGAAAAGTATATCAAGGACTCGTAACTGTACAGCTAGTTACAATACATGACATAGCTCCATTCAGCAATACTAAACAGTCCTCCAAAGTAGTACGTTCAGTCAACGATTTAACAATTGCAAATTTCAGGGAAAGCCTACAGCAGTTAGACTGGGATGAGGTGTACCGTGAACCTGATGCCAATTTAAAATATAATTTATTTCATGACATTTTTGTAAATGCATTTGAAAACTGCTTCCCCAAGAAAATAGTTAAATATGCTCGTAAGAAACCTTGTAACAAACCATGGCTTACTAAGGGTATAAAAATATCTTGTAACTGGAAAAGGGAAATGTATCTGACAGCAAGAAAGAGTAGTGACCCAGAAACTATCAAACATTATAAAAACTACTGTTATATTAAGAAAAGTTATTAAAAATCCAGAAGTATGTGTATCATGTCTGAAATCAGCAACTCTGATAATAAAATTAAAACAATTTGGAATATTAAGAGAGACAGGACAAAAAGTCAGAAGTTGAAAATATTTTTAATAATCATTTTCTAAACGTTGTGGATATAGTAGGATCCAGGTGTTCATTAGAAGATGTTAGGCTGTTAATGGAAGAGGCCATACCTACGCAATTTGATACAATTGAAATCTCACCCACTTCTCCCTCTGAAATTAGGAAAATAATAAACTTGCTTAAAAGCAAAAACTCACATGGAATTGATGGCATTTCCAGCAAAATACTAAAAGCTTGTTCTCAACAGAAAAGTAAGATTCTCAGCCACCTGTGTAATAGCTCTCTGGAACAGGGCATTTTCCCTGATAGACTGAAATATGCTATTGTTATACCTTTGCATAAAAAGGGGGATAGATCTGATGTCAACAATTACCATCCAATCTCCCTTCTAACAGCTTTATCCAAAATTTTTGAGAAATTAATGTATTCAAGAGTAGCTTCACATATCTGTAAAAATGAAGTACTAACAAAATGTCAGTTTGGTTTCCAGAAAGATTTTTCAACAGAAAATGCCATATATGGTTTCACCAATCAAATTTTGAATGATCTGAATAACCGAACACCACCCATTGGGATTTTTTGTGATCTCTCAAAGCCTTTTGATTGTGTAAATCATGAAATTCTGCTATACAAGCTAAAGTATTGTGACATGAGTGGGACAGTGCACAAATGGTTTAATTCGTACCTAACTGGAAGAGTGCAGAAAGTTGAAATAAGTAGTTCTCATAATATGCAAAGATCAGCACATTCCTCAAACTGAGAACTATCAAGAATGGGGTTCCACAAGGGTCAGTCTTGGGTCCTTTGATGTTCTTAATATATATTAATGACTTGCCATTCTATATTCATGAAGAGGCAAAGTTAGTTCTCTTTGCTGATGACACAAGTACAGTAATCACACCTGACAAACAAGAATGAACTGATGAAATTGTCAATACTGTCTTTCAGAAAATTACTAAGTGGTTCCTTGTAAACGAACTCACTGAATTTTGATAAGACACAGTACATACAGTTCCATACAGTGAATGATATGACGCCATTAATAATTATAGACCTTAATCAGAAGCATATAGCTAAGGTAGAATATTCCAAATTTTTAGGTGTGTCCATTGATGAGCGATTAAATTGGAAGACACACATTGATGATCTGCTGAAACGTTTGAGTTCAGCTACTTATGCAATAAGGGTCATTGCAAAATTTGGTGATAAACATCTTAGTAAATTAGCTTACTACGCCTATTTTAACTCATTGCTTTCATATGACATCATATTTTGGGGTAATTCATCACTGAGGAATAAAGTATTTATTGCATAAAAGCGTGCAAGCAGAATAATAGCTGGAGTCCACCAAAGATCATTCTGCAGACATTTAAGGATCTAGGGGTATTCACAGTAGCTTCTCAGTATATATACTCTCTTATGAAATTTGTTATTAACAACCAAACCAAATTCAAAAGTAATAGCAGTGTGCATAACTACAATACTAGGAGAAAGGATGATCTTCACTATTCAAGATTAAATCTAACTTTGGCACAGAAAGGGGTGAATTATACTGGCACTAAAGTCTTTGGTCACTTACCAAATAGTATCAAAAGTCTGACAGATAACCAACAAGTATTTAAGAAGAAATTAAAAGAATTTCTGAATGACAACTACTTCTACTCCATAGAGGAATTTTTAGATATAAATTAAGAAAAAAAGGAAAAAAAAAAACAAATATTTAAAAAAATTAAAAAATAAAATAAAAAAGACAAAGATAAAGTTGTTATATTAACTTAAGTATGTTGTTAAATTAACTTAATTATGTCATGTATTGGAAAATTTGACTCGTTCCACATCATTACGAATTATCATATTCATGATCTATGGAACTAGTATTAATCTAATCTACTCGGAGGCCGCTGGCGAGCACACAGCTGGTAACTGATCGGACAACCTCGACTGTCCTCCAGTGTAGCCTTGAACTGTTCCATGATATGCACGGTCGTGATGCAGATCCCCCGTAGCGTAATTTGGTACCGGCACAAATCCTATTTGGGACGAAGAGGAAGCAGAAGCGCTGTAATATTGTTGGGCATTAATAATGACATTTATCAAATCTGATTCCACTTTCAATCTTGCATGACTGGGTAATTTTTTTAATTCAGGTACTGTGCTGTGATGAATTGTCTTTTCTGGCGTACTTTTCCTTCAAAATGTTATATAGGATACCTTCTTCTTCAAGACTCTTCTTTTCACGTGGCCTTTTTTGCCGTCGCTCAGCAGTTTTTTCACGTGCCTCCTGCTCTAAATTTTCTCCTTCACCAAACTCGTTTCTGTCTTCACCACACTCGTTTCTGTCTTCGCCGCTCTCGTTTCTGTCTGTCTTCGCCGCGCTCGTTTCTGTCTGTCTTCGCCACACTCGTTTCTGTCTGTCTGTCTGTCTTCGCCACACTCGTTTCTGTCTGTCTGTCTGTCTGTCTGTCTTCGCCACACTCGTTTCTGTCTGTCTGTCTGTCTTCGCCACACTCGTTTCTGTCTGTCTGTCTTTGCCACACTCGTTTCTGTCTGTCTGTCTGTCTGTCTGTGCGTCTTTGCCACACTCGTTTCTGTCTGTCTGTGTGTCTTTGCCACACTCGTTTCTGTCTGTCTGGCTGTCTGTCTTTGCCACACTCGTTTCTGTCTGTCTGTCTGTCTGTCTGTCTTTGCCACACTCGTTTCTGTCTGTCTGTCTGTCTGTCTGTCTGTCTGTCTTTGCCACACTCGTTTCTGTCTGTCTGTCTTTGCCACACTCGTTTCTGTCTGTCTGTCTGTCTGTCTGTCTGTCTGTCTCTTTGCCACACTCGTTTCTGTCTGTCTGTCTTTGCCACACTCGTTTCTGTCTGTCTTTGCCACACTCGTTTCTGTCTGTCTTCGCCGCGCTCGTTTCTGTCTGTCTTCACCGTGCTCGTTTCTGTCTGTCTTCGCCGCGCTCGTTTCTGTCTGTCTGTCTTCGCCAATGCTAGAAGTAGTGTTCTTACAGTCAGTTGTTAGTAATAGCAGCTGATCGAAGTAGATATACTTCTTCCTACCAGTTGCTGCAGAACCACTCTTTTCTGTTTTTTGCCTTAATAACTCTCTGGTATAACTAGCCCTTAAGCTCTTCCATTTTTTTTGATGGATTGTCCCTGCAACAAACAAAAACCACCACAGTATTCTAATATCTAATGTATAAAAATGACTGTTTGTTTGATTTTGTTCGGTTTTGTTCGTATTCTATGCACAGCGATGAAACTTTGTCACTTTTTATTTATTTATTTATTATTGTCACTTGCGTGAAAGTTATAGGCATAGTACAATTATTAACATTTATTAAAATTATAGTTGCCAGGTGTTTCAGCTGGTTATCTATAATGTCTGTGTGTTGTGCGTGTGTATGCTTGTGTGTAACCTGCATGATTTTGTAGTTTTGTTCCATATGCTTTATCTTTTTTTTTTACAGGTACTTGGGGGCCGGATCATCCATGATGGACTTACATTTTCAGTACAGAATTGGTGTATCAACTATCTCGTATATTATACGAGACGTTTGCTCTGCCATATGGCGTAAAATGAAGTCAAAATGTTTTCCCAACCTCTCGAAAGATCTATGGCTTGCCTCAGCTGAAGGATTCCATAAGAGGGCCAACTTTCCTCATTGTGTGGGTGCAGTGGACGGGAAGCACATCAGAATTGTAAAACCGACTTCCAGTGGTTCACTCTACTATAATTATAAGAACTATTTTTCCATTCTGTTGTTAGCTGTTTGTGATTCGATGTACAAATTCTGATAATTTTATTATCAACGCCAAAAACAGGTATCTACGACTGCCAGAGTTAAGTAGAGAAGAGCCTCAGGTAGGACTAGGAATAGGAAATGTACAATACATTTCAACCAATATCAGGAAGCCTAGGAGTATGCAAGGAGTTGGGAAGAAAAAATGTGGTGCTGCTAGGTAGTAGCGTAGCTCACGTAAGAAACAGATTGCCCAATCGCTTGGTCTAGCAGGCAACCCTTGTCAGGGAACGGCCACCAGGCGGCAAAAGCGTCGCACCCTTACTTGTGGAATCAACCACTTGATGGCACTCCGTTCTGTGAAATATGTGGCAACATCGGCCCAACGCGTGCAGCTTTCCACTATTTGGCGTCTGTGAAGTACAGCTGTTTCTGAGATACCAGTGGTAGTGGATCGAGTCCTCATGCCGAGGGCCTGAGAGTATATCAGCTGTGGAAGGAGTAGACGAACAAATCCTGAACTAAAACTGTTCAGATTTCCCATCAAAGATAAAGAAAGGTTACACGAGTGGATTTTAAATTCAGGTTAATCAATAAATTAGTTATGAGTAAGAATTAATGAAGAGCCCTAAGCATTCGATCCTATCTACATTTTGTCGATCTTATATTCTGATATAACGTGGCAGCCCTTCCTGTACAACAATCATATCATATAATTTTTAAATGAAATCTTTGCTGCGATTTGGACTTTTTTAAATGTTTAAAGACAAGTGTAGTAGAACTGTCTCAAAACTGAAAATTATAAATATGTAGTTTATTCATATTGTATTTAAGTACCAAATAAAGATTCTCCGTTCGGCTGCACAAATAAGTTTCGTTGCCTTTCCTTGATCACTCTACCACGTTTAACTAGAAAGAAGTAATGTGTTAAATCTGAGCAAAACAGTACTGCTTGTGACAATAGTAGATGTGCTGGCTGCAAAGTTAAGATGTTTACCATCACAGAATTTTTTTTGCTCAAGATATTTAAAGTTTCACAATATTTATTTTTTTTGAAGATATCATTGTTAAGTGCATACATGAAATTATATTCGTTTACAACTAACAGTAAGCAAATGCAAAATGTGGTTATACTTAAGAACACTTACAGAAATACTTAGAAAGGAAGCAAAACTTATTTACAGTCTCAATGTGAAAAAATCTTGTGATTATAACTCACCTAATCCCTATACATGCTTTATGCAAAACAAATAATAATGTCGGTAATGTCAAGACGTGAAACCCACTGCTCAGTGCAATATTTGTCAGTAAATTAAAGGATTATATTTCAAAGACGTTGAGGTTTTGAAAACTTTCTAGTGTTAACCCGCACGTGGAGATCTTTTTTACCACCATAATCTGTATCAGAAGAGCTGTATAACAAAGGGGATATAGACGGCATGGAAGGCGAGTGTAAAACCTATGCGACTGCAATACAGTCTGCATTTAAACAGTAACTCACGAGAAATATTTGTGTGTTACTTTTCATTTATTTAATTTCTCATATGATTGTGGGAAGTATCCCTATAGAAGAAATAAACTTGGTTTGTAGAATTACAGGAGCTAATCTACATTCTTCGATTGAAAACTCGGGAAAAACCATAGCCGATCATGGTCTACAGTCAGCTGTGTGACGAATGCATTTCGCGCGCAACGCTCTAGCCGAACACAAATCAGTGTCATTCACGTCACCGAAGATACAGCGTTGCCAATTCCGCGAGATGGACAGGTCAGTTAGCATTGTAGCGTCACCTGCGACATCTGTTGACCGACGGGAAAACTATTTTTACGGTTGCCTGTTCCGCCGTAAGGACGGTCAATCTGTTTCTTACGTGATCTGGGGTAGTAGTCATAGGCAAGATGTAGGCCTCAGTTACAGAAAAAATTAGGGTAGCATACAAGGTCATGAGTATATTCAAACTAAATTCAGGGCTTTGTCAAATGATGGGGGATTTAGGGTCTTTAGCTACGGATTTCTCAACAGATGACCATGTGGTGATGGTGGGTAGGGGTCAGAAACAGTTGGGACAGGAATGGGGCATAAGACATAGGTGGTGACCTGGACAAGACAGTTTCCCTGACTTATGGCACAAATGCACACTTAGAACAAGTTGTTCCAGTGTCATGATCAGCCACACATATATGGAACTTCGAGGCAGATTAATGTGGGGTTACAGAAGGCATTGATGGCAGCCAGGTTCACACATGTTGCTGTCATGCCTGTTGATATCACGGCTTGTCACTAGACATGGCCTAGTCCTAAGAGGAAGAGAAGATTAGTACAGTAGATTCATCACAGTGTGTGGGGTGTACCTTGGGCCAAGCATGGTGAAATATTTGATGTCATACACAGGAGAAGCAAATCCTTTTTATGATAAATCCAGATAACAATTTCCCCAACTAAAGAGTATCTGCAGCAGATAAAAAAATCTGAAACAATAGCTTACAATATGGATAATTTTACATGTCATAAGAAAACAAGAACCCATCAGAAGAAGTATCATGGGACATTCCAGAGGCTTAACAACTCTTCATCAAATCATACAGTCAATAAAACATAAAATACAAAAGTCTGAAGGTGAGATCCAATCTTTGTACTGCACAGTAGTTTCTGTCACTGAGCACTGGTGTAAAGACACAGAAATCCAACATGTATTATTAGCATCGTATGAAAGGACAGACGTTTCCACATGGCTACTTCGAAAGGGTTGAGGATTGTGTATTTATACAAGAAAAGGAATGTGGCTCAAATCAAGGTGTGTCCTTGGTACAATAAGTGAAGACAAACACTTAGAAATATCAGCTACTGAATTAACAGGGCTTGATACAACCAAAAAATTAATCATATTGTGTGTGCATCAAATTCCTGGTAGTAATGTGGGAACTTTCTTCAATACATTAACAGAAGTTCTAAAACTCAGATACTAAAGTAAACAAACCTCTCTGTGGAGACATAAACACAAACAAAGCGAGTATAACCCTCATCAATATTCTTCAGAGTTTTTGCATGTCCCTGTTGGTCAATAGTGTAATAAATATTACTGCAGTGACTCCATTGGTGATTGACAATGTGGCCACAAACATGGACAGGGAAAAGTGTGATGTAGCTGAAAAATATCTTTGGCTGTCAGACCATTTCTGGCAAATAACAGCAGTAAAATCTGGCTTGGGAAAATCCCTGAAACTGCAAGCTTGCGGAAGACATCTATCAGAAATAAAAATAGAAGAAATTTCAAAATAACAAGCAAACCAAAGTTGAGATGAATCATATGGAGAAACTGATGTAAATGTGAAAATCTCTAAATTCTCAACATTTTTAAATTGAATTTTGAAGACATTTCCAGAGGTACCTACATCATATAAGTATCTCACAAAACAAATGGATAACGGCAGATATTAAAAAGTCCTTCTGAGCCATTAAGTGCCTCAGTTCCATGAAAAAGTCATGGTGATTCAGTTCTTAAATAATTATCTGAAAGCTATGATAAAACTATCAGGGTTCAAGTATCTAATGATATAGTTTTGATGGGAGAAGGGAGGGATCTTCTGAGAAGCTTTCCCCAACTCCCCCATTTTGGCTGAGCTGCTGTGGGTGGCAGTTGTGTGTGCGTGAGATGTGCTTGCTTGTGTGAATGAATGATGTGTTTCTCTTTATCTGATGAAGGCTGTGGCTAAAAGCTTGTGTTTAAGTGTCTTTTAATTGTCTGTCTGCAATTTAACATGTAAACTTTATGGTAAGCAGCAATGTGTCTTTTCCTACATTGTTGATATTCTTCCCTGGAGTTTCCGTTGTTTGAATTTTGACAATATGCTCTAATAATGGGCCTGTTTAATGGCATACTACCTATAGAGAAGGAAACAGTGAGGCTGGCTTCTATGCTCCAAATAGTAGAAAGGGTAATATGTAGAGACCTCATGGACATGATTTTAAAATATGAAGCAGCTTCTCAATGGAGCATGGATTCAGAACAAGTCACTAGTAGGAACAATAAAGACCTGGAAAAAATGTTACATTTATTATGATTTAGCATTCCTACTTACCACAGTATGTAAACACAGGTGTGCAGTGGCTAGGGCATTCATCATCAGCACCATGCGATGTTTTAAATATCACTAGTTGGGTCTTATGGTAATGACCTACAAGGGTAAGACATCTTACAGCAAATATGTTGAGGCACACATGAAGCAGGCAGCATGTACCCCATTGATGTACATTGACCAGATACCTCTCAGATTTGAGAAGTGATTACCCTATTTTCCAAGCAGAGAAAGGTTGTAATAAGTAAAAATAATGAAAGGAATCACATTCAATGGACTCAGGGTAATTGTAGGTCACCAAATCACAGCATTTGTGGCCTATGCTGTTACAGCGGTGAAGACAGTGTGAGGATGTGGAACCACTGGCTTTACCCCCCAATAATATTGCTGCCCTATACTGCAGCAAGAACTCTCTCTTTGCCAGATCAATTCTTTTTAGTTCGCGCTCTATGCTACATCCATTGTGTATATGCTGCAAGAATACAAGTATTCATAGCAAGTGCTGAGTGATTATTTATCATCGTAATTACCAGCTCCTCACTGCCTACATCAACAGAAATGTATGCACTAGCCAACTGTCAAACGATCAAAATCCTCCACCTTCAGCTGCTCTTGTCATAAGGAAATAAGAGTAGTGGTCATGGCAACTGGAAGACTGTGGAAGAAAATGTTTCAATGTCAAACTCTAGTGGTTGGCTTTCTACCCAAAAGCCAAATACTCCCCAGCCCACACAACACTGATGCTTACACATTAGTGTCTGTAAGTCCTTTTCCTACCCCACTGATCAGTTGCCCACTGTCACAGTAGGAGGGTAGAAGAAACAAAGTAGATAAAATTGCACCCATGTAATGGGTTACAGAATTCACATAGAGGAAATGAAGCTCATAGTGCTGGAAAGACCATTGTCTGTTTGCAAGGAACATTTTTGAACCTATTGACACTCCTGTAATGGTAGACAATAGCCTCCACTGAAGAGAAGACAGTACCAATCACAGAACAAAATGCGGGCTGGCTGTTTTGTCAATGACATATATCAGCCTTCAGAGCACCCTTAATCACATCAGCATAGGCAGTTGCTGTGATGGTACATGCCTATTTAATGTCACAGTGTCTTCCACCACATGATCCTTGACAGTGAGACCCTCTAAGAGGTTATCGCTCAGTTTTCACAGATAATTCTCCTGCTAGAAGATTTTTATGCATACAGTGTAGTATGAGGGGAGTGTCACCTGGCTGAGGATTTGAGAAAATGAGGGTCTCACACAGACAGAAAATGTCATTCTATGCTATGCAATGCATGCTACCTGCTTCAGCACTGCTACAGGGTCACCTACTACCATAGATCTGTTCTCATCCTGCCTGCTCTTCTTGACAGAAACTGCACATTGGGAGGTGGCTGTCAACTTTTGTATATGTGACTTCTTCCCCATCTAAACCCACACAACAGATAAAGTAGACCTGACAGAGGGAATGCCCAAAATGGCTAACTGGGCAGTAGCCAGCCAGTTGGCTGTCTTTAAGTATTATGAAAGCATTTTATTGCTTCCATGTTCCACCAAGCTACTCACACATTCATCCTCATGAACTTTGCTTAGCAAAGAAATGTCTACTGACTTGAAGGAAAATAATTAGAGAGGTTAAGTAGAATTTGAGTTCCTTCAACAGGTCAACTTTTGCAAATATTTGTTACTAAATTTTGATTGTTATTTTAGAACTTTTAAAATGATTAACAGAATTGTTTTTCTAAAGATGGTGGATAATTCACATTAGTCTAGTGATTACTCAGTGACACTACTCTTGTTTGTGTCTGATTATCTCATTAAGTTTGTCTTAAAGACCCTCTGTCGTTTTCTTTCATGGGAAATTTTAGTGTGTTCAGAGGGTGGCTGGGGTTGGCCAAATATGTTCCACATTTACTAAGCAGCAAAATTATTCTATTATATTAATTATTTTCCCCTTTTTGACAAGAGTTTATCTAATGACTCAATGTTGTTGTTTAAATTTTGTTTCTCTGAACTTTTTTTTAATCCAAATCCCCCAACCACATGTTGGGGTGGGTGAAAACTAACCATACATAAGTATTAAATATTACTGTTTTATTTTGTATAATAGTATTATTATACCATCTCTATTATACATACATGACTTAAGCAGGGAGATGCCATGTCTCCGCTACTTTTTAATTTAGTCCTAGAATATATTGTACGAATGACAGCAGATAATTCAGAGGGTGTGGAGTTAAATGGAAATATTAAGATATTAGGGTATGCAGATGATCTAAACATCATTAGCAATAGGAAAAAAACTGTAACAGCAAATGTGAATGCGTTAATCAAGGCTAGTGAAGATGTAGGTCTAAGGATAAGTGGAGACAAAACTAAATACCTGGTTACTACTAGAATGCCGACAGCAGTAAATCAGGAAATGTTAAGAGTTGGAGACATGCAGTCTGAAAAAGTGAACACATTTAAGTATCTTCGAGAAATGAGATTGCATCTGAACTGAAGAAGAGATTACGGGTGGGAAATGTGTGCTACTTTTCACTGAATAAATTACTTTCATCACAGATATTGTCTAGGAATTTAAAGATTAGAATATACAAAACTATTAGTCTACCAGTAATGCTGTATGGGTGTGAGACTTGGTCTCCCACTGTGCAAAATGAAAAGCCGTTTCGAATATTTGAAAACAAAATTTTGAGGAAAATTTTCAGAGCAAAAAGGGATGACATTAGCGAAGAGTGGTGAAAACTGCATAACAAAGGGGTTCACGAACTCTATTCAAGCTCTGACAGAATCAGTATCATTAAATCACGTAGGCTGCGATGGGTGTGTCACGTAGCTCGAATGGATGAGGGCAGGGCAGTGCGCAGAGTACTGGTAGGGCACCGAGAAGGAAAACGTCCTGTGGGGAGACCGAGGCACAGATGGGAGGACAATGTGAAGGCTGATTTGAGGAGCCTAGGTATTGAAGGTGAATGGAAGGAAATAGCCCAAGACAGGGACAGATGGTGAAAATATGTTGCTGCGGTAATGGACTCTAGAGTCAGGTATGTCTGTTTTGTGTCTATCTACCAGTGCTTTCTCATTTGGTAAGTCACAGCCTTTTTTAACATAATGTAAGTTTTCTTTATACATAATTATTTTTTGAGTATTATTTTGAAAGCCCTCACTCTAAAGTTAAAATGTCTGACTTCATTTCTGATTTAAATTACTACTCATAATACAGTAGTACATCAGAAACAACACACACTGAAAACATAACAATGCATAACGCTCTAAATCAGAAAGTTATTTATATCAGTTCATAATTTATTTAGCTGCAGTGTACTTGTGTTAAGTGTTATGCATCCTACATTTCATCAAACGTCATTTCACAACAAAGACAACTACCAACATACCTCAGATCATAATAAGATTAGGTTGACAGAAATTCTGGAGGTAGTGAAAGTGATTATATAATTGAATTTGCTGTGAAATTGACATTTATCACAGTAATGCAAATTTCCTCCTATGAAAAGGATTAATTAGTCTCATTATAACACTAGATCCAGTATATTTCATGACTCTTGACAGTTAATTTCTCAGTAGTTAGCATACATTTCTTTCTTGAGATCATTCTTGGTATGAAGGTACTGATCACAACTGACAATGTAGCTATTCTATTATCCTCTGAAAAGTTTTGTGTATCACCACGAGACTTCAAATATTATCAATTATCTATAGTGTGAGACCTAATATTTTTATTTTAAAAGTGTTCTGCACAGAAGTAAAAGTTTCATTAATTGCATCTTTATGCAGTCACCATCTTGGCTATTGGACATAGAGATGCATAACAAGAACCCCAGGGATTATGTGTAAACACACAGAACATAGAAAAGATTCTTGTTTGGGTGATATACCCTGGCGAGAAAAAAGGGACCAGACTCCATTCTGGCTCAATGTCCGCTGTTATTAAAATATCCTGACTAATTGTTCAATAAGTCATGTGTATTGGCATGATATTATGTGTTACCAGTTCTCAACTCAAGCAAGCATTAGTACTGTGGTACATGGTGACAGCACTTGGATTTCGTTGAAAAAAAAAAAAAAAAAAAAACAAGAAACTGGTCAGAAATATATTCCAAGGAACTGCAAGATAATGTGATTAATGGTGACTTAATTCCTTCATTTGCTTGTCACATCCCAGTTTTTCCACTATTAGATATGAACAATAACCTAGCTTCATGGGAAGTGATATACCAATTAGAACCATGTGTGATATATACACTGCAAAAATGAAATCTTTCACAGTGCAGTGGAGTGTACTGTTTTTGAAATATTAATGAAACATGAAATTTGTGAACCAGCCCGAGCCCGAATCTGAATCCAGATACCACACTGGTTTTTGTAGAATAGCTCTTGCCAATTGAGCCAGTCATCAAACTTTGATAATCTACTACCTCTTTCCATATCTTTCCAAACAAACCAGTGGCTCTCTCCAAGACCTTCCAGGAAGACCTTTATTGATTGAAATGATAGTGAAGAATTCGTACTCTCAGCCTAGGGGCTGATTTTCTGTTAAATGTAGAGAGATATGGAGGGAGGTGCTGGGGATAAAATTGTGAACCACCTGTGAGATTTGCTTCAGAGGCTCAATTTGTTTTCACCTTCAATACATTCACATTACATAACATATTTCGGATGGCTATTTTCTTGACACCACAGCACAGTGAATAGCATTTAATTATGTGTAGAACAGGCAATGCAATAATGAAAATGAAAATTCTTCAGTGATATAATTTTATTGAATCATTAACTTTCTATAAATTACTAACACAACAGAGTAAACCAAATGTAGGGAACTAGGTGCATTTAGCCTGAGACTCAATATCTGAGGTTCCAAACTACAGTCTCAATCATAGATGGTTAAATTCTCTCACTGGTCATACAAATGATGTAGCAAACTATATTTGAATATTCAGATAACTGTATTTGATAACACAATCTGTGCTATACTACATGCCACAATTTCTATTGTTTATTTGGATAGTGCATCACATTAATATTGAAAAGTTGTAAAATTTAGAACATTATGAAATAATTCCACACATACAGTACCAACAGTACAATGAAATACATACATTGTACCTTGTATAAAATAAAAATTTACTGAGTACTCTGACAATATACAACCAATCATTTAATTGCAGATACATCAGTACATAATGAAATGACATGAGTAATAAAGTATTACAAGAAACAGATTACAAGTGGACATACAAAAAACATAATTACATTGGCCACTTAAGGAGAAATACTGCTTCTACCATGATGACAGTGAACAATCTTACATTACTATAAATGACAGACATAAATCTTAAGAGTTGAAAGTACCTATTTGTCTTTACCTCCAGCATTTTTGATGTTCTTTTCAAACCTTTAAAAACAAACTTTTGTAGGTCACAAGTGCAATAGTAAGGACATGGAAAACATTCTGAGAATCTATCATCAGTGTCCAATTGGGACATTCTTATGTTTGTCAATAGTCGTGCATTAGAACATGACTTCTGCAGTGATAAGGGTATACCTAACTATTTCAAAAAGCTAAAATTAATAACTTTTGCAGCTGTGTTACATTACATCAAAATGTTTCAGAGGACACATTCATTGTGTGAATTATGCTACAAGAAATCTTGCGCAATGATGATGTTACCATCATTTGTGTTGAAATTGTCAGAAAGACACACACACAAATTCCCATCTGTTCATGTCAGAGTAGCACTTACATCCATGTCTTAAATATTTGCTCCATGTATTTGAATTAAACCAGCAATTAATGCTGGTAAGTCAAATGAGTGCTTTTAAATGCGAAGTGTGTTGGCAAGAGTATAATTACAGAAAGAATGTCAGCATGTTTGCAAAAACCATCAACAGGAGCTGCCTGTTGCCACTAAAGCTACTGTAGCTTCTTATCAGTGCTACGTGTGTGACAAAATTTTTTCTCTTAAAAATAATTTGTATCACCACCAACGAAATATTCACGGTTGATAGGAAGGGGGGTTGTTCTTCAAGTGTACATCGTGCCCATTTGAAAGTAGTTCAAAACGCGGTTGGATAGATCATTTACAAACTGCTCATCAAATTCAAGTTAATTCCGGAGATCTGCAGTTCTCAAATGAAGATGAGTTTTTACAGTAGAAAGAAGACACTGAACACACGACACATTCAAAGTTTATTAAAACGCGTGGGTCTACTAGCTCTACACGTTATTATGGCTGCCATCGGACAGGTAATTTTATCTCCAAAAGTAAAGGCACAAGACATCTTAAACTGACAAGTCAGCAACAAATTTTTGTGTTATTATTCAGACAAAACTGATAGTTCTATGAAGGTGGCATATACTCCATGCAAGTAACTTTTACATCAGAATCCAAACACACTACATTGCTACTGAACTGCAATTATTGTAAATATTACTTAATCTGACATCTTTAGTTGATATGAGGACATTAGAGCAGTATGAGATACATTGGGAATAATGGGTCCAATTAAGTGTTACCTGTTGTGCTGTGTTGCACATTTGGTATGGCATAACCATGCTGCGCAGCAACAAAATGGTTCATGTTCAGCCCTGTAAATTAATTTTATATTATATTGCAGACAGTAAAATAGAATATCAAAGTATCAATATACATATATAACTTCAGATTTCATTATACTCAAATAATGTTATCTCCATTAGATTTACTTTACACACACCTGAACCACCATGATGAACACCTGGCTGTCATGACATAGTGTGTGGTTGTTCCACAACATGGACCTGATTGTGGGTGTCAAGTCCTGCAAATAATTTTTGTGTTATTATACAGACAAAATTGAAAGGTGGCATATACTCCACTGCAAGTAACTTTTAAATCAGAATCCAAACACACTACATTGCTACTGAACAGCAAACATTGTAAATATTACTTAATCTGACATCTTTAGTTGATATGAGGACATTAGAGCAGTATGAGATACATTGGGAATAATGGGTGCAATTAAGTGTTACCTGTTGTGCTGTGTTGCGCAATTGGTATGGCATAACCATGCTGCGCAGCAACAATGTGGTTCATGTCCAGCCCAGTAAATTAATTTTATATTATAAAGCAGACACAGTAAAATAGAATTTAAAGATATCAGTATACATATATATGAATTCAGAATATCATCATATTCAGATAATGTTATCTCCATTAGATTTACTTCACATACACCTGATGCACCATGATGAACAACTGACTGCCATAACATACTGTGTGGTTGTTCTGCAACATGCAATTGATTTTTGGTGCCAAGCCCTGCAAATAAATTTCATATCACAATTGAGGCAAAATTGATAGGTACTGAAACATAGCATATACATATACTGTACTGCAAGTAACTATTGCATCAGAATCCAAACACACTGCATTGCTACTGAACAGCAGAATTCTAAATTTTACTTAATGTGACATGTTTATTTTGTGTGAGGACATTAGAGAAGTACCACACATATTTGGAATGATGGATCCCATCAAGTTTTACCTGTTTTGTGTGCTGTACATCTGGCATGGCACGACTATGCTCCACAGGAACATCATGATTCATGTCGAGCTCTGCATATAAATTTCAAATTATAATTCACACAAAGTTGACAGGTACTGAACACAAATTCGTATATTAACCATGAATTACATTTTACTCTGCCAAGGTTCAACACATACATATCTACTCAATAAGTTGAAAAATATTACATGCTGATTTCTTCTTAGTGGAAAATAGCCTCCTCTGTGGCATTAGCTTTCTTTTCTGGCCCTTATCTGTTTGTCTGAAATAACCGTTTCGGGTTCGAACAGCTCCTACATTTGCCTTTAAGGATAACACAGTTTTTTGGCCAACTGCAGTTCAGTCTCTGTCATTACACTGACAATATTGGAAAACACTGAAATAAGCTTCTGTATCCCTTCTAACAAGGATTTCGGTGTCTTTGAAACAGATTTTGTGCTTACTTCGGCTAATATTGCTGCTCTCTCACTGGTAGCTTCAACATCAATATCAGTACCCAGTACCTCTGGACTTTGCAGGGGATTTTCACCGACACTGTCATCTCGGCAAAGAGTGTGAATGTGCTTACACATATTGAATTTAATGCTGTAATCCATACATGTACAGTAATACCTATGTATGCACACATTGCAATCACTACATTTTAATTTGCACTCACAGTTGACTCTTATCTTTAACAATGTACACTTCTGAAGATGATGTGGATGACACTTCCCAACCACCATCTACCTCAGTGATGAGGTCCTTGTCTATTAACAAACTAGTTTTGTTCTTATTACGAATGTCTTGAACTTTGCTTGTAACCTTCCCTTTCACATTTGCTATAAGCCAGTCAAACACCTTGGCTGTAACTAACAATTTCAGGAAATATGCAAAACGTATCCAAATACAAACTTTCTTTGTACAGATTCTCTTAAGAGAGACTGCTTCACGAAACATGGGATGCATCTGAACAAAAAGGGCAAGAAACTTTTGTGTGGGAAAATCAGTGAAATGTTAGAGAGACTGAACAAACATAGTGACAGCATGTCATTACCATTAGCTCCAACAGTTTTAAAGCAAGCACCAGCAGAAGTATTTCCTCAAAACATGCTAAAAGCATCAGAAACAATCACAGCAACAACAACAAAAGCAGCAACAGCAGCTACATCAACAGCAGAGCCACCTCTGCTACCAGCAACAGCAACAATCAATGGCAGCTGGACCAACTCCGCCAAAAGTAGTAAAAGCATCAAGAACGGTTACACTAACAACAACAAATGCAGTAACATCTCCATCAACTGCAGAACCAGCCCTAATACCAGCAGGGAAATCAACAGCAAAAGCAACAGAACCATCATTAGCAACAGCAGAACCATCCACAATAGCAGCAGAATCAACTCCAACATTATCAGAACCAGTACTGTCAACTAAAAAAACTTCAGACAGCAGACGGAAGCCAGTGCCTCCATCCCATCTAAATGATTTTTTAGTGGAAACCAGAAAGAGGAGGAAGCCCACAAGAGAAACAGAGATTTGACCTTATTTAAGTCAGTAAAGTAGAGAAATCTACAACAAGGTATTTACAACTTTAAAATAATCCACCAGAATGTACAGGGCTTGAGTAAGAAATATGAACAATTAGATGTGTTTGTAAATGAAACTATGACTGATGTGCTTGGTATTAGTGAACACTGGCTATCTGATGCCAAATTAGAACTTTAAAAACCTCTAAACATGGTACCAGCTAATAAGTTTTGCAGTTCTACTATCAGAGGTGGGGGTGTATCAATGTATGTAAAGAGCACATTTGATTTTAATTCTGTAAATGTAAGTAAATATTCATTAGAAGGAACAATTGAATTATGTGCAGCACGTATAAAGATACCAAATGATGAAATTTATGTTATATGTTTATATAGACCACCAGGTGGAAACTTCGAAGTTTTCTTAACAATGTTTTGTGACATGATAGAGAATGTTTTGTGACATGATAGAGAATGTTTTTATATCACACCTGAACAAGTTAGTAATTACAGGAGATTTCAACATAAATGTTTTAGCAAATAAGTTAAACACTAGACTATTCAAGAATACTCTGCTTGAATATAATGTAAGATACCTGATAAACACTCCAACCAGGGAGACTGAAACATGCGAGTCTGCAATAGATAACGTAATCACTGGTATTCATCTTTATGATCTTACATCTTCTGTTATTATAAGTGTTTGTCAGACCACCATGCTGTAGAACTATGTGTGCACATAAAAAAGGTTCCTACACACAGTTGCTATAGATATATTAGGATGAATACAAACCAAAATATAACTCAGTTGAATAATATGCTAAGGAATGTGGATTGGAACAGTGTTCTAACGACACTCCATAGTTATGGCAAATTCTCAAGTGAACTATTCTACATTCTTAACCAAGCCTGCCCATTAATAAAAAAGAGAATTCAGTCACATGCTGTAACCCGAAACTGGATATCAAGTTCAGTCACTGAGGCTAGAGAAAAACTAAGATGGTATGAGTATGCTATGTTAAATGACTTGAGCAATAAAAAATTGAAAGAAGAGTTCAAAAAGTATCAGAAATACTATGTAGACCTCCTAATTTCAGAAAAACAGAAACATTTTGAAAGTGTCATTCATAACTGAAATAATATCTCCAAAACATCATGGTCACTAGTAAATAGAGAAATAGGTAAATCTGGGAACCATACAACTGAAAATCACTTGCTGATAAAGGGCACAATAGAAACTGATCAGAATAAGATAGCAGATCTATTTAACAATTACTTTGCTTCTGTTGGCTCCAACATAAACAATCAGCTTAAAAATCATAAATACATGTTCAGAGGAACACCAGTGTCAGGAAGTATATTTTTGATGCCAACAAGTAAAGAAGAAATAACTAAAATAGTGAGTAGCTTAAAGAATTCCCATGCAGTAGGATATGATGGTCTTAGTCTGAACACTCTTAAGAAATGTATACATAAAATTGTATCACCTTTATCAACAGTTATCAATTCTCGTATGGAAGATGGTATACTTCCAGATGAGTTGAAAATTGCCTGAGTTATGCCTATTTTCAAGAAAGGAAACAGGAATTTAGTAGAAAACTTTCGACCCATTTCTGTTCTTCCAATAATATCCAAAATCTTTGAGAAAGTAATATACCCAAGAATCTGGAACTTCCTGGTATGCAAAAAAGTGATTTCTAAGGGGCAGTATGGGTTTGTCAAGGGGTCATCCACCATTACAGCAGCATCCAACATAATCGAAGGTGTCACTCAAGCAATAGATAATAAAGAACATGTATGTGCCGTCTTTCTAGACTTACAAAAAGCATTAGACTGTGTTGATACGACCATATTGCTGGACAAACTGTGGAACTATAGCATTCGAGGCACAGCCCATAATCTGATGAGGTCCTACTTGACAAATAGGAAGCAGTTTGTGTCTATTAGCACTGCAGAGGGAACATACAAACCAAACACCACTGACATAAATTTTGGTATCCCACAGGGGTCAATATTAGGACCACTTCTTTTTATTATCTATGTAAATGATATTCAGTCCATAACAAACCATGCAAGAGCTATCTTATATGCAGATGATACCACATTAATATGCAGCAATCCAAGCTATTCACAGCTCGAAGTGGAATCCAATACTGCAGCAGGCTTAATTCATTGTATTTTAATGAAAACAAACTAAAATTAAACACAAATAAATCTGTCTATATTGAATTTGATCTTGGGAGGCAAAAAACTCATGAAAACCAAATCTTAATGGGTGATGAATACATTAAAAAACAATACTCGACCAAATTTCTTGGCCTGACACTAGATGCAGAGTTAAACTGGTCTGATCATGTGAATTATATTTGCAAAAAGCTATGTACTACCATATATGTCCTAAGAAAACTAACACCTTTTTGCAACATCACCACTCTGAGGCAAATATATTTTGCACTATTTGAATCCCATCTAAGTTATGGGATAGAGGTATGGGGATCCAGCAGTAAAGGTAATATGAAAAGTGTACTTACCTTACAAAAGAAGGCACTTAGTATTATGGGAAAGAAATGTGCCAGGGAGTCCTGCAGAAATTTGTTTAAAGAATTTAAAATACTAACTGTTCATAACCTGTATGTGCTGAAGATAATCATTATGGCAGTAAACAGTAACAAAACACTTAATAAAGAAATACACAATCACAACACTAGAGGTAGAGAGAGACCCCACATCATCTCTCATAGAACAACACTTTATGAGAAAAGCCCTCACTATGCAGGCATAAATCTACTGAATTGCTTCCATCCTAATATCTCCAAATTGCCCATTACAAAACTAAAAATGAAATTAAAATTATGGCTCCTAAACAATCCTGTATATTCAATAGATGAGTTTCTAGATTTAGTACACTCATATGACGGAAGACCATCTATCTAAAAATATATGTAATCTCAGGTCTTAGACTGTGTCACAAACTGTAAATATTTGAATGTCAGATATGAATACTATGTTACAAACTGTAGATTCCTTAATCTAAGTATGGCAATAACAATTTTTTTATGTATAGTCCATATATGTAACTCTGTTCTCTCAACTAAATTTAGAAAAAGTTGTGTAGATAAAAGTGCCAGCCAATAATATGTAACCTTAGTAAGTAAGGCTCTGACTTATCCAGAAGACTGGAACAAAAAAAAAAACAACCTTTTTTTGTAATCAGTTGATGTTGGATCAAAATAAAATAAATAAATAAAGAGGGACATTAGTGTAGATATGCCTTTCTCCAGTCGTTTTATCTGCCTTGCATTACCATGTATCTCCTTTAACGTCCTATGCATACTTTCCACATGCTTGTTGGTACTGAGACCAGCATACATGACAGTAGGCACAACACTCCACATTTCCCTCATAGTGTGTCTTTAAGTATGAAGCAAATTCTGATGTGTGTCGGTCACTACTGAGCTTCTGCAGTGCTTTTTGCAGTCATTCCTGGAACATACATTTCTCAGCATTGACACTGATTTAATGAGCTGATACACACAATTTCTTTTATCCAGATCTCCAATTCTCCACTTGATATTAGTTTTTCATGCTCTGTCCACATGCCAGGTACAATAGTCTCA
Organism: Schistocerca piceifrons; assembly: GCF_021461385.2. Taxonomy (NCBI): domain Eukaryota; kingdom Metazoa; phylum Arthropoda; class Insecta; order Orthoptera; family Acrididae; genus Schistocerca; species Schistocerca piceifrons. The sequence continues at coordinate 747,760,007 of NC_060141.1, forward strand.
TCTTAGGAGCACCCATTGTCCTGTTCCATGCAATACTGCATGACTGCCAAATCAGACATGAATACATTGGGGCAAATTGGTCCAACCTGTGATTTTACATACTGTAAAAATATACTTAAAACATCGGCGCCCTTCCTGTTCGAAATTAGAAAAGCACATGGGAATCCCTGCCTGAGATCATCCAGTACTAAGAGAATGGTCACTTCGAAATCATACCCCTTAAGCTCATGGGTTCCATCAATACAGATACAGTCTTCTAAATATTTTGATAACATTTCGCGTTGTGCTCTGTTCATTATCACTAATACGAAATCCTCACTCCTCAGTTCTTGATGTTTACTAGTCGAGTCTTGTGATTTATAGAATAACACACATGGATTCTCACTTTCGTTCATTTCTTTTACCCAAGCTTTGACACTGATTGCATCATTTTTATGTCTGACCAACTTGGAGGAGAGGTTATGGCTTGCTGCAATGTTATATAAGTCTTGCTTGGTAGTCAAATGGATTCTCTGCAAGTCCGAATCCTGCAAACTTGTCCGTACGTTATCTAGAACTTTGTCATACGGAAGTCCCATTGCAATATCTATTGCTAAGGTTTCCCGCCCTTATTGACTCGGGCAGGTGCCTTAAATCTTGTTTGTGACCAGCATAGGGATACACAAAACTTACTTGGTATGTTCCTCCTTTGTGTACAGTTACTTTCATCTCTGCAGGGCACTTTCCATTCATTTTGTTGCTGACTGTCAATTTAAGATGTCTTTTGCCTTTACCTTTGGAGATAAAGTTACCTGACCGATGGCAGCCATAATAATGTGTAGAGCTAGCCCAGATAGCACAGTAAGCCGGTTTCAAACTTGTTTCCAGATGTAAAGTTCAAGTATATAAGCTTGATCAAAGCTGGAATATTCGTGCCTGTTAGTTGGATTCAAGTTTGAAACAAACATCAAAGTTGGCAGAGTTCAAGCTATATTTCAAGCTTGACTTATCAAGTTTGGCTCCAGCTGTATATACACATGTGGAATACAGCCTGGTATTTACAGCTTGTTTTAAGCTATATAAGTATTAATCATAATTTATTGAACCTACTTAATTAAATAAATATCAGAATGGAAATGGTGTGAAAAAAATTATCAAGACATGTATGTTTAAATTTTTTTATTTTCAAAGTGTTTACAATTGTTTTATTTTAAAATTTAATTATTCTGAAGCCCCTCCTGCCCCAGCACACAGACCAGAGCAGGATCAAATATCGCTGATTTCTGCCAGTATAATGGTAAAAGAAAATGTTAGCCATACCTAAACATAAAAAATGTAGAAAGTTGAAACTGATCAACCTAAATATAATTTATGGCCCAGATTAGCAAAATAACTTCAAACTCACTGGTGTAGTAAGAATCATTAACTAGTATAAACGTCATTGAGTATTCATTCATGGTGTGACACATGCAAGTACTTACAAGAAAACAAATGTAATAGGGTGATATATATAAAAAGGTGAGATTTTAAAAAGGTAAAATAACATTAAGTTTTAATTTATTGGTGCCACTTACTAGAGAGCTAGTTTAAAATAACCTCTTTTTGCTGAACAACTTGTAATATGTATTCTTAGCTGGTAATCCATTTCACTTTCATCCAGGCTCAATTTTTCTATGTAAAAGAATACGATATTTCTTTACGTTATGTAATAAGATTTAACATTTGTAATATTAACGTATCAATAGAAAAAATGCACCAACGTACCTGTAATACACTATATATCCTCTTCAGATCCAATGTAGCAGTAAGGCAGGAGACGCCACACACTTACTGAACTATTTTCCAGTATAAAACAAACTTCACAACAGTCAACAATCATTAACGTGCGTCACAAAGGTAAAATGCCGTAAAACTAGCAGAGTCAGTGCAAGGCTTATAAACGCTTGTGGCGCTTCCCGTGGACGTTCCGTGGAAGCTATGCTGCACGCGCATCTGCTGTACAGCCTTCCAGGGAAATTACAGTTTATTTCAAGCTTGGGAAAATTATTTTAATTCAAGCTAAATTTTTACAGCTTGATGTAAACTGTGTAACAGGTTGATTTTTCAATCTTGAATTTTCAGCTGAACCTAAACTCAATATCCATCTTGAAATAAACTGTGTAACAGGTTGACTTTTCAATCTTGAGTTTTCAACTGAACCTAAACTCAATATCCACCTTGAAATAAGCTTGAGTGCTAGCTGGGAGTAGACCCATGCATTTTAATAAACTTTGAATGTGTCGTGTGTTCAGTGTCTTCTTTCCACTGTAAAAACTCATCTTCATTTGAGAACTGCAGATCTTCAGAATTAACTTGAATTTGATGAGCAGTTTGTAAATGATCTATCCAACCCCGTTTCGAACTACTTTCGAATGGGCACGATGTACACTTGAAGAACAACCCCCTTCCTGCCAACCATGAATATTTCGTTGGTGGCGACACAAATTATTTTCAAGAGAAAAAATTTCTGTCACACACGTAGCACTGATAAGAAGCTACAGTAGCTTTAGTGGCAACAGGCAGCTCCTGTTGATGGTTTTTGAAAACATGCTGACTGAGATTCTTTCTGTAATTATACTCTTGCCCACACACTTCGCATTTAAAAGCACTCATTTTCGTAACACAATCGCTACACTGTAATCACAATCAGTAAAAAAAAAAAAAGACGCACAAAAAAAATACCACGGGCACTCCACACTCAATGATTTAAAAACAAACTAAAATACCACGCGCACTCCGCACTCACAATGAAAATAAAGAAAGCACGAAATACCACGCGCAGTCCGCACTCCCAACGATTTAAAAACAAACGAATATACCACGCGCACCCCGCACTCACAATGATTTAAAAACAAACGAATATACCACGCGCACTCCGCACTCACAATGATTTAAAAACAAACGAATATACTACGCGCACTCCGCACTCACAATGATTTAAAAACAAACGAAAATACCACGTGCACTCCGCACTCACATTGATTTAAAAACAAGCGACGCAAAAACCAAAATAGCACGTGCACTCCGCAAATGCAGGTACTGTTTCCAGTCTTCCGTTGTGGGGGAACTATAGGCGGTGGGGTGAGGTCCCGTTCGTGAGCGAGGTATGGGGATGGGGTGGAGCGATCTATATGGGGTGGGGTGAGTGTCGCAGGGAGGTAGAGTGGGGGGGATCCTCGCTGGGATCTTCACAGGTTTTAACGTTTACTCACGCGACCTGTCTATCCGACAGGAAGCCCCAGCCCCACACACGTTTCATTTCACTATAAATATCGCTGATTCAAAACTTCACTTGTCAGCAAACGCAATAAACCTAGAATATAATTTTCATGTTTTGAGAACGCCTTACCCTTTAGCTTCCTGTTCTGATTCCATGCTTTTCAGTCCTTTTTTTTTCTTTTTTCTTTTTTTTTACAATATTTATATTTCTAAAAGTCCGACACTACCCTAGAAATAAACAACAATATCGCCTGAATAACAATATCTCGAGTCCGTAATTGTTCCGCGTAAAATAGAAATTTCCTCTCAGAAGATTAATTCTCTTCGGTTCCGCTGCTTCTCTCTACTGGCAAATTCTTGCGTATGCTGTTTCATCACATTTTTCATAGAGCAGGGCTTTGTCGTCTAGTAATGCATCATTCGACAATTCACGCCCACAATTTTACATGTCAAAGAATGAATAGTAATTTTAGAATCTTGTTTGTAATATCTTAGAATATTCATTCATAACTGCTTCCACTTACGCTATAAAACATGCCGGAGGAAGGAAAAAAGAAAGCAAAACGCACGTTGGATTTAATTATGTGAGGACAAAGTACGGCCCGACAAAATCGCACACTCAGCTGAGAAGTTACTCCGAGACATCTAGCGTGCCGTCTTCTCCTTGAAAAACTGGCACTGAAAAGTTGAAGCTCTGCAGTGTGCATGATCAGGTTAGGCACGTTGGAATCCTGTCATTGCTACGGTTTTAAAATTAGTTAATTTGTATTGTTAGAGCAACAACAGCTAAGATTTGGACGAGTAGTCTGCTTACAGCGCGCGTTTAAAGAAACTTAGGTTGTGGTGGTGATGATGATGATGATTAATGTTTCAGGGTCATCATCATCATTGTAGACGGGAGCGGAGCTGGTGGTGTCTACAAGCAGATATACTGTCTAGTTCTCCTATGTGAATTGACAAAACACCCACAGTGAGAAAGTATTCATATAGTGGAGACATTTTCAATTTATTAAATGAGTATTTATCTGCAGTAATTAAGGGGGATTTCATGGAAAATACGGCTCTGTAAAGAGTGGCTGAAAAGTGCTTAATTTCTAAATGTGACGTTGTCAGTGAGTTATGTAGTGTTGGTGGGAAATGAATTGGATTGATAAATGTGGCATCTCATTTCTGTCTATGATTAACAGTGTACTGTAAAGCCGTGAAATTGTGTTGTAGTCACTTTGTGGTTTAATTAATGATTAGAAATGTAACTGCATCTTTCTCACCATTAATTGTGTTGCTGGTAGACAACATAAATATTTTTCATTAAGGAATTGGTGGCACTTGTAGAGTGGGACACCCACAGTCTATATTCCAGCATGTGTGTGAATTCATCTGTTGGAATGTGACTGATCATGTGCAAGTCTAGAACAGTACTTTGCTGCAGTGCATTTCTTGACTTATGACGAAATATCTCAAGTTGGATAACACTTGGGTGTCCTACTTCTACTCCAGAGGGAGAAAATACAAATGTCTGGGCCTCTGCAGATGTTGGGAAAGCTGAGGCTGGGGTGATGCATTTGATACGCCTGTGGGACAGTGTTAGCGGAGGCAATGAAATAAACATTGTCTAATACATACTGTATAAATTACTCACCAATGGAAGAGAGTGCATTTCAGTATTTGCTCAGTAAAGCGGCTCCTAATAATCCAGAATACTCACTTGACTAATGCCCTATGTGCAGAAGAGAGGTTCATCAAAACACTGCGATTTCTTGCTACAGGAAAGAGCTACTCTAACTTACTATACTGTATAGCTCTCGAATGCCACAGTGCATATTAACCAAAACAATTCCAGAAATGAGTGAAGTGATTCATAAAGCACTGAAGGAGGAATATCTGAAGATAAAAATAAATGTTTAGTGCACTATATGGGCATTAAGTACTGGCGCTAGGGTGTTCTACTTGCATCGCTGACATCGATATTCGGCTGTCTCGCTATCTTTGACTGATCCCCCCGGCAGGTTTTCCAAATGAACGTGTGACGGAGGAGTCTCCGGTTGGCGTTTGTCGAGCTGACTTGTGTTGAAAACAAGCCGGCGTCCCTAACTGTGGTGCATGGGCCTCGCCGTACTCGCCGTCCTTGTCTTTTGTCGCGTTGGATGTACGGTGCCGACGATTGGGCGCCTTGACATGTAAAATTGTGGTGGGTTCATCGTCTCACACTGAACAGCTTCCCAGCTTGTACTTTGCAAGCTCCAGGATATTCTGTGTTTAACTAAGAAGATTGTTGAAACTTATTGTGGCATGGGTAGCTACTGGAGATGGTTCTGAACTTGGTTCCACAGTGGCCATTTTAAGGAGGCTGATAATCCTCATTTCGTTTCTCATCATTTGTGGAGTGTGTGTTTTAAGTGGTTTTTGTGCAAGTTTTAACTTGTTTTAGGACATATTCACCACTTGGGGACTGGTTGCCCTTGTGTACGCTCCCGGCTGCCATAGAGTTTATGGTTTAATCATTTTTCACAGCAGGATCTGGTATGTTTATTTAATGTTGAAAGTGCCTTAAGGCAACTGTAAGTGATCTCTAAGTTTCCTGCTAATTTACTGGCAGACAGGTACTGTTGGAGTATTGCTCCATACGAATTTGGGGGCATGCTTATTATACAGGCTGATTCAAAAAGAATACCACAACTTTAGAAATTTAAAACTCTGCAACGACAAAAGGCAGAGCTAAGCACTATCTGTCGGTGAATTAAGGGAGCTATAAAGTTTCATTTAGTTGTACATTTGTTCGCTTGAGGCGCTGTTGACTAGGCGTCAGCGTCAGTTGATGCTAAGATGGCGACCGCTGAACAGAAAGCTTTTTGTGTTATTGAGTACGACAGAAGTGAATCGATGACAGTTGTTCAGCGTGCACTGAGAATCCGCGGGAAACAACTCAGTATGAACGTGACTCGCCTAAGGGGAACGTTTTCTGTGCCATTTCAGCCAATAAAGTTTTTGGTCCCTTTTTCTTCGAAGGTGCTACTGTAACTGGACTACAGTATCTGGAGATGTTAGAGAATTGGCTGTTCCCTCAGCTCGAACAAGAAGCACAACAATTCATATTTCAGCAGGATGGAGCACCACCACATTGGCACTTATCTGTCCGTAACTACCTGAACGTCAACTACCCGAGGTGATGGATTGGCCACCAGACAGCCCGTGACAGAGCACTTCATCACTGGCCTCCAAGAAGCGCTGATCTTACCCCCTGCGATTTTTTCTTATGGGGGTATGTTAAGGATATGGTGTTTCAGCCACCTCTCCCAGCCACCATTGATGATTTGAAACGAGAAATAACAGCAGCTATCCAAACTGTTACGCCTGATATGCTACAGAAAGTGTGGAACGAGTTGGAGTATCGGGTTGATATTGCTCGTGTGTCTGGAGGGGGCCATATTGAACATCTCTGAACTTGTTTTTGAGTGAAAAAAAACCTTTTTAAATACTCTTTGTAATGATGTATAAAAGAAGGTTATATTATGTTTCTTTCATTAAATACACATTTTTAAAGTTGTGGTATTCTTTTTGAATCACCCTGTATATTCCAGTGTGACTGTGATTTGACCTTGTTTTCATTGCAATCTATTGGTGCTGCAGGCCATTTGTTAAGTCTGCTCGTTTCCTGGCGTCGGTGCCGTTATGGATTCTTGTCAGGACCGCGCATTGTGAGACAGGTCGGACTGTATATAAAGATATACCGCCTGCTTGTGAGCCTGTGCACAAGCCGTGGGGAGTGAACGCTCTGATTGCCTGCCGTCTGTAGCGTTATTGCTTCCAAATACTACTGTGGGCCTTAACGCTCTTCTCTAAAGTTAAGTGAGGCCACTTTGTTAATATTAGCATTTCTGTAAGTTGTTTTACTGATTATTACTAGCCATTCTTATTCAACACTTATGTTAATCATTTGTGTATCTTTAATCTTGTGACACGAGTGTTTGTTCATGTTCACTAATATGTTTTGCTCTTGCAGGAAGTTGCCCATCATGAGGGGACGTACCTGCCCTGGAATTAAGAAGGGTGTAAGACAAGGCTGTAGCCTTTCACCCCTACTCTTCAATCTGTACATCGAGGAAGCAATGATGGAAATAAAAGAAAGGTTCAGGAGTGGAATTAAAATACAAGGTGAAAGGATATCAATGATACGATTCGCTGATGACATTGCTATCCTGAGTGAAAGTGAAGAAGAATTAAATGATCTGCTGAACGGAATGAACAGGCTAATGAGTACACAGTATGGTTTGAGAGTAAATCGGAGAAAGACGAAGGGAATGAGAGGTAGTAGAAATGAGAACAGCGAGAAACTTAACATCAGGAGTGATGGTCACGAAGTCAGTGAAGTTAAGGAATTCCGCTACCTAGGCAGTAAAATAACCAATGACGGACGGAGCAAGGAGGACATCAAAAGCAGACTCACTATGGCAAAAAAGGCATTTCTGGCCAAGAGAAGTCTACTAATATCAAATACCGGCCTTAATTTGAGGAAGAAATTTCTGAGGATGTACGTCTGGAGTACAGCATTGTATGGTAGTGAAACATGGACTGTGGGAAAACCGGAACAGAAGAGAATCGAAGCATTTGAGATGTGGTGCTATAGACGAATGTTGAAAATTAGGTGGACTGATAAGGTAAAGAATGAGGAGGTTCTACGCAGAATCGGAGAGGAAAGGAATATGTGGAAAACACTGATAAGGAGAAGGGACAGGATGATAGGACATCTGCTAAGACATGATGGAATGACTTCCATGCTACTAGAGGGAGCTGTAGAGGGCAAAAACTGTAGAGGAAGACAGAGATTGGAATACGTCACGCAAATAATTGAGGACGTAGGTTGCAAGTGCTACTCTGAGATGAAGAGGTTAGCACAGGAAAGAAATTCATGGCGGGCCGCATCAAACCAGTCAGTAGACTGATGACCAAAAAAAAGTACAGGTGGAGATGGGTAATCTTTCCACCGAGCAAGTGTGCGGGTTAAAAGAGGTCCTAGAACGCTATCCTGAAGTGTTGTCCGAGCGGTTAGGCGAGACGAAACTGCTGGAGTAAGAGATAATTTTGACTGATAGTGTTCCTGTGCGCTAGGCGCCGTATAGATTTTCACCCCCGAAGATGGTGATACTAAAGCAAAAAATTAATAAGATGCTCCAGGAAGGGGTAATTAGGCCATCCACCTCGCCGTATAGTGCCTCAGTATTTTTGGTTCCGAAAGAACAGGGTAAAGATTTTTGGGTTGTCATTGACTATCGTCATCTTAATAAGAAGATAGTCCTGGAGTCGGTGCCACTGCCTGACTTACACAATTGTTTTACCTGGTTTTCTGGCACAACCGTCTTTACCATCCTTGATTTAAACCAGGCGTATTACCAGAGTCCTTTGTCGGAAGTGTCAAGGCTGGTCACGACATTTTGCACCGACTGGAACCTTTTTGAATTCAACTGGGTGAATGAAGACCGAAGAATATCGACTGGATGAAAAAAATTCGTATAGTCACAAATCTTTGTGCAACGGTAGGTAGAAATGCCATGAAAAATATACCAAAAATCCTGACGATCGGATGTGAGGGTTGGGTTGAGGGGGAGTTTACAGATTCCTATGTTCTTCTTCAATAACTCAAAAACACGACTTGTAGCGAAAATGGTTCGTAGTAGAGAATTAAACCGCATTAAATATCCCACAAGAAAGATCCCATTCGTGTATTCTGTAGCATTAATAACTTCTGCGTTGCAGGAAATGAAAAAATCGCAGGTTACTAAAAGTATAGTTTTAACAGTAAACTAATTTTATGTTCAAATTAAGTGGGTTGAAAACAAGTATTAAATGTTTTGTTGGGCTCCATAAGGTTCCCTCTCTGTGCAGCGACCGTAGTAACCAGTTGCAGAAACATAATTTATTTATCTTGTTGCAAATCTATTTCGACTGATATCAGTCATCATCGGTCCTAAAACAAATATAAGAGACAGGCCATAAACAGCTGCTTTAACAAACGAAAAAATTGTCAATAAAACATAGTTACATCAATTACAACATATACAGATGTCTGAAATTAAAATTCAAAGTCATAGCATACCATTTTTCTAACCGATACATGCCATAAGTAGAAGTACTGTCCTTGGCAGATTTCTATTATGAAGTAACACATAATAGGTCAACACTACAACAAGACCACCTGAGGCGGCACCACGGTGCAGTAATCGCCCTCTATGTAAAATACAAAAGTAATGTAAAATACAAGCAATAAGGAATATATCACATTACAAAAAATTTTTCTTTTTTTTCTTTATTGAATTTCAATTCACCATAGGGGCGGGTTGGCAGCATCATATGCGCTGCTCTTCAGCCAAAAGACAATAAAGATACAACAGAAGACATTGAAAATGACAAAGGAGAAAATATGACGGACAAAAAAATAAAAAAAAGGGGGAACATAATGGACGAGAACAGACAAAAAGGGGGCCTCTGAAAAATGGAGACAAAAACCTTCAAAAGTATTGATCACAAAAAAACCACACACTGGTACAATTAAAAGAACACAAGCCACAATATGGCTGCAGCATAAAAGTGTTGAGGGACGGCATAGCACATAATGATCACTGACAGTAACAATCTGTTCTAGTCCAGCACACAATTAAAATCACAGCTCGCGACACACAGCAGAACAGCACCAAACACAACACTGATGTAGCACAGTTATGACAATGAGCAAAACTCAGAATCTGCCAGGCGACTGGAGATGAGGGAGGGAGGGGGGAGAGGGGAGGAGATGGGTGGGGGCGAGTCAGAGAGGGCTGGGGAAGGGAGGACGTGGGAGGGACACAGTTGAGGAGGGGATGCTGGGACTCAGGGGGGAAAGAGGAAAATCCGCTCTGGGAGGAGGAGGGGAGAGGAAAAGAAGGGCCCTGGGGAGGGGAGGGAGCAAGGTAAGGTTACAGTTAGAAGGAAGGGCATATGTCACAGAGAAGTTCAACATCTGGGAGGGGGAGGTGCTGAAAATTGCCCTGATGAAGGAGATGGAGGGTGCAGAGGTGGAGAGAGGGAGGGAGGGAGGGATACAGCGATAGAGGCATGGAAACGGGTGGGTGGTGGAGAGTAAGGAGGAACCCAGGGGGTGGGGGGGAATCGAGCCTGCAGACAGTGTAAAGGATGCGGAGATGTTGGAGGAAAAAGAGGAGGTGGGGGAAGAGGATGAGGTCGTACAGGAGCCATGTGGGGGAAGGAAGGTGGATATGGAAAGCAAGGCGTGACGTTCAAGGACTTGAAGGACCTTGTAAAAGCGGAAGGGGGCAGAGATCCAGGCAACACTGGCATAACGGAATAGGACAGATGAGGGATTAGTAGGTGTGGATGGTGGAAGGATGAGCTCCCCAGACGGGAGTTTCAGGAGGTGGAGGTGGGAATGGGCTTTCTGCTGGATGGTCAGGAGGTGAGGAGTCCAGTTGAGGTGACAGTCAAGGGTGAGGCCAAGGTACCTCAGGGTGGAAGTGAGCTGGATGGGACAATCATAAAGGGTGAGGTAGAAATCATGGAGACAGAAGGAGCGGGTGGTGTGGCCTATGATGATTGCCTGGGTTTTGGAGGGTTTGAGACGAAGGGACCACTGGTTACACCAAGTGTTGAACTGGTCAAGAGCCAGGAAGGCGGTGTCATCAGCATATTGGAGAAGGTGGACGGGTGGTGGTGGCTTGGACATATCAGCTGTGTACAAGAGATAAAGGAGAGGGGAGAGGACGGAGCCCTGGGGGATGCCAGCAGTGGGATAAAAGATAGGGAGTTGGTGTTGTAGAGGGTGACATAGGAAGGACGACGCGAGAGGAAGGAAGCACCAGATGGACAAACTTGGCAGGCAGGACGTAGGTTTGGAGTTTAAAGAGGAGACCAGGATGCCATACATGGTCATAGGCATTTTGGAGATCGAGAGAAACAAAAATGGTGGAGAGTTAAGCTGGAGGGTGAACGAGGTTAAGGAGTTGGTCCTCACCAGAAAAGGAGGGTCGGAAGCCACAGTGGACAATGTGGAGGAAGTGTTGTTGATTAAGGTGCTGATGGATACGATGGGAGAGGATGGATTCGTAGACCTTACTGAAGATGGAGGTGAGGCAGATGGGACGATAGGAAGTGGTGATGGAAGTGGTATTGTTTTGTTTGAGGAATAAGAGGACGCAGGAAGTCTTCCACAGGTTGGGGTAGAAGCCCGTAGAGAGGATGACATTACAGAGATGGGCAAGGACTGTCAGGAAGGTGAAGGGGCTTTCTCTAAGGTGGTGGTGGGTGACACAGTCGTGACCAGGGGCAGTGTTGCATTTGGACCGGATGATAAGTTTAATTTCTTGTGCTGTGATTGGAGTATTAATGTTGGAGGGGGAAACTGCCCCAAATACTGGAGACTAGGAGCAAGTGGAGCGATTGAGGTATCGGCGCATTCCATGATGCTTGGGAAAAGAGAATAATCAAAGTGGGGATCATCAGGGAAGGATAAGACCTCTGGAAGATGGGAAGCAAAGTGTTTGGCCTTACTGAGGGTGTCAGGAAGAGGGTGGTCGTTATGGAGAAGGGGGTAATAGGGTGCAGAATGGGAACCAGTAAGGCGATGGAAGGTGGACCAGTACTTGGAGGAGTTGATAGGGAGGGTGGCATTGAGTCGTGTGCAGGTCTGGCGCCAGTCCTGGCATTTCTTTGCTGTAATAAGGTTCCGTATGTGTCGCTGTATTTTCCGGTGGTGTTGGAGTGTATCCCCATCATGAGTGCACAGGAAGGAGCAATAGATGTGGTGGGATTCATGGAGGAGGAGGACAGCCAATGGAGGGAGAGTGTGATGGTGGGTGTGGATGGTTTTATTAGGAACATGGGCCTCCATGGCATCAGTAATAACTTTCTGAAGAAAGGAAGAGGCATGGTTGATGTCATCAGGATGGTGATAGGTAAGAGGGTGGCTTTTCACCTGGGTGGCAATGGATTCCCGGTAGGCATCCCAGTTGGCATAATGGTAGTCATGGACGACCTTGGGAGCGGTTGCAGGGTGAGGAGCCAGAGGCAGGTGGTGAGCAGACGTGACGGTGAGGAGGACGGGGAGATGGTCGCTACCTGTGGGGTCAAGGATGTCAATGGTGATACACCCAAGGAGGTTCGTGAAGGCAACGAGAACATCGGAGGTGGTGTCACTTTTGGGATGGGTGTGCTGAGGAAGGGGGACAAGGTCACCTTGGATTATGGAGAGAAACTGATGCCACTGCTGAAGGGCAGCAGGGGAGCGGCTATGGATGTTGATGTCGGTGCCAATCACACAGTTGGAGAAGGTGCGGTGAATGTGGGAGATGAAGTCATAATGAAGAGAAGCAGTGGATGGAACATAGATGGTGGCACAGGTAATGGTGAGGGAGGGGAAAAAGACGCTCAGGATAAGGTGTTTGGTGGGGTCATTGAGGAGGGGTGGTAGTCATATGGGAATATGCTTAACGTGGCCAATCGCGGCTCCACCCTGGGCTCGAGGACCAGGAGCATCAGTGTGATGGAGGATATAGGGAGAGGTTCAGATAGAATGGCAGGGCTGGAGAAAGGTTTCATTCAAGAGGAAGGTGTCGACCTGGTGGTGGGAGAGGGTGTTTATGGGTAGGTATTTGTTGGAGCGGATTTTCTGGAAGAGGATGCGACACACGTGCCATGCCCTGACTGGAAGAGAGGGGGGGGGGGGAAGAGAGGGAAGGCAACAGTCTTAAACTATGGTGTCGAGGCAGGTGAAGGTGAAGTGGGCTTGGTTGTGTGAGTAAGTGGCAAAGGTGTTCAGGTGGAAGATGGAGCGCACGGCAATGGACATCTGTTGGAAGTTGTGGGGTCTTTGAAAAGGGTGAATGTTTTGGAGGACAACGGTAAGAAACCAGATGATGTAATCAGCTGTGGGGGGTAGAGGGAGTGAATTGTTGGAGTGGATGGGGGGGATCAATGGGATGGACAGGGACTGTAACCTTGGGGGTGGCAGGAGGGGGTTTAGCTTTACACCTGTGGGAATAGGTGGGATGGGGGCTGTTGCAGGTGTTACAGGAAGGAGGAGCAGCGAGGTTGGGACAGTTCTTAAGAAAGTGGGAGGCCTTGCAATGGGGACAGGTGGGGGGTTTTGCAGTTGGGGGTCAGGTGATCATTGTACATGAGGCATCGCTGGCAGTGGTATGATTGGGGAGGGGATTTGGAGGATTCAACAGGGTGGCGATGGTGGTAAATCAGAGCACCCTGGGTAAGGATATGGTCAGTGGAGGGGGTGAACTCCAAAAAGACCTGCATGAAGTAGGTGGGACCGGAGGAATTGTGGATATGGCGGGCAGAGCGGATTCCCAGGTCTGGGTGGGAGTTCAGTTCCGTCAACACCTCATCTGCCGTGATCACTGGGCTGAGCTTAGTGATAACAGTGGTGTAGGTGGGGGGCTGACAAGGAGAGGAAGGGTGTCAGGGACACATGGGGGCCAAACATAACACGTGGTAGTTTACGGAGGAGGTCCGTGTGAAAGGAGGGGGATGGGGACTTGATAAGGACTGAGTCGCTGCAGGGAATCAGTTGGGCGATAGGAGCACCAGGTAGATAATTTCGTATCTCCATGGTGAGGGGTTGACAGGGCAAAGGTGTGGAGGGTGGGGGCTGGGGCATGGGTGGCTGGAGGAGGGGTGGTGTCCATGGAGACAACCAGAGGAGGGGGAGGAGGTGGTGACTTTTTGTGGGAAGTGGTGGGAGCAGAGTCGGCAATGACGCGCTTTTAGGGTTTTTTGGAGCCTGTCGACTGAGAGGAGGGGAGCGGGATGGAGAGGAGAGTGAGGTGGCGGGTGGCAGATCCCAGTGGCATGGTGGAGGTACCGGGAGAAGCAGCTGGTTCAGTGGTCTCGATGGTGGCCCAGCGTGACATGATGCATGTGGGAGATGCAATGGTGAAGTGATGGGAGGGGATGAGAAAGGGGAAGCCAACCACCTGAGGGGTGGCAGCAGAGACGTCGACGGAGGCATACATGAGAGCGGCAGCAGGAGTGGGAGCTGTTGAGGGTGTGGAGGCTGGAGGAAGGGTGTAGAGGTGGGGGTACACAGCAGGGGAGGAGGTGGGGGAATGGGTGAGTGGGGAAAGGGGTGGCGAGGTATAACAAGGATGGCCAGGGGCAGCAGCGACGATGGACGGCGACAGACGGACAGCAGGCGGCGCCGAGCCCTGAAAGGTGACGAGCAGGCAGGCACACAAGTTGGACAGACGACAACAGCAGCAGGCGGCGGCGGCGATGGCAGAGGAAACACACAGGCAGACAGACCGACAGACAGACACACTAACAGCAACAGCAACAAGCTCATTGAAAATGTAGATTTCACCCTGAGGGTAGCCCAGGCTCTGGAATCTGTTGCCTTCGAAGGAGGGGATCCAACCCTCTAGATGAACAAAAAATTATACAGTAGAGGTAATTGATAATACCAATTTAAATAATTACAACAAGTGAAAATGTCTGAAACATTGTTTGTCAGATAACAAATGACTGAAGGCCTGAATTAGAAGTCAGAAGAACAATTCCAAATAGCACACATTTCAACAGATACTTTACTTTTAAAACAAGTTTGCTTTAAAAAGAAAAAAAACTTATGGTAACACGGCTGAAGGCCTTATTATGAAAGAAGTGAAATTATTACTCAGCTGAAGACCACACACAACTTCAAATCACAAACGGCTGAAGGCCTGAATTAGAAGTCAGAAGAGCAATTCCAAGTAGCACATATTAATATGAATACTTCGTTTTAAAACAAACTGTAACATGGCTGAAGCCCTTGTTATAAAACAAGTGAAATTATTACTCGGCTGAAGGCCACAAACAACTTCAAATAACAAATGACTGAAGGCCTGAATTAGAAGTCAGGAAAACAATTCCAAATAGCACCTTTAAAATAAATGCCTTGCTTTTAAAACAAGTTTGCTTAAAAAAAAAACTTACTGTAACACGGCTGAAGGCCTTATCACGAAAGAAGTTAAATTATTGCTCGGCTGAAGGCCACACCAACAATAATTAGAAAATTACAAATATCCTTAAAACAATCATCACAATCTAAGGAATCAGGACAAGTGGTTCTCAGCAAGTGTTCCAAGGGTCGGCCTGGGAAGATAACTCAAACATAAGGTAAGGTGAGACAGGCAGCCAAGAGTTGTACTCACGTAACAGAATCGCAACTCAAACTAGGGGCAGCTTAAGCGCCGGTCGACCGACCAACCAATCCGCCTAACGTCCAATCACCGGTATAACAGTGGATTATTTTTAGGCAAAGGCGAAGAGACAGACCAGGGCCGAAGGAAACACTAGAACCGAGGTAGACCTCCCAAAAAATTTGCACAATAGGCTGTCGGACTACATGCCGTGTCGGACAGCATCAACACGACAAGGAAAGGTACACTGCCAGAAAAGTACGCTAACCTCCAGGGTAGGTAACTGGGGCGTTGGCGGCCACAAGGCAGAAAATATCGCTGGTTGCACTTCACTAGTAAGAATAATACTAAATTCAATGATGAATAACAAATAGAGAAAGACAGCTGCAATATTTCACCACCTCCAGAAACTTCACTCGTTGCCACCAGGCGCAGTGGCTGGAAGCAACAACCTGCTGACCAAAGGCGAGATCCCAGGTTGCGTTAGCAGTTAACTCTTCACTCAACTGAACATCCAGGGTTCGGTGTGCAATGAAGTTGTCGCTCTCGCAGCTACCCCTCCTCGATCCGGCAGTGGCAGCACGTCGCCAGTCGTTCCGGCTTGCCCGCACACTGCGCGGAGCTGCTCGCTGTTGCACCCCAACCGAACTGATGTCTGTTCGCAACGCCCACCGAATCCAATACACAGACAGCATTAAAACAACTGCTCATTCAAAACCACAAGATACACACGTATCCGGGAAAACAGTTCCACCAACAGCGCACAGTACTAAAACCAGTCACTGTGAAACATCACAGACGAATTATAAGTCGACACAAACACAGAGAAGCCGAAGCCATTGGAAGACCAAATCCACGTCGTCCGCTGTGACGACCGACCGAACGATCAACCAACGGTCGTCCCCACTGAGGTCAGGCACGGGAAAGATCCCACTATAAATCGTCGACTGACAATTTATTGCCATGAGGTCACTTCAATGCGCGGACACACACACACACACACACGTGAAAGTTGCACTACTCGTATATCACGGTCCATTCAACTAAAACTCGCTGAATCTGGTCCTTGACGTGGTCGTGCACTCTCGCGTCAACATCCTTCTGTCATGAGATTACAATTAAAGCAATACGATTAGCTGCTGATGGGCGTTGATATTTATCAACGGGGACAGTTGAAAATGTGTGCCCCGACGGGGACTCGAACCCAGGATCTCCTGCTTACATGGCAGATGCTCTATCCACCTGAGCCACCGAGGGCACAGAGGATAGCGCGACTGCAGGGATTTATCGCCGGCATGCTCCTCGTGAGACCCACATTCTCAACTCATAGACCATACACTACATTCGTAGTGTCCCTGCTACTATACCCATTACTTGCGGCATACAATCCAACAAGTCTTGTAAGAGTTCAGGCAATTCGTGTGCATCCGCACTGAAAAAGGTCATCAGCCAGTTAGCCTTAACGATATGAAGATGGCATCTGTTCTTTCGGACTTGTCCGAAAGAACAGATGCCATTGGTGACCGTGCAGCTCTCTAGAATGGATTTATAATTAAATCAATACCATTAGCTGCTGATGGGCATTGATATATATCAACAGGGACAGCTGAAAATGTGTGCCCTGACCAGGACTCGAGCCTGGGATCTCCTGCTTACATGGCAGACGTTCTATCCATCTGAGCCACCGAGGGCACAGAGAATAACGCGACTGCAGGGATTTATCGCCGGCACGCTCCCCGTGAGACCCATATTCTCAACTTATAGTCCACACACTACATTCGTAGTGTCCCTGCCATTACACCCGTTCCTCGCGACAGACAATCTACAGAGTCCTGCAAGAGTTCAGGCAATTCGTGTGCATCTGCAGTGAAGAAGATCATCAGCCGGTTAACCGTTCTTTCGGACATGTTTGAGAGAACAGATGCCATCTTCACATCCTTCTGTCGGACAGAGCATGTGGGTCGCCAGTGGTCGGGCGGGTACTGGCTGTCCGGACCTCATTGCTGCTCCGTCCCGACTCAACTAGCTCGACACACCACGACCCGGAAATACTAGAGGCCGCTCCAAAGATGGTAACACACTATGCGCTATTGATAAGCGCTGCTGCTGCCATTCACGGACAGACAAGGCGAGCAAACGTAGTGGCGCCAGTGAACACACTAAGAAAACGAGACGCCACTATGCCAAGCTATGAACGGCATCAATGTGGGCCGCACACGGCTCAATAGTTTCTGTAGACCGAACCAAGCAAAGTGTCTAAAGAATGTATAAAAAAAATATTGGTGGGAAAGAGAGAGAGAGAGAGAGAGAGAGAGAAAGAGAGAGAGAGAGAGAGAGAGAGAGATGGAAAGAGGGTTGAAAGAGAACGAGGTAGAGTGAGACAGAGGGAGAACGAGAAGGTATGCACAGAGAGAGCGCACATGTTCAAGTGGCTCTGAGCACTATGGGACTTAACATCTGAGGTCATCAGTCCCCTATAACTTAGAACTACTTAAACCTAACTAACCTAAGAACATCACACACATCCATGTCCGAGGCAAGATTCGAACCTGCGACCGTAGCGGTCGTGCGGTTCAAGACTGAAGCGCCTAGAACCGCTCGGCCACCTCGGCCGGCAGCACATGTTCACTGCCTGATAGAATGTGTGCAGGCTCCCTTTTGTAATGCGGAATTCACCACTAAACGTCACCATTGGTGGACCCGCCAGAGTAGAACGAGGCTGGGAATACTGCACTGTCAGCAGGGAAACAGGGAAGCAACAGGTCGGCTAGGAGAGGTCGCTCGCTAGTCACTGGATGTCACCTGAGAATCGAATCCATCAGGGACGTTCCACCATTTCTACAGCAGCCCAAGTCGACGGCTGCCGATGTGGCTCTGGAGTGGAAACGCGAAGAAACGACCGCAGCTAAATCGAGACCGGGCAGACTTGTACGTATACTGACGGACAGGGACCGTCCAGCACTGGGAAGGCTGGTTGTAAAAAGTCGCATTAATCAGCGGAAGGAACGACTCGTGAGTTCCACAGTGCCGCCAGCAGCCCGTCTAGTGCAATGGCCACGCATCTGAGAGTGAATGTTCTGTTAGTCAGTCAGTTACTATCATGTTCCACAGATCATTTTGCACGATAAATCATCATGACGTGGAACGAGTAATTTTACATTCTATTGCAAATTAATATGTACATCTATTTGTACTCTAAACATCACCATATAATTCTTTTTCTTTTTCCCAAAATGAAAACAAGACATAGAGATTGAGTTAGCGATTCCTACCCACCACATTTTCCACATTACAAACATAGCAATTCTTCTGCGGAATAGGAGTAGTTGTCAAGGAGAAACTTTTTTAATTTATTTTCAAGTCTTACCTTGCTGTCTACTAGACATTTTACACCACTGGGTAAGTGGTCAAAAGTTTTTGTTGCAGCGTTGTGCACCCCTTTCTGTGCTACAAACAACCTTAATGTTGGGTAAGGAATGTTATTTTTTCTTCTAGTGTTGTAATTATATACCTCATTGTTCCTTTCGAACTGTAGTGGATTATTTACAACAGACTTCATGAGGTAACAAATATACTGTGAAGCAGTAGTCAGAATGCCCAACTCCTTAAACAGATGTCTACAAGATGACCGCGTTTGAGCACCACATATTATTCATACAGCACGTTTTTGGGCAATAGAGACCTTCTTTCTTAAAGATGAGTTACCCAAGACCACTACTTCATACGACATTACTGAATGAAAATAAGCAAAATACGCCAACTTACTGATTTCTCTCTCCCCAAAATTTTCTATGATTCTGAGTGCAAATGGGCCTGGACTAAGTTGTTTTAGGAGTTCCAAAATGTCTTTTTTCCAATTTAAATTCTCATCAATATGGACACCTAAGTATTTTGAAGTTTCCACCCTATGTATTGTTTCATCACGATGTGTTGCACTTATCACTGGTGCAGTACCCTTACAGGTGCAGAGCTGAATATGACGAGTCTTTGTCAAATTCAGGGTGTGACCATCCGCAGAAAACCAGACAATGATACTTTTGAGAACTTTGTTCACCATTCCTTCCGTTTCTGTATGTATACTGGGAGTGATTACAATACTGCTATCATCTCCAAAAAGAACCCATTCTGCTTGTTGTACATTAGGCGGTACATCATTTACATACACGAGAAACGGAAGTGGACCTAAGATTGAGCGTTGGGAAAACCCCTACGTGATTTCTCCCCAGTCAGAATTATGTTCTTGGATTCTGTTGATTCAATTACTACTAAGTACAAATATCTGCATTCTTTTGGTTACATATGACATGATCCATTGGTTGGCTATGCAATCAGTCCCACAAAACATCAATTTATCTAGGAGTATACTATGATTCACACAGTCAAATGCCTTGGATAGGTCACAGAAAATACCTACCGGTGCTATTTTGTTAGCTGGCCGCAGTGGCCGAGCGGTTCTAGGCGCTACAGTCTGAAACCGCGTGACCGCTACGGTCGCAGGTTCGAATCCTGCCCCGGGCATGGATGTGTGTGATGTCCTTAGGTTAGTTAGGTTTAAGTAGTTCTAAGTTCTAGGGGACTGATGACCTCAGAAGTTAAGTCCCATAGTGCTCAGAGCCATTTTGCTATTTTGTTATTTAATGCTTGTAATATCTGGGGTGTGAACGTGTAAATGGCATTCTCAGTAGAGTAACCCTTGTGAAACTCAAACTGAGATTTGTTGAGAATATTATTGTTGCCAAGGCGACATACTATTGTAGAATACATCACCTTCTCAAAAATTTTGCAAAATGATGTCAGCAGTGAAATAGGTCGGTAGTTACTGACGTGGGCAATAACGTTACTGAAACGGACTGGTTTTAATGAAAATATATATATATATAAAATGAATGGATGAAAATGGGCAAGAAATGGCTTTAAATATTTTTTTTATTTACTCTTTCAGTACGAACTTTGTTGTAGAACCCTTTTTTTACGTGTGGTAATAAAAATTCATTTAGACGGAATTAAGCACATTTAAAATTACGTGAACTTTAGCAACCCTCTCATGCTGATAAATTTAAACTAACTGATTAATAACATTTATGACTTTGAAAATTATTTAAATTAAATTTTTTACGTATTTCGGTCTTGGCACACATTTTCTAAATGCAGTGGGTTTTTAAATATTTAATGAATTCTTTCCCGGCGTTAGCTATGGAACACAAGACTGTCTCTGTTAGCATAAAATGGTTAAATATTGCCAAGCCGACCTGAACGTTTAATTATCATTGACAAAACACACTTCACTATACGTTTAAGTCATTTGCTTTAGAAATTGAAAGAACCAACAGATTAACGACTTCAACGTTAAGTATCCGCCTATGAATGCACAAATGTAAAACCAGTAATAAATTCAGTCAGCCGGCCGAAGTGGCCGTGCGGTTAAAGGCGCTGCAGTCTGGAACCGCAAGACCGCTACGGTCGCAGGTTCGAATCCTGCCTCGGGAATGGATGTTTGTGGTGTCCTTAGGTTAGTTAGGTTTAACTAGTTCTAAGTTCTCGGGGACTAATGACCTCAGCAGTTGAGTCCCATAGTGCTCAGAGCCATTTGAACCCTTTGAATAAATTCAGTCAGCCTCAGGATCGCTGTAAAAGAAAAATATTTCGTAATTCACTGCTAATTTTACCTGCTCCCGATTTACGGGTTTGGTTAATTTTATAGCGGAACAATTTTTTAAATGTGCCGCCGCTGCAAATCGTTCGGTCGCATCACCAACGATAATCGCTGAAAGTGCTGAAAATTCTTTAAAGAGATATTATAGATGACATGGGCAAGCTAATTTACATTAGTAATACATAATTTTGATAAATTATAATGTATTTAGACTACAACAATAATTTAAATTACACACCTTTATAATTTCTTCTCTAATGGCGGCTAAAGACAGATACAGACAAAAGAAGTCTACCCATGCAAATAATGCTCTCGAGGAAGACGACAAAGAATGCACATTATGTAGTGCTATTTATACTATTGCTGATTATTAATATCTCTTTGTAATCTTACAACATTATTTTCCTCTGTGGCTATATTTTACATTTTTTTCATCGCAGATATTAACATATTTCGTAATTACATTATGAGTATAGAAATAGTACAATCATAAATACATCGAGAATATTATTACAGAAAATATTACAATAATAACCAACGTCCTTTATACAAAATTAAATAATATTTTTTGTTAAACAATTACAGTACATACGAATTGCTTCATAGCGGCGTACATAGTACAATTAAACGTCATTTCAGTTTATTAACAGTGTGTGTGCTGCCAGGGAACGTTACATGGTGTACCCAGTGGAACGTCGACTTCACGCCAGACCCCACCATGCAAGATCAGTGCCTCCTCTGGCGTCGGTTCTTGAGGGAGGATGCGCCGCCATTCCTCGCAGACATTGAGACACCTCACTGAAAGTGTCTCCAGGAGTCGTCAAGCAGTCATAAAGGCGAAAGGTGGATACACTAAAGCTCTGTATAAAGGAAAGTATGGCCATCACATTCCCCTGCGTTTGCCGCAGTCCGCAGTTAGTGGATTGGCTGAAACCGCGTCACGTGACTTAGCTGCTATTGTGGGCCCAAGCGTTACGTGTGAAGCATAGGAAGTGTTGTGTATTTCATAAGTTTTACGTAGAATAATGCCTCAGTACTGTGCTTTTGACTCTTCATTTCGAGGAGAAAGGGGAGGAAAACTGTATAGAGTTCCTTCCGAAGGAAGAGATGCAACAAGAAGGAGAATATTGGTCGCAGTGGGGAAGGTTGCAGGAACTCGACTTAACCATTCAGTTAATATTATTCATTTCTGACCTTTCGCTTTTGTCTCCTTTTTATACGTCTGTTACTTAGTTTTCAATCCATTCGAACAGCAAAAAAGTCAGAAGAGATAATAGGATAGTTTAATGGTAATATAATTACAAAGCTGAAATCTTAGAGATAAAACTGCCACTTTTAGCATATAAAACGAAAAATAGTGAGTAGCACCATACAAAGTTATCATGACTGGTAAAAAATTTGATCTGATTGAGTGTACAGTATGGTTTCAACTTATATTTACGATGCTCACAATAGTAAATTGTACTTTTTTCCACACAATATAACGTATAAAAAGGAAAAAGAAAATTCCACTAGACATGTACCGAACCAACGACCTTTCTTTCAGTAATCATAAA
This sequence comes from Schistocerca piceifrons, assembly GCF_021461385.2. Classification (NCBI taxonomy): domain Eukaryota; kingdom Metazoa; phylum Arthropoda; class Insecta; order Orthoptera; family Acrididae; genus Schistocerca; species Schistocerca piceifrons. The sequence goes on from NC_060141.1 coordinate 747,782,626, forward strand.
CATTACTAGGAAACTATTATTACTGTTGCGAGCTTGCTGCTAATCTACATTGTATTAATACGAATACAGTTGTTACTGTCTCCTACAGCCTACTTCTGATCGTAGGTCAGGTTTTATTCTAACACATGTTAAAAATATTGTATTGTCTTGTACTTTCGTAATCATTCTCCTAACGTCACAGAACAATTTCCAAACGAAATTTCATGGCATAGATCTGACAAAAGTATAAAGCATGCCTAATCATATAGGCACGTTTATCTTGTATTTACTAAGGCGCTCCGCGTATATATAGGGTGCGTCAAAAAATGTGTACACACTTTGAACTGTCATAGACAATTTATTTCGCGTTCTACAAGGTTAAATATCTGTGAGAAAGTAATGTTATGTTTCTTCAAGAGGTGGCACCAGTGGCAAGAAAGTAACTACAACATGGCGGACGTGCGTTTGAGCTTTGAAGTGCGGAAGTAGATAATTAAGTGGTACTGGAAGTTTGAAAATGTAGCTGCGGTTCGAAGACAGTGGAGAAGTGAGTATGGTACAAAACCACCTTCAAAGTTAACAATTACGCGTCTAGGAGACAAATTAGAAATTCGTGGAACAGTGTGTGATGTGCATAAAGGTCGATCGGGGCAACCTCATACAGCTACAAGTGATGATTCCACAACTGCGGTCTTGGAACTGTTTCAGCGTTCGCCTCAATAATCTTCAAGGCAAGCGGCACTGTAAGTGCTAGTAGTGTGGTACGCATTCTGAAGAAAGGCAAGTTTCGTGTGTACATTCCAAGGCTGGTGCAACAGCTAAGTGACGACGACCCAGATCGAAGGTTAGATTTTGTGAATGGGTTCAGGAGATGGTGAGATGTGAACCGGGATTTATGGCTAGCATAATTTAGTCGGATGAAGCCCAATTCAAACTCAATGGAACTGTCAATAGGCACAGTTGTGTGTACTGGGCTGAAGATAATCCACACATTACATTTGAAAAGGCTGCGAATTTGCCTGGTGTAAATGTGTGGTGTGGTTTGTCTGCAAGGGAACTCATTGCGCCTTTCCGCTTTGAAGGTACTGTTACTGGTGAAACGTACCTAACAGTGCTTGCTGACTCCATATTCCCTGCCATTCGTGCATTATACGGTAATGATGAGTTTTATTTCCAACAAGACGGCGCCTCGCCGCACTGTCATAAGGACGTACGAGCATACCTCGATCACAATGTACCAGGCTAGTGGATAGGACGCAGGGGACCAATCGAGTTTCGTGCACGCTCTCCAGACCTCACGCCGCTGGATTTCTTCTTATGGGGCACAGTAAAAGATGAGGTGTACAAACGTGAACCACGTAACCTGGACACACTTTGGAATGAGATTCAGGTGGTGTGTGCAGAAATTTCGTTGGACACTTTGGTACGATGTACGGAATCAGTGGTGACTCATATTCAGAAATGTATTGATGCTGAAGGCCCCCAGTTTGAACATTAATCACATTTGCATAGTACATTTATTTTTCCAATTGGACCTTAAGCTTTCCATTTCCAGAAATTTAACATTGCAGAACAGGAAATAAATTTTCTATGACGCTTCAAAGTGTATATACATTTTTTTGACCCACCCTGTATTTGAATCCAATACTTTATTTCGTATAACAAGAGAGACATTGGACGAGTTTTCTTAGAACCGAGTAGCACGAACAAGAAGTAAGTCGGTATAGAGCTTTAAATTGACGATGGATTTTTCCTTGTACTTGCGAACTAATATTGATTCCCTTTTGTCCTGCTGACTATTGGATAGGACCAGTCTAACTCTAATTACGAAAACAGGTGTTCAAATTCGATACCACAACAAGAACTGCGAAATTTGCTTTCGCTATTACATGCAGCTTTACTGTATGATTAAATGATGATGGCGTCCTCTTGGGTAAAATATTCCGGAGGTAAAATAGTCCCCCATTCGGATCTCCGGGCGGGAACTACTCAAGAGGACGCCGTTATCAGGAGAAAGAAAACTGGCGTTCTACGGATCGGAGCGTGGAATGTCAGATCCCTTAATCGGGCAGGTAGGTTAGAAAATTTAAAAAGGGAAATGGATAAGTTAAAGTTAGATATAGTGGGAATTAGTGAAGTTCGGTGGCAGGAGGAACAAGACTTTTGGTCAGGTGATTACAGGGTTATAAATACAAAATCAAATAGGGGTAATGCAGGAGTAGGTTTAATAATGAATAAAAAAATTAGAGTGCGGGTTAGCTACTACAAACAGCATAGTGAACGCATTATTGTGGCCAAGATAGACACAAAGCCCATGCCTACTACAGTAGTACAAGTTTATATGCCAACTAGCTCTGCAGATGATGAAGAAATAGACGAAATGTATGACGAGATAAAAGAAATTATTCAGGTAGTGAAGGGAGACGAAAATTTAATAGTCATGGGTGACTGGAATTCGTCAGTAGGAAGAGGGTGAGAAGGAAACGTAGTAGGTGAATATGGATGGGGGGGGGGGGGGGGGAAGAAATGAAAGAGGAAGCCGCCTTGTAGAATTTTGCACAGAGCATAACTTAATCATAGCTAACACTTGGTTCAAGAATCATGAAAGAAGGTTGTATACCTGGAAGAATCCTGGAGATACTAAAAGGTATCAGATAGATTACATAATGGTAAGACAGAGATTTAGGAACCAGGTTTTAAATTGTAAGACATTTCCAGGGGCAGATGTGGATTCTGACCACAATCTATTGGTTATGAACTGCAGATTGAAACTGAAGAAACTGCAAAAAGGTGGGAATCTAAGAAGATGGGACCTGGATAAACTGAAAGAACCAGAGATTGTAGAGAGTTTCAGGGAGAGCATAAGGGAACAATTGACTGGAATGGGGGAAAGAAATACAGTAGAAGAAGAATGGGTAGTTTTGAGGGATGAAGTAGTAAAGGCAGCAGAGGATCAAATAGGTAAAAAGACGAGGGCTAGTAGAAATCCTTGGGTAACAGAAAGGAGAAAATATAAAAATGCAGTAAATGAAGCAGGCAAAAAGGAATACAAACGTCTCAAAAATGATATCGACAGGAAGTGCAAAATGGCTAAGCAGGGATGGCTGGAGGACAAATGTAAGGATGTAGAGGCTTGTCTCACTAGGGGTAAGATAGATACTGCCTACAGGAAAATTAAAGAGACCTTTGGAGAGAAGAGAACCACTTGTATGAATATCAAGAGCTCAGATGGCAACCCAGTTCTAAGCAAAGAAGGGAAGGCAGAAAGGTGGAAGGAGTATATAGAGGGTCTATACAAGGGCGATGTACTTGAGGACAATATTATGGAAATGGAAGAGGATGCAGATGAAGACGAAATGGGAGATAAGATACTGCGTGAAGAGTTTGACAGAGCACTGAAAGACCTGAGTCGAAACAAGGCCGCGGGAGTAGACAACATTCCATTAGAACTACTGATGGCCTTGGGAGAGCCAGTCACGACAAAACTCTACCATCTGGTGAGCAAGATGTATGAGACAGGCGAAATACCCTCAGACTTCAAGAAGAATATAATAATTCCAATCCCAAAGAAAGCAGGTGTTGACAGATGTGAAAATTACCGAACTATCAGTTTAATAATTCACAGCTGCAAAATACTAACGCGAATTCTTTACAGACGAATGGAAAAACTGGTAGAAGCGGACCTCGGGGAAGATCAGTTTGGATTCCGTAGAAATGTTGGAACACGTGAGGCAATACTAACCTTACGACTTATTTTAGAAGAAAGATTAAGAAAAGGCAAACCTACGTTTCTAGCATTTGTAGACTTAGAGAAAGCTTTTGACAATGTTGACTGGAATACTCTCTTTCAAATTCTGAAGGTGGCAGGTATAAAATACAGGGAGCAAAAGGCTATTTACAATTTGTACAGAAATCAGATGCCAGTTATAAGAGTCGAGGGGCATGAAAGGGAAGCAGTGGTTGGGAAAGGAGTGAGACAGGGTTGTAGCCTCTCCCCGATGTTATTCAATCTCTATATTGAGCAAGCAGTAAAGGAAACAAAAGAAAAATTCGGAGTAGGTATTAAAATTCATGGAGAAGAAATAAAAACTTTGAGGTTCGCCGATGACATTGTAATTCTGTCAGAGACAGCAAAGGACTTGGAAGAGCAGTTGAACGGAATGGACAGTGTCTTGAAAGGAGGATATAAGATGAACATCAACAAAAGCAAAACGAGGATAATGGAATGTAGTCAAATTAAATCGGGTGATTCTGAGGGAATTAGATTAGGAAATGAGACACTTAAAGTAGTAAAGGAGTTTTGCTATTTAGGGAGTAAAATAACTGATGATGGTCGAAGTAGAGAGGATATAAAATGTAGACTGGCAATGGCAAGGAAATCGTTTCTGAAGAAGAGAAATTTGTTAACATCGAGTATAGATTTAAGTGTCAGGAAGTCATTTCTGAAAGTATTTGTATGGAGTGTAGCCATGTATGGAAGTGAAACATGGACGATAACTAGTTTGGACAAGAAGAGAATAGAAGCTTTCGCAATGTGGTGCTACAGAAGAATGCTGAAGATAAGGTGGGTAGATCACGTAACTAATGAGGAGGTATTGAATAGGATTGGGGAGAAGAGAAGTTTGTGGCACAACTTGACTAGAAGAAGGGATCGGTTGGTAGGGCATGTTTTGAGGCATCAAGGGATCACAAATTTAGCATTGGAGGGCAGCATGGAGGGTAAAAGTCGTAGAGGGAGACCAAGAGATCAATACACTAAGCAGATTCAGAAGGATGTAGGTTGCAGTAGGTACTGGGAGATGAAGAAGCTTGCACAGGATAGAGTAGCATGGAGAGCTGCATCAAACCAGTCTCAGGACTGAAGACCACAACAACAACAACAACATTAATAAAGAATACCAGGGGAAAAACTGTGTTTAATGCTCGCCACAGCAAATGATTTTCGATTCATTTAGCAAATTTGTTGAGATTTTTTGGTTGCTTAATATCCGACATTTTCCGTTTGAAGCCACTGATCAGTTTTGGTAGTGCATTAGACTTCTTTAATATATATGGCTAAATATGTTGCAGATGTCAATGTATCACCAGCGGCGCAGTGGGCCCAAAATGGCAGCCACTCGCAAGTTGGCCGTACAGAACTGTAGGATACACCATATACAGAATTAACGCCTTCTAATAGATGTGCGAGTTCAAAATGGTTCAAATGACCTTGAGCACTATGGGACTTAACTTCTGACGTCATCAGTCCCCTAGACTTACAACTACTTAAACCTTAGTAACCTAAGGACATGACACACATCGATGAGCGAGGCAGGATTCGAATCTGCGACCGTAGCGGTCGCGCGGTTCCAGACTGTAGCACCTAGAACCGCTCGGTCACTCCGGCTGGCAGATGTGCAGGTACTATTGACCACATAGTGTATGTTAACCATGACAGAGTTATCGGCTGTTGAGAGCGTGATTCCAAACGGTTTCTCATTGTGAATTAGCTTATTTGGAATAGCTAAATAAAGGCGAGTGGATCGAGATAGTGAGAGTTCTGATGTGGGGTTGCATTTAGCAGCAGTGCAAAAGTTAATGGTTTGTATACTAGTTGATGGCTGTATTAACATATATGTATTAGAATATTGATAAACTGCTGAGGTAACACATAAATCATGTGTATTAGTAACATAATGAAACAGTAGGACGTATAATTCGTTCATGCTTCATTAATTCAAATAAACTTGCTTCATAATGGAGGCAGAGTCACGCGAACCCTATAGCGGGAGGAACAATAAATATGTCCGGTTACAGTAATTTATATTTTCAATTGATGTTGATATTGGTCACAGTCATGCATGACCCAGACTGTTCACATTTAAAATCAACTGGCGTTGATTGGGCAAGAATCCATAAAGCAATCTACCAAATACTGATGCGCCGCATTATCGTTGTACGCTCCGCTACGCACGCAGTTTCGTACTCAAAACATCGCCTGACTGCTGGATCCGCAGTAATCTATTCTCCCGATGGGAAAGTAATTGTTGTCACGGTTTGTTGGACAGAAATGTGGATTCTGCACGCGAAACACTTGCGCAATCGAACGCTCGTTATAGTTGACGTCTGTATTTCCTCGGGTGACAGACGAGCTCGGCCGCGAGACGGACGTCTGCTATGTGCGCATGCGCGACGGACACGTGCGTGGCGGTCGGCGGCGGCGCCGGCGCGCTGTTCGCGCAGCTGCTGGCGGCCGTGGCGCACGCGCAGTGCGCTCTCGCGGACCGCGGCGCCTACCCGCCGGACGCGGCGCGCCCGCTGCCGGAGTACGACTTCGTGGTGGTGGGCGCCGGGTCGGCCGGGAGCGCGGTGGCCGCGCGCCTCTCGGAGGAACCCGCCTGGACGGTGCTGCTGCTGGAGGCCGGCGGAGACCCGCCGCCCACCGCCGACGTGCCCCTCCTCTTCCCCGCCCTGCAGAAGACCGAGGTACGGCCAACTCGGCCCCGCACACAAACGCGTGTCTGTTCTCAGCGCTGGCCTCTGTCTGGAAGGGGCGGCCGTCGCTATACTTCGTTCGTCATAAGAAGAGGGAACCGGTTGGTGGGACATGTTCTGAGGCATCGTGGGATCACAAATTTAGCATTGGAGGGCAGCGTGGAGGGTAAAAATCGTAGAGGGCGACCAAGAGATGAATACATTAAGCAGATTCAGAACGATGTAGGTTGCAGTAAGTACTGGGAGATGAAGAAGCTTGCACAGGATAGAGTAGCATGGAGACCTCCGTAAAACCAGTCTCAAGACTGAAGACCAGAACAACAACAACAACAAACACAAGCTCGATGATTGGACAGCAGCCGTAAGTCTCGTACACTGGTGTCGGTCCGCTTTTGGAACTATGTCCAACTTATTATTGTTGTGGTCTTCAGTCCAGACTGGTTGGATGCAGCTCTCCATGCTACTCTATCCTGTGCAAGCTTCTTCATCTCCCAGTACCTACTGCAACCTCCAGCCTTCTGAATTTGTTTAGTGTACTCTTCTCTTGGTCTCCCTCTACGATTTTTACCCTCCATGCTGCCCTCCAATACGAAATTGGTGATCTCACGATGCCTCTGAATATGCCCTACCAACCGATCCCTTCTTCTAGTCAAGTCGTGCCACAAATTTCTCTTTTCTTCAATTCTGTTCAGTACCTCCTCATTAGTTATGTGATCTACCCATCTAATCTTCAGCATTCTTCTGCAGCACCACATTTCGAAAGTTTCTATTCTCTTCTTGTCCAAACTATTCATCGTCCACGTTTAACTTCCATACAGGGGTACACTCCATACAAATACTTTCAGAAACGACTTCCTGAGACTTAAATCTATACTCGATGTTAACAAATTTCTCTTCTTCAGAAACGCTTTTCTGGCCATTGCCAGTCTACATTTTATATCTTATCTACTTCGACCATCATCAGTTATTTTATTCCACAAATACCAAAACTCCTTTACTACTTTAAGGGGTGTAGGACGTCAAACGGGTCGACTTGGAGCAGGAGAGGCATCACAGGACATTTTAATTTCCAGTGTCTATACTTTTACAAATAAATTCAAAAACTTTGTCAGCATGACCAGGAAGGATTCAGGATTCACAATCATAGCAGTGGAAGTTCAAAAAAATAACAAAATACATTTTTTTTACATGTGAAAGTTCATCATTTTTTCACTTCTATTGGCTGCGTTTGTTGCTACAGGTACACGTTTCTCCATACGTAAGAGAGATTCTTCGATGAATTTTGCACAGCATACAAACCATACTTACAGGTGTATGAAACTCTAGAATTTTCCAAATCTATTGAAAACGGTGGTAAAAATTGAGATAATTAACTGCAAAATTTGATTTTTTCTAAACATAAAGTTCAAAACGTAATAGCTTATTAATTTTTTATAAATGAAATAGATTCTAGAGTTTCACACACCTGTAAGTATGGTTTGTATGCTGTGCAAAATTCATCGAACAGTCTCCCTTACTTATGAAGAAAAGTGTACCTATAGCAACAAATGCAGCCAATAGTAAGTGAAAAAATGATGAAATTACACATGTAAAAAAATTATTTTGTTATATTTTTGAACTTCCGCTGCTACGAGTGTGAATCGTGAATCCTTCCTGGTCATGCTGGCAGGTTTATGAATTTACTTGTAAAAGTATAGACAGTGGAAAATAAAATGTCCTGTGGTGTCCCTCCTGCTCCAAGTCAGCCCGCTTGTCGTCCTACCCCCCTTAAATCAGTTAATAAAAGCAAATCTTCTGGTCCAGATTGTATACCAATTAGGTTCCTTTCGGAGTATGCTGATGCATTAGCTTCGTACTTAACAATCATATACAACCGTTCGCTCGACGGAAGATCCGTACCCAAAGACTGGAAAGTTGCACAGGTTACACCAATATTCAAGAAAGGTAGTAAGAGTAATCCGCTAAATTACAGGCCCATATCGTTAACGTCGATGTGCAGCAGGATTTTAGAACATAAATTGTGTTCGAACATTACGAATTACCTCGAAGGAAACGGTCTATTGACAAACAGTCAACATGGGTTTAGAAAACATCGTTCCTGTGAAAAACAACTAGCTCTGTATTCACATGAAGTGCTGAGTGGTATTGACAAGTGATTTCAGATCGATTCCGTATTTCTGGATTTCCGGAAAGCTTTTGACACTGTACCACACAAGCGGCTCGTAGTAAAATTGCGTGCTTATGGAATATCGTCTCAGTTATGTGACTGGATTTGCGATTTCCTCTTAGAGAGTTCACAGTTCGTAATAATTGACGGAAAGTCATCGAGTGAAACAGAAGTGATTTTTATCGTTCCCCAAGGTAGTGTTATAGGCCCTTTACTGTTCCTCCTCTATGTCAAGGATTTGGGAGACAATCTGAGCAGCCGTCTTCGGTTGTTTGCAGATGACGCTGTCGTTTATCGACTAATAAAGTCATCAGAAGATCAAAACAAACTGCAAAACTATTCAGAAAAGATATCTGGATGCTGCGAAAAGTGGCAGTTGGCCCTAAATAACGAAGAGTGTGAGGTCATCCACATGAGTGCGAAAAGGAACTCGTTAAAGTTCGGTTACACGATAAATCAGTCTAATCTAAAAGCCGTAAATTCAACTAAATACCTAGGTATTACAATTACAAATAACTTAAATTGGAAGGAACACATAGAAAATGTAGTGGGGAAGGCTAACCAAAGACTGTGTTTTATTGGCAGGACACTTAGAACATGTAACAGACCTACTAACGAGACTGCCTACACTACGCTTGTCCGTCCTCTTTTAGAATACTGCTGCGCGGTATGGGATCCTTACCAGATAGGACTGAGGGACTACATCGAAATAGTTCAGCGAAAGGCAGCACGTTTTGTATTATCGCGAAATGTGGGAGAGAGTGTCACTGAAATGATACAGGATTTGGGCTGGACATCATTAAAAGAAAGGCGTTTTTCGTTGCGACGGAATCTACTCACGAAATTCCAATCACCAACTTTCTCCTCCGAATGCGAAAATATTTTGTTGACACCGACCTACATAGGGCGCAACGATCACCACGTTAAAATAAGGAAAATCAGAGCTCGTGCGGAAAGATATAGGTGTTCATTCTTCCTGCGCGCTATACGAGATTGGAATAATAGAGAATTGTGAAGGTGGTTCGATGAACCCTCTGCCAGGCACTTAAATGTGATTTGCCGAGTATCCATGTGGATGTAGATGTACACTGGTGTCGGTCCGCTTTTGGAAGTAGGTCCAACTTACGTATTAGAAATCTTATTACTATGTCGTAAATAAAACTTTAAGACATTCTAATGTATTAACAGCCATCAACGTTTTTCTTAACCGTACTTTAGTTACGCCATTTTTATTCCAAAAATCGTGTACAGTCACAGTCTCTGTAAACGCTACTTGTGCTCGGATTGTCTAACTGTGAGTACGTACTGAGCAAATGGGTGAGACTGCTTCCTGCTTCATATGGAAACATGCGAGCGGAACACAGTTAATGGAAAGAAACAAACTGTTCTTAATGTTTTTCACAAACTTACAGAGAAAAATCAGCTCTTTCGTTTTTCGAGAAACACTATGTAATAAATAGGCGATGGGAGTTAAGCAATGTGTGTGGCGCAGTCGGTAGCGGCAAAAGTTGAAAATCGTATGTGATTGGGGGTTACAGTTCGAAGCTAGTTCTGGTATACAATTTTTTTCGGTTTGAATACATAGATGCTTTAAATATGAAATTCATCAAGCATAAGTTAATTACCTCATACTTAACCATCATTTTTTTTAAAAGTGTAAGTATTCTATTTTCTAAATACAAATTCCCCCATCCCCATGAACCATGGATCTTGCCGATGGTGGGGAGGCTTGCGTGCCTCAGCGATACAGATAGCCGTACCGTAGGTGCAACCACAACGGAGGGGTATCTGTTGAGAGGCCAGACAAACGTGTGGTTCCTGAAGAGGGGCAGCAGCTTTTCAGTAGTTGCAAGGGCAACAGTCTGGATGATTGACTGATCTGGCCTTGTAACAATAACCAAAACGGCCTTGCTGTGCTGGTACTGCGAACGGCTGAAAGCAAGGGGAAACTACAGCCGTAATTTTTCCCGATGGCATGCAGCTTTACTGTATGATTAAATGATGATGGCGTCGATGGCGTCCTCTTGGGTAAAATATTTCGGAGGTAAAATAGTCCCCCATTCGGATCTCCGGGCGGGGACTACTCAGGAGGATGTCGTTATCAGGAGAAAGAAAACTGGCGTTCTACGGATCGGAGCGTGGAATGTCAGATCCCTTAATCGGGCAGGTAGGTTAGAAAATTTAAAAAGGGAAATGGATAAGTTAAAGTTAGATATAGTGGGAATTAGTGAAGTTCGGTGGCAGGAGGAACAAGACTTCTGGTCAGGTGACTACAGGGTTATAAACACCAAATCAAATAGGGGTAATGCAGGAGTAGGTTTAATAATGAATAGGAAAATAGGAATGCGGGTAAGCTACTACAAACAGCATAGTGAACGCATTATTGTGGCCAAGATAGATACGAAGCCCACACCAACTACAGTAGTACAAGTTTATATGCCAACTAGCTCTGCAGATGACGAAGAAATTGAAGAAATGTATGATGAAATGAAAGAAATTATTCAGATAGTGAAGGGAGACGAAAATTTAATAGTCATGGGTGACTGGAATTCGAGTGTAGGAAAAGGGAGAGAAGGAAACATAGTAGGTGAATATGGATTGGGGCTAAGAAATGAAAGAGGAAGCCGCCTGGTAGAATTTTGCACAGAGCACAACATAATCATAGCTAACACGTGTTTTAAGAATCATGAAAGAAGGTTGTATACATGGAAGAACCCTGGAGATACTAAAAGGTATCAGATAGATTATATAATGGTAAGACAGAGATTTAGGAACCAGGTTTTAAATTGTAAGACATTTCCAGGGGCAGATGTGGAGTCTGACCACAATCTATTGGTTATGACCTGTAGATTAAAACTGAAGAAACTGCAAAAAGGTGGGAATTTAAGGAGATGGGACCTGAATAAACTGAAAGAACCAGAGGTTGTACAGAGTTTCGGGGAGAGCATAAGGGAACAATTGACAGGAATGGGGGAAAGAAATACAGTAGAAGAAGAATGGGTAGCTTTGAGGGATGAAGTAGTGAAGGCAGCAGAGGATCAAGTAGGTAAAAGGACGAGGGCTAGTAGAAATCCTTGGGTAACAGAAGAAATATTGAATTTAATTGATAAAAGGAGAAAATATAAAAATGCAGTAAATGAAGCAGGCAAAAAGGAATACAAACGTCTCAAAAATGAGATCGACAGGAAGTGCAAAATGGCTAAGCAGGGATGGCTGGAGGACAAATGTAAGGATGCAGAGGCTTATCTCACTAGGGGTAAGATAGATACTGCCTACAGGAAAATTAAAGAGACCTTTGGAGAGAAGAGAACCACTTGTATGAATATCAAGAGCTCAGATGGCAACCCAGTTCTAAGCAAAGAAGGGAAGCCAGAAAGGTGGAACGAGTATATAGAGGATCCATACAAGGGCGATGTACTTGCGGACAATATTATGGAAATGGAAGAGGATGTAGATGAAGATGAAATGGGAGACACGATACTGCGTGAAGAGTTTGACAGAGCACTGAAAGACCTGAGTCGAAACAAGGCCCCGGGAGTAGACAACATTCCATTGGAACTACTGACGGACTTGGGAGAGCCAGTCCTGACAAAACTCTACCATCTGGTGAGTAAGATGTATGAAACAGGCGAAATACCCTCAGACTTCAAGAAGAATATAATAATTCCAATCCCAAAGAAAGCAGGTGTTGACAGATGTGAAAATTGCAGAACAATCAGTTTAATAAGCCACAGCTGCAAAATACTAACACGAATTCTTTACAGACGAATGGAAAAACTAGTAGAAGCCGACCTCGGGGAAGATCAGTTTGGATTCCGTAGAAACACTGGAACACGTGAGGCAATACTGACCTTACGACTTATCTTAGAAGAAAGATTAAGGAAAGGCAAACCTACGTTTCTAGCATTTGTAGAGAAAGCGTTTGACAATGTTGACTGGAATACTCTCTTTCAAATTCTAAAGGTGACAGGGGTAAAATACAGGGAGCGAAAGGCTATTTACAATTTGTACAGAAACCAGATGGCAGTTATAAGAGTCGAGGGACATGAAAGGGAAGCAGTGGTTGGGAAGGGAGTAAGACAGGGTTGTAGCCTCTCCCCGATGTTATTCAATCTGTATATTGAGCAAGCAGTAAAGGAAACAAAAGAAAAATTCGGAGTAGGTATTAAAATCCATGGAGAAGAAATAAAAACTTTGAGATTCGCCGATGACATTGTAATTCTGCCAGAGACAGCAAAGGACTTGGAAGAGCAGTTGAATGGAATGGACAGTGTCTTGAAAGGAGGATATAAGATGAACATCAACAAAAGCAAAACGAGGATAATGGAATGTAGTCGAATTAAGTCGGGTGATGCTGAGGGAATTAGATTAGGAAATGAGACACTTAAAGTAGTAAAGGAGTTTTGCTATTTGGGGAGTAAAATAGCTGATGATGGTCGAAGTAGAGAGGATATAAAATGTAGACTGGCAATGGCAAGGAAAGCGTTTCTGAAGAAGCGAAATTTGTTAACATCGAGTATAGATTTAAGTGTCAGGAAGTCGTTTCTGAAAGTATTTGTATGGAGTGTAGCCATGTATGGAAGTGAAACATGGACGATAAATAGTTTGGACAAGAAGAGAATAGAAGCTTTCGAAATGTGGTGCTACAGAAGAATGCTGAAGATTAAATGGGTGGATCACATAACTAATGAGGAAGTATTGAATAGGATTGGGGAGAAGAGACGTTTGTGGCACAACTTGACCAGAAGAATGGATCGGTTGGTAGGACATGTTCTGAGGCATCAAGGGATCACCAATTTAGTATTGGAGGGCAGCGTGGAGGGTAAAAATCGTAGAGGGAGACCAAGAGATGAATACACTAAGCAGATTCAGAAGGATGTAGGTTGCAGTAGGTACTGGGAGATGAAGAGGCTTGCACAGGATAGGGTAGCATGGAGAGCTGCATCAAATCAGTCTCAGGACTGAAGACCACAACAACAACAAATACAAATTGCACGCAAAATTTTGGTTTTCATTGCAAATACAAATTATTAAGTATTGATATTTTATAGAAGATTCCACACTGCTGCTACGGTCTCAGGTTCGAATCCTGCCTCGGGCATGGATGTGTGTGATCTCCTTAGGTTAGTTAGGTTTCAGTAGTTGTAAGTCTATGGGACTGATGACCTCAGATGTTGAGTCCCATGGTGCTTATATCCATTTGAACCATTTTTATAGAAGATTGTTAAAGATTGCTGAAGTTAAAAAAACATTACACATTCAATCTTTTTGAGTAAAATGAAAAATCGGATACTCTTTATTTGAATATGCTTATTGCTTTGTATGAGAGATGCGGTCTCACACGAAACACAGCGATAAGCATCGTAGAAACATGGAAAACAAAAATATTCACGGCGTTGTGCGCAGTGTAGATAGTCTGCATTTTTACAGTAGTCAGCTTACTACTGCTATCTGAACCCGGTAGGACTGATCTAGAGCGAAGTCGAGGGGAAATAACAAGACGTTCAAGCTGCCAGACGTACTGGAACTAATGCATGAAGTGATTCTTGAGTTTCTCCCGGCGTATTTGATAGTCAAAATATCCACGGCTGTGCTGCCGGTCTATAGTGTCCAACGGGCACAATATTTCGGCGATCATACATGTCGCCATCATCAGGTGAACTGACGGACTGAGCTCCTGTGAACGTGCCGGCACGGAGATCCGTACGCTATGACTGCTCAGAGGGAACTGGGTTCGGTCGCGGCGGCGGCCGATTTAAATACCCTCCGCCCGCGGCGCGCTCCCTCCACCGTCCGCGCCCCGCGTCACGGTCGCACGGTGGAACAGATTGCGACGGCGTCTGAGATGACGTCGATGTGATGGCTCTGTCCGCCGTGGTCGTCACAACTATACGTTTGCTCGATTTACTCTTGATTAACCCGATCGCTGGTTCCCAAGCCTTGCTAAGATTATAGCCACAGTCACGGTTTATGAGGTCGTCATTGGTGCGAATTTCGATGGCCTCTCGAACAACGCTGTCCCAGTATCTCGACGTCTGTACCAGAATCCTCGTGCGGTCATATTCCATGGCGTGATTTTCCGACAAACAATGTTCAGCGACCGCCGACTTGCTCGGATACATCAGGCGAGTGTGCCTCTGGTGTTCACGGCATCGATCCTCGACGGTACGCATCGTCTGACCAATATACGACTTGCCACATTGACACGGAATCTGGTACACGCCGGCCTTCCTCAAACCGAGGTCATCTTTGGCGCTCCCCACCAGTGCACGAGTTTTATTTGGAGGACAAAACACAGTTCCGACCCGGTGTTTCTTCAGAATGCGAGCGATTTTCCCCGAGTGTGCGCCTGTGTATGGAATAAATGCAGAGCCTACTATGATGTATCATGCAGCGTAACTTGCTGTGACAGTGCGAGAGAGAGACAAAGATATTGTTTATTACTCTGTGGCGGACAGCGCTCACATAATTATTCTTAGGATATAGTTTTGTTTTGTTCTGGTTAAGAGTAATTTGAGTAGAGGAGAGAGCCATTCTTGTGATGTAAAAAATCGACGCCATTGCGAGTTTTTGATTCACATTGTAAAATATAAGTGCATATGGAAGGAAATCAGTTAATAGAACAATAAAATATTGTTCATTTCAAGAAGCTGAACACGGTATCTGCGGCATCTGGAGCAGATTTCTACGACAGCGGAAGCGTGTAATCGCCATCAGTTTTGACACACCGCCCTGTGTACGCTGTATGTATTTACCCACAACAGTGAACATACAGTTACTCACACAAATAGAAAGACAATACTAGGTGGTGTGGGGAAACATTTCAGTATAATGGCCCTGTAGAGCTAAACAGTAATTAGCCTAGTAAGAAAAGGAGTCGTTATAAAATGTCTACCGTTAGACAGGACACGATCCTGATACAACACTCATAGTGAACCTGCAATACAAATATGTTAGTAATTTAGTAAGTATGTTTCATTGTGCGTATATATGTCTAGTCTTATAGAGTAACTACATTATGGTCCTTTGTATGTTTCATGCTAACGCTAACGTGCGGGAGTATCTTGTGAAGAGAACGAGTGCGCCGTCCCAGCAGTCGAGCAGAAACTTCAAAAAGGCCAGAACATTTGAATTACTAGCTTTCTTGAGCATTTATGCATTGTAGTGACCCTTCATGTAGAAATTTTCTAAGTATAAATAGAGTTGCTATATTACCCTTACTAGAATTCCAGTATTTCAGTAGATATAGTAAGACAACATTTTATGTGTTATCTATGCACTGTTTTTGTGTCACATTGTAAAGTGTACATTAACAGCATTAGGACATTAACGTTTTTGCGTGTGTAAAAGTTTAATAGTCACTTTTGTAGGACTTACTTAGAGCAGAAACTGTCAATTGCTCATTTACATGGTGATAACTAGATCTATGTTCAAAGCCAATAAGCAAGCACGCATCACAATGCCACAAAATGAATTAAATAGTGTGAATGCATCGTCAACTAGTGCCACAGAATTTAATACCGCCGTAGTTAGCGATATGTCGATTACGGCTGAGCAACCAGCAATAATTAATGCGCTCACGCCATCGACACAAACGGTTGCTAGTTCCGACATTCATATATCGAAAGAAGTCCAGAGAAATATGCAGCAACCAACAAACAACATGAATTTCATCTCTGACACAGACGCGTGCGAAAACGAAATGACTGTGCCGAAAATTGTGTCGGTACAATCCTCATTAAGCCCAGTGCAATCGCCAATTGCTGAGAATACCGATTTGTTATCCCAGCTGATGTCAAGTTTGACTGTCATAACACAAGGGATTAAAGCATTGGAAACATCGCAATCTAATCTTGCAACGGCACAATCCACGTTTGCAAACGACATGAATCGTAGATTCCAGGCATTGGAGAGTGCGCAATTTAATATGGCTCAGGAGCAATCTAATAAACTAAAAGAAATAAATGATAAGATTACTGAAAAATTCCAGAGTTTGGAAACAAAGCAGAGTCACTTGATTACCAGTCAGGCACAACTCATAGTTACACAAGAACAACAGTATCAGGAATTAACAAACAAATACAAAGACATCTTATGTCGTCAAGATACACTAAATCATCAAGTGCAAGAAGTTATTCATGTACAGAACACTATTGCGCAAGACGTGAATACAATTAAGCACGATAACGAGCAAGCTGTCATTGAGCTTACTCGGAGGATAGACACTCTCAGTCTCGAAGGCGAGAAACACATAGAGAAACTTTTCAATGAACATAAGATCGCATTTTCTAAGGACATTGAAGATTGGGCGAAAGAGCAAACCGAGACAGTGCGAAATTATGTTGACAAAACCTTGAAAGAAACGGTTTCTAACGTGCAAGTTAACAACGAAGCTGCACAAGAACAACTTAAAGCAGAAGTTAAAGAGATTAAGGAGAATATAGGAGATGAATTTCCTGCTTGGAAAGCAAAGATAGAAAATACATTAAAAGCATGCCAGCAGGGTCTAGTTAATACTAGAGGGGGACATACTACTTGCAGTTTATCAAAAGCAGACATTATTCCTGATGAAACCAGTGGAACCGAATCCATGCAACAATGTCCATGTACTGGTGCATATTTACGTAATCAACCAGAAACAAATTATCGAGATTATCATTCACCGTGTAGTAGCCACCAGAATACACCTGTGACTATGAATGAAGAAAAAATGCTTAAATATCGTCAGTTCCAGATATTTATTCCCGAAAGGAAGTCGATCAATCCCGTGGTATTTATCAAGCAATTTAAAGGGATATTGCCGCGAATGTGGACTGAGCAACAAAAAATTATGCACGTTGCAGGTTTCACACATGGAGATGGATCGATGTGGGCGTCAGAAGCATCCGATTGGTGTCAAGATTATGACCAATTTGAACGCGCTTTCTTGCACAAATACTGGAATAAAGGTGTACAAGAAAGACTACGTAAGGAAGTTTTTGACCCACAACCTTTTTCTTTCAAAAATGGATCTTTAAGAAAGTATTTCGAGAAGTATATAAATAAAAGTAAATACTGGAATGAACCAATCCCGACGCAGGATATCATTCGAATATTAAAGGGCAAACTTCCACTTGAAGTTAAGGACAAACTTCTACATGTGCCTGAACAACATGTGGAAGATTTTCTAGCCACATTGGATTCAATAGACATTCTGTTCGAAGAATCTCGTATGCGCTATAACCAGCCAAGTTACCAACCTAACAAATACAATAGTTACAACAAACAGTATGGAAACAAACCTTTTGCACACAATTCACCAAACCCACAGGTGAATTATTTCCAGAAAAACGTGAAATTTGGTAACGAAAATCCCGACAAGTGTAATCATGACCAACAATGTGAACAAACATATAAACGGAAATGGAGGAAGAATAATAAGAAGAGGAAAGGATACTATCAAGAAGGGAATTATCAGCAAAAACGCCGATATCAGCAACCAACCCATGAATATCACAACCAACCACAAACTTCAGGTTGGGTACCAAATAATAATGCAAATGAGTGGAGAAATCAACCACCAATAATAACCGACGTAACGGAGCAGACATCTACTAATAATGGACAATCGTCAAACTAAACTCGACTGTCAGAAGCCCCGACGGTGCAGTCGAGGAAGTTTTCAGGGGCGAAAATTCGAGCGTCAAATTTTTCCGGTACAATGAAGGCAGATTATTAATAGAAGAACTTCAGCAGGATATGATGCCTTGTCAAGAGGAACATATCACTGTACCTGTTGCGAAAATTCAGGCGGCGATTGAAGGCATTACTGTGCAAGTTACTTTAGATACAGGAGCAGCAGTAAATGTCATTTCTGAGAAGTTATTTCAAAGAATACTTCAGAAAGCCAATCCACCGATTTTTCCTGTTCAATGTTGTAGAATTGTAGGTCCTACTGGTCATAAGTCTTCTCAGGTTAAAGTGCAGACTCAACTCCAGTTAGATATAGGAAATGTGGCTATAAATTGCACGTTCCTTGTAATAAAAAAATTGGTTGAGGACTGTATCCTGGGTATAGATGAATTTAGAGAGAGAAATTGGCATATCGATTTTTCTCTAGGCCGTGCCAGTTTTACAACAGTGGATCAGAAACATCAAGTGAATCTTCTCAGGGAATATAGTACCCATGGAAAGTATTGTCATGGACGAAAGCTGCAAATAAAGTGGATACATAGCAAACCTGTAAGGTATTACAAAATTAATTACTTGCAACCAGTTTTAAACCCTGAAGATATGGTATATGAAAAGGTACAAGAACCTGAATATTTGCAACAACATCAAAGAAAGCAATTATATGATCTTCTACAGGAATATCATGAAGTCTTTCAAGAAAGACCTGGTGTAATCAAGGGATACACATGCCATTTAGATGTGATACCACACCAAGTTTTCTGCCGTATTTTTTATCCAGTACCGTGGCACCAACGAAAGGCAGTTGATGCGGAAATCCACCAGATGCTTGAATGGGATCTGATCGAACCTTCGACGAGTCCATACTGTAGTCCGCTTCATGTTGTCTCGAAAAAGGGAGGAAAAGTTCGTCTCGTGCTAGACGCACGGCAGATAAATAAGATTATCATGCCCGTGCGAACTCACCCGGAAAACATCGATGAGCTAATTCAAAGGTTCGAGGGGATGAAATACTTAACAAATATTGATTTGAGAAGTTCATTTTGGCAGGTGGCTCTAGACGAACCATCAAAAAAGTACACCGCATTTGTACATGCAGGTAGAAGCTATCAATTTAAGGTTTTACCTTTTGGGCTAAACGTGAGCTCAGGAGTTTTTATAAATGCTCTAGATCATGCATTGGGACCTGCACTTCGAAGCAATTTAACTTTATTTGTGGACGACATGCTCATAGCTACGAGCACATGGGAGGAGCACGTTGATTTATTGAGAAGAGTGTTAGAACGTTTCAAGGAAGCAGGCATAACTGCAAATCTGCAAAAGTCCCATTTTGCTCGAGATAAAATCAAATTTTTGGGTCATCTTATAAATGGAAAAGGCATCTTACCGGACTCCGAGAAACTAAAGGCAATCAAAAACTTTGCAGTTCCAACAACAAAAAGACAGTTAAAGGGCTTCCTCGGAGTTGTCTCTTTTTTCAGGCGTTTCATTCACGACCACTCTATTAATGCAGAACCGTTGTACAGCTTGTTGCGCAAAAAATACTCCGTGGGTGTGGACGCAACAATGTCAGAATGCATTTGAAGCAATAAAACATGCCTTAGTCAATTCACAAATATTATATCATCCGGATATGAGCCAAGAATTCGGTTTAATGGCAGATGCTTCGGAAATTGGAATAGGTTCATGCCTCTTCCAAGTAAAGATGATAGATAGGAAATCAACTTTCTGTCCAATAGCTTTTGCTAGCCGACTCTTAACTGCTTGTGAAAGAACATATACGACTACCGAAAGGGAAGCATTGGCCGTAGTCTGGTCATTTAAGAAATTTTACTATTACTTATATGGAGCGAAGACAACAGTATACTGTGACCACAAAGCGTTAAGTTTTTTGCAAACATGTAAATTATTACATCCAAGATTAGCAAGATGGACGCTCTCACTCCAAGAGTTTCAATTTGAAATTAAATACCTAAGCGGACAGGATAATTTCATTGCTGATGCACTGTCTAGAATGCCAGATGGAGATTTGTCAACTATCAACATCACCGGCAATCCGTCTGAATTTAATGTTCTTATAATGACTGATAGAATATATAGGAAACATTTTCTTGACATGTGTAAGAACATGGAAAAACTACAGAATGAAGATCCTCGTTGGCATTCAATAAAGGAAACTTTAGCAAATCCTGGAAACGATGATCTGAAGAGACTGTACAAAGTTGAGGACGATGTCTTATTTTTCAAAGGGCATCTTGATTCAGATAATTGGAAGGTGTGTATTCCCGAGAAGAATGAGAATGACTTAATTTTGCACACGCACATCACTTGGGGACATTTTGGAGTATTAAAGTGTGCTCGGAAGATTCAAGCATATTGCTACTTCCCAAACATTCGCAGGAAAGTGCACAGACAGTTAAGGAAATGTAAAATTTGTCAGCTAGCCAAACCAGGAAATTTTTGTGTGAAAGATTTCCTACATCCTATTATACCCACTAAACCGCTGTCAATCATTTCGGTCGACGTCTGTGGTCCTCTACCATCATCAAGGGGAGGATGCAAATACATTGTAGCTTTTCCTGATATATTCACTAAGTATGTCAAACTTTATCCATTAAAATCAGCTACTGCTGCATCCATAGCCAAGAAGCTGGTCAAAGATTATATAGTCAAAGTAGGCAAACCAGAGGCTATTCTTTCTGACAATGGGTCAATGTTCACTGGATTTCGTTGGAGGCAAACATTAGCCAGTTGTGGTATAAAACAAATTCTAACATCAGTGTACCACCCTTCGGCGAATCCCGTGGAACGAATTTTTCGTGAATTAAACCGGTTCATGAGAACATATTGCCACAACCAGCAACCCAAATGGATCGATTATCTTCACGATTTTCAGGAAATTGTAAACAATATGCCACATACTACGACAGAATACACCCCATACGAACTGATGTTTGGAAAACAGGAACAGAATGACCGGATTCGACCAATTCCTAAAGTAGCTATTAACAAAATAGACCTACAAAATAAAGTACGACAATCCTTACGCAATATAATGGACAAGGCAAGAAAAAGGAAAATATATTTTGACAATCGACTTGGAAAAATAAAAACATATAAAGTGAAAGACCAAGTTTTAGTAAAAACTCATCCTAAGGCTTCACTTATACAGAGGAAGAACACAAAATGGCAATTATTGTATCAAGGACCATTTGTGATTACCAAAATACCCCATCCAGGAACTTATGTTTTGAAGGATGTGAAGAATGGAAAGGTGAAAGGAATGTATCCTCATCACTTGTTAAAGCAATTTCATGATGACTGAAGATTCTGAATACTGAAAATACTATTCTTATCAAATAATATTGATTAGAGAATTTTCATTAAACCTATGAATCATACTTAGGATAGTTTCTTTTTTTTTTTGCAATTTAGTAGTTAGTTTTCTTTTCAGGCATACTGTACGAGAGATATGCAGACATTATGTATAGGTTTTCCACTGTAAGGATAAGTTTTCTTTTCAGTATGCAGAGAATTTAGCTATAGTATGAATGATTTCTTTTAAAAAAATTTTATTTAGTAGATAGTAATTTCAATCAGGTTTCACAATGCATAATGACCATGGGTTAGTGACTCAAATGAATCTGGTCTATGGCAAGATATTTTTTCTTATGTCAACTTAACAATCTCAATGTATGTTTGTATTTGCTTTTTTACTCGCTGAGCTGAAGTCATGCTGTTCGGAAGGGGTAACCCGTTCTCAGTTTTAAAAGGACGCCTATTACTTTGTTTCAATCTTTTGTGATGAACATTGTCTTTAGAATTGTACTATTGTTGTAACATACCTGTGTATGTAAATTATGTTATATCAATTGTTGCTCGCGAAGTTACTAACTGAGCGAATGCTTTTCAGTTATAAGCCAATCAACAAGTGTTAAAGTCCATCTGAAGGATGACGAGCATAAGTTGACACGGCAGCTCCAGTTGGATTTGTGTATAGTGCATTCTAGGGTTGTTGATAGAAATGAAGAACACCTTACGACTTCCGAATATTTCGAATTCAGGACAGAGAATTAGAAAGAACTTTAGATTAGATTCTATTTCAGCTCAGCATAGATCAAACACCTTTTCCACGGAACTTACACTGACTCTTATTTTCATGTTAACCATACGCGGAAAACCATAATACCCACGAGGAGACGGTGAAATGGGAATAGAATTCAATCAGTTATCCAGAGATGACTGATTGAAGGGAATCGTAGATGGACGTAAACCAACGCGTCGACGGTTCACCTCAAGACACAGAAGATTAACAGTGTTGTGTTTCTTTTGTGAACAGTGTTTAAATTCATTCAACAAAAAAAATCCATATTGTAAATATTTTTTTTTATTTTCGATTGTAATTCAATTAATTATCCTTGCAAATGAGAAATACGAGGATGGTAAATCTACCCCGAGGTTTTCCTTGGTTTTCCTTTGTGGGGCTTGGCCGAATGGCTAGATTATCCGTTTGAGACATCCCAAGGCGAGTGACAGAAGCTTTAAATGATGATAAAAAAGGTTTCTGATCACATCTCATGCCATCCTCGACAAATGAATAAAAGCAAGCATGTAAGCTATGCATATATGCTGCATCAGGAATTCAGCACAGCCTTTGTCAGCAGTATATGCACCCAAATCTATAATTTACATTTAGATAGTCATTCACTAATACCAAAATATCATAAGAAATACAGTG
Source organism: Schistocerca piceifrons (assembly GCF_021461385.2). Classification (NCBI taxonomy): domain Eukaryota; kingdom Metazoa; phylum Arthropoda; class Insecta; order Orthoptera; family Acrididae; genus Schistocerca; species Schistocerca piceifrons. The sequence goes on from NC_060141.1 coordinate 747,805,653, forward strand.
GGCATTAATACTCTAGTGGACTTTAATACAGCGTCATAAACAATCACCGATATAGTGTTGTGTGAACGCTCGTGTTTGTTTTTGCCCAAAAACGTTCGTCCACAAGAGGGGCATATATGATGTATCATGCAGCGTAACTTGCTGTGACAGTGCGAGAGAGAGACAAAGATATTGTTTATTACTCTGTGGCGGACAGCGCTCACATAATTATTCTTAGGATATAGTTTTGTTTTGTTCTGGTTAAGAGTAATTTGAGTAGAGGAGAGAGCCATTCTTGTGATGTAAAAAATCGACGCCATTGCGAGTTTTTGATTCACATTGTAAAATATAAGTGCATATGGAAGGAAATCAGTTAATAGAACAATAAAATATTGTTCATTTCAAGAAGCTCAACACGGTATCTGCGGCATCTGGAGCAGATTTCTACGACAGCGGAAGCGTGTAATCGCCATCAGTTTTGACACACCGCCCTGTGTACGCTGTATGTATTTACCCACAACAGTGAACATACAGTTACTCACACAAATAGAAAGACAATACTAGGTGGTGTAGGGAAACATTTCAGTATAATGGCCCTGTAGAGCTAAACAGTAATTAGCCTAGTAAGAAAAGGAGTCGTTATACTACCTCCTCCCTCGTGACTTCATCCATCTCAAAAGGTTGTGCTGCAGTGGTTGGGCGGAGAGCACGTTGAATCTGCCACTCTGAGTACCCATTTTTTCGAAATACATTTCTCAGATGTTCCAATTCCTGGGGTAGACTCTCTGCGTCAGAGATAGTGCGCGCCCTATGAACTAGAGTTTTAAGTACCCCATTCCTCTGTGAAGGGCGGTGGCAGCTGTCTGCGTGCAAATACAGATCAGTGTGCGTAGTCTACCGATACACCCCATGACCTAGGGTGCCGTCAGCCCTTCTCTTGACCAAGATGCCAAGGAAAGGTAATTTACCCTCCGTTTCAGTCTCCATAGTGAATTTGATATTGGGGTGTATGGAGTTTAGATGTGTAAGGAAGTCAAGGAGTTTATCCATACCATGTGGCCAGATGAGGAACGTGTCGTCCACGTAACGGAAAAAGCAAGTAGGTTCCTCATCTGGCCACATGGTATGGATAAACTCCTTGACTTCCTTACACATCTAAACTCCATACACCCCAATATCAAATTCACTATGGAGACTGAAACGGAGAGTAAATTACCTTTCCTTGGCATCTTGGTCAAGAGAAGGGCTGACGGCACCCTAGGTCATGGGGTGTATCGGTAGACTACGCACACTGATCTGTATTTGCACGCAGACAGCTGCCACCGCCCTTCACAGAGGAATGGGGTACTTAAAACTCTAGTTCATAGGGCGCGCACTATCTCTGACGCAGAGAGTCTACCCCAGGAATTGGAACATCTGAGAAATGTATTTCGAAAAAATGGGTACTCAGAGTGGCAGATTCAACGTGCTCTCCGCCCAACCACTGCAGCACAACCTTTTGAGATGGATGAAGTCACGAGGGAGGAGGTAGGCACTGCATTTATTCCATACATAGGCGCACTCTCGGGGAAAATCGCTCGCATTCTGAAGAAACACCGGGTCGGAACTGTGTTTTGCCCTCCAAATAAAACTCGTGCACTGGTGGGGAGCGCCAAAGATGACCTCGGTTTGAGGAAGGCCGGCGTGTACCAGATTCCGTGTCAATGTGGCAAGTCGTATATTGGTCAGACGATGCGTACCGTCGAGGATCGATGCCGTGAACACCAGAGGCACACTCGCCTGATGTATCCGAGCAAGTCGGCGGTCGCTGAACATTGTTTGTCGGAAAATCACGCCATGGAATATGACCGCACGAGGATTCTGGTACAGACGTCGAGATACTGGGACAGCGTTGTTCGAGAGGCCATCGAAATTCGCACCAATGACGACCTCATAAACCGTGACTGTGGCTATAATCTTAGCAAGGCTTGGGAACCAGCGATCGGGTTAATCAAGAGTACATCGAGCAAACGTATAGTTGTGACGACCACGGCGGACAGAGCCATCACTCCGACGTCATCTCAGACGCCGTCGCAATCTGTTCCACCGCGCGACCGTGGCGAGGGGCGCGGACGGCGGAGGGAGCGCGCCGCGGGCGGAGGGTATTTAAATCGGCCGCCGCCGCGACCGAACCCAGTTCCCTCTGAGCAGCCATAACGTACGGATCTCCGTGCCGGCACGTTCACAGGAGCTCAGTCCGTCAGTTCACCTGATGATGGCGACATGTATGATCGCCGAAATATTGTGCCCGTTGGACACTATAGACCGGCAGCACACCCGTGGATATTTTGACTAATGCATGAAGATTTGTGACATGTCACTGCCGAGCGATGGCAAAATGCAAAACAGCACGTCATAAAAAAGGAGGAGGAAATCCTGACTTTTTTGGTGGATCTGGATTCTGTTGCTGATCGCCTCGTTGTCGACGTAGCTGTACTGAAATGTATTCCTTGGAGTTAGTTATGGAACGAAATCAGAGATTACCAGACGACTGACTGTAATACATTCAGTGCCTTCAATATTTAACTGCATGGGAAATCAGCACTGCGCTTTTACGCCACGCATAACTCATGCAGAAAAATTGCCCTTGTTACATTCAGAAATTTTCATCACTTTTATCTTTAATTACAACACTGTCTTAGCTAAGATCGGGCACGTGCTATATTTTTCGTGTGGTCACCTATGAAGCGCATCATTTGAGTTTTGCCATACATAATCTCCTTCCGTTTGAAACTTAAATGACATGCAAAGCTATTTTGTCCTCTGCTCATCTGTTTTCACGACTTTACTGCGACTGTTCATATCACTGCAGGTTAGTTGGATCACTTGCCTGGTCAGTGCTGTCCTTGTTAAAAACGCCGGTGAAGCTGTTGGGTCGTATCATCACTGAATCGATGCACGTGTAACGCACGTATCCTCGTTATCGTACGAGGATGAGTCAAATGAAAACCTTAAATATTTTTTTAAATATTATTTATCGTGCAGAAGTGGAACAAAGCTGTATCCCTTTTCAACATAATCTCCCCCACGCTCAAAGCAAGTCCTCCAGCGCTTACAAAGAGCATAAATTCTTTTAGAAAAAAATTCCTTTGGTAGTCTGCGCAACCTCTTCATCGGAACGGAACTTCTTTCCTCCCATTGCGTCTTTGAGTGGCCCAGACATATGGAAATCACTTGGGGCAAGGTCTGGTGAGTATTGTGGATGAGGAAGACACTCAAAATGCAGGTCTGTGATTGTTGCAACTATTATACTAGCAGTGTGGGGCCTTGCATTGTCATGTTGCAAAAGGACACCTGCCGACAGCAATCCACGTCGCTTTGATTTGACTGCAGGCCGCAGATGACTTTTTAGGAAATCTGTGTATGATGCACTGGTGACAGTGGTCCCTCTGGGCATGTAATGCTCCAAAATGACGCCTTTTTCGTCCCAAAAGAGAGTCAGCATAACCTTCCCTGCTGATGGTTCTGTTTGAATCTTCTTTGGTTTTGGTGATGAGGAATGGCACCATTCCTTGCTCGCTCTCTTCGTTTCCAGTTGGTGGAAGTGAACCCCGGTTTCGTCCCCAGTAACGATTCTTGCAAGGAAGCCATCACCTTCTCGTTCAAAGCGCCGAAGAAGTTCTTCACAAGCATCAACACGTCGTTCTCTCATTTCAGAAGTCGGCTGCCGTGGTACCCATCTTGAAGACAATTTGTGAAACTGGATCACATCATGCATTATGTGGTGTGCTGACCCATGATTAATCTGTAAACATGCTTCAATGACATTCAGTGTCACTCGGCGGTTTTCCTTCACTATGGCTTCAACTGCTGCAATGTTCTGTGGAGTCACAACTCGTTGTGCCTGACCTGGGCGAGGAGCATCTTCCACTGAAATCACACCGTTTGCAAACTTCCTAATCCATTCGTATACTTGCTGCTGTGACAAACATGCATCACCGTACTGAACCTTCATTCGTCGATGAATTTCAATATGTTTCACTGTAGTGTTGGCAGAAAAGCCAACACTGTTTTTCTAGAGGAGGCCGAAATGCACGCGTTTAATTACACGCTGACTGGCGTGAGGTCTGGAACAGGTCAGAGAAATAAGACTAGCAAAACAGGAGGTAACTGGTAGAATACTTAACTTTAATCCACAATTGTAGAACATCTCTCGTTACGGTACATGCTTCATAATATTAATTATCAATTGAATACGGCGCCCTGCTAGGTCGTAGCAAATGTAGCTGAAGGCTATGCTAACTATCGTCTCGGCAAATGAGAGCGTATTTGTCAGTGAACCATTGCTATGAACGTCGGCTGTACAACTGGGGCGAGTGCTAGTACGTCTCTCTAGACCTGCCGTGTGGTGGCGCTCGGTCTGCTATCACTGACAGTGGCGACACGCGGGTCCGACGTATACTAGCGGACCGCGGCCGATTTAAGGCTACCACCTAGCAAGTGTGGTGTCTGGCGGTGACACCACATTCACACCTTCACTACGCAAAAACCGAATAACAGAACGCTGTTCTTCCCTGGTGCAGGTCGCAAGTGGGGCGGCCATCTTTATACTGATACTGCGACGGGATGTGTTCATTTGCACTATGCTGCCACCTACAGGTCATTCTGCACGCTGTTCGTAGCACGCTTACCAACTTGCAGGATAACGGCGAGAAATTTCGATTTGTTATTACAAAGCTTTCATTTGACTCACCCTCGTATTTGACTGGATTCGAGACAGCTTGGCTTCCGCTCCACATGAAACGAAATCCAATGAGGTTCCAGCAAACGCGGAAGGATTCATAGTGTAATGTTTACCTGAGACTGTGGTCAGCTGTTCGCTGCGTCCGTTACGCCGTCATGAGCGGAACATTTCGCTGCCTGCGTCGGCTACACTGCGTGAACGGAGGCGTGCGCACGCTGGCTGCTCTGCTGTCTTTCCGGAACTGTTTTAAAGAAACTATTCTGTAAAAAAATTAACTCCTTCGCGTCTCGTTGCGTCGTTCGCCAGCTTCGTGAGGAACTTTCTATCGTTTCGTTAACATTAGTAATCATTGTTATATTCGACACTAAGCTACTGCGCGAAAGTGCAGCTAACATACTGAACTTTTCTTTAAACTTCACATGACATCTATGTATGTCTCCAGTCTTAAGATAATATTATATGTAGTGCACTCACTTCTGCTTACATGTGCAAATGATAGTGCAAAAGTGAAAAATTGGTAACATCCCTGACATTTCATAAGCGATTCGAGATATCAACACGCATTTTTGGCTAACGATAGCACGCAGTGTATATGGTATTTTGACGCATAGTTGACGCGCAAAACTTTTATGTCCACAGCGATATACTAATAACTGCAGAATTATTTCTGTGAAACAATGTAGTTATTTTAAGAGCTGTACACGGCCGGTCAAGTGAGAATTAGTATGGGTTCGTAACAATGTAAGTGAATAAATAACACCTTTTTAATGCTGAGGATGATCTTTTCACAAGCTACTGGCTGCACGGAGCAACCCTGCTGTCAGGGGCGCCTTGCCACAGTTCGCACGGGTCCCCCTGCTGGGGGTTTGAGTTCCCTCGGGTGTGGGCGTGAGCGTGTTCCTTAGCGTAAAACAGTTTAAGTTAGATTAAATAGTGTGTAAGCCTAGGGACCGATGACCTCAGCTGTTTGGTTCCACAGGAACTTACCACCAGCACAAGCTGCTGACTTCTTTTGTCCTCATTGTTTCTTTACTACACTACTGGCCATTAAAATCGCTACGCCGCGAAGATGACGTGCTACAGACGCGAAATTTAACCGACAGGAAGAAGATGCTGTGATATGCAAATGATTAGCTTCTCAGAGCATTCACACAAGGTTGGCGGCCGTAGCGACACCTACAACGATTTCTCATACACAAACAGCAGTTGACCGGCGTTGCCTGGTGAAACGTTGTTGTGATGCCTCGTGTAAGGAGGAGAAATGCGTACCATCACGTTTCCGACTTTGATAAAGGTCGGATTGTAGTCTGTCGCGATTGCGGTTTATCGTATCGCGACACTGCTGTTCGCGTTGGTCGATATCCAATGACTGTTAGCAGAATATGGAATCGGTGGGTTCAGGAGGGTAATACGGAACGCCGTGCTGGATCCCAACGGCCTCGTATCACTAGCAGTCGAGATGACAGGCATCTTATCCGCATGGCTGTAACGGATCGTGCAGCCACGTCTCGATTCCTGAGTCAACAGATGGGGACGTTTACAAGACAACAATCATCTGCACGAACAGTTCGACGACGTTCGCGGCAGCATGGACTATCAGCTCGGAGACCATGGCTGCGGTTACCCTTGACGCTGAATCACAGACAGGAGCGCCTGCGATGGTGTACTCGACGACGAACCTGGGTGCACGAATGGCAAAACGTCATTTTTTCGGATGAATCCAGGTTCTGTTTACAGCATCATGATGGTCGCATCCGTGTTTGACGACATCGCGTTGAACGCACATTGGAAGCGTGTATCCGTCATCGCCATACTGGCGTATCACCCGGCGTGATGGTATGGGATGCCATTGGTTACACGTCCACGTCTCGGTCACCTCTTGTTCACATTGACGCCACTTTTAACGGTGGACGTTACATTTCAGATGTTTTACGACCCGTGGCTCTACCCCTCATTCGATCCCTGCGAAACCCTACATTTCAGCAGGATAATGCACGACAGCATGTTGCAGGTCCTGTACGGGCCTTTCTGGATACAGAAAATGTTCGACTGCTGCCCTGGACAGCACATTCTCCTGATCTCTCACCAACTGAAAACGTCTGGTCAATGGTGGCCGAGCAACTGGCTCGTCACAATACGCCAGTCACTACTCTTGATGAACTGTGGTATCGTCTTGAAGGTGCATGGGCAGCTGTACCTGTACACGCCATCCAAGCTCTGTTTGACTGAATGCCCAGGCGTATCAAGGCCGTTATTACGGCCAGAGGTGGTTGTTCTGGGAACTGATATCTTAGGATCTATGCACTCAAATTGCGTGAAAATGTGTTCACATGTCAGTTTTAGTATAATATATTTGTCCAATGAATGCCCGTTTATCATCTGCATTTCTCTTGGTGTAGCAATTTTAATGGCCATTAGTGTAATTGCCTATCTCAGGGCTCTGTTCTAATTACAACTGCAGCAACATGGTGGTGATGTGAAATTGTGTAAATCCTGCTATGTCTTGTTAAAAAAGATAATTTTTATATTTCAACAAGAGAAAGGAAAAAGGTTTACAAATCAGATGAAAGTAAACCACCTCTGTTACAATTTGAGTGCAATCCTGTTGTGGTGTCACCGCCAGACACCACACTTGCTAGGTGGTAGCTTAAATCGGCCGCGGTCCATTTAGTACATGTCGGACCCGCGTGTCGCCACTGTGTAATCGCAGACCTAGCGCCACCACCAAGGCAGGTCTCGTGATACGAGAGAGCACTCGCCCCAGTTGTACGAGAGCCTAGCTACCGCCCAGTTGTACGAAGCCTTTCTCTCTCATTAGCCGAGAGACAGAATAGCCATCAGCTAAGTTAATGGCAACGAACTAGCAAGGCGCCATTTGTATCAGTGCCTATAGCTTACGAGTATTCAAGAGAGATGTATTCCAAGGACTAATAAAAAGATAAGTAATAAGCATCTACATACTTTTCTTCTTATTCATTTATAAGTTCTCATGTTCCAGACTTCACGCTCGTCTGCTTTAGCCTTGCGTGCCCTATCGGCTACAGCGTTAGTCTAGCATTCCTTTTCAGCCATCTAAACTTCACGGTGTCGGCCCAGCTACCGACACAACACCTGTAACCTATTGCCTTCTTAGTAATAAACAGCTGACTTGTCAAATTATTGGTTGTACTGGCGAAGCCTGTAAATACGATCGTCTGCAGACTCACTTGTGGTTGTGAGTAACCTGCAGTTGTTGAAAGAAGGCGGCACGGCAGCTCAGCGCGTTCGGTCAGTGGGTTAGCTACCCTCTGCAACAAAAAAAAAAGAGTTAATTGATCAACAACGAACTTAAACGGGTGTCTTACGACGTCCGCCCCGAGCAGATCACGGTAGCTGAGCGTGTTCGGTCAGAGAGCTGGTTGGCCTAAAAAAAAAAAAAAAAAAAAAAAAAAAAAAAAAAAAAAAAAAAAAAAAAAAAAAAAAACTGAGTGAAACGATCAACAACGAACTTAAACGGATGTCATGTGATGTCCGCAACGACCAAATACAACGATCAGCCACGGAAAAAAAAGGGCGCTTCCCCTGCCTTGCGGCCGCCACCCGCAATCGAGGGCCGGCTACTGCTCCTGTCCCCTCCCCTGCCATGCTGTCCGTGCAGGCAGTGGTCAAGTTATTTTGTGTACACTGTACACGTTTCCTTCCAACACCAACACTTGAGGCTTGTTACAAGTAGTAACCATTCCGCGTTTCGAGCACATTCACACGTGGTCTTCCATATTAACATTCTCGAGGCAGAAACACACAAATACCTAGACTGTCAGAAGGGAATGAGGTAGTGCTGCAGTCTATTCCCAATGTTATTCATTTAGTGCATTGTACAACCTGTGAAGGGAAGGCTTAGAAAAGGGAATTTAAGTTCTTGGAGAATAAATAAAGACTCTTATGATCTCCTCCATCACTTTCCAAAGAGAATTTTATTGCCAGGTCCATAGCTGATAAAGTATTTGTTTTGAAAATAAGTGTTCCACACCTGTACTGTTCATATTTTATTTGTTTGTCTTTCATTGTTGCTATGACACTTAAACTAGTAACAAGGAAGAAAGATAAATAAAATGTAAATATGGTAGGTGTGGGTTATTTGCTTTAAAAATAAAGACTGTGAGGTTTGACAATGACATTCTGATTCTGTCAGACATGCAAATTGACAAGAAAGAGCAGTGGGACAAAATTGCTAGTCAAACTTCCTGGCAGATTAAAACTGTGTGCCGGACCGAGACTCGAACTCGGGACCTTGCCTTTTGCGAGCAAGTGCTCTACCGACTTTTTTTTTTTTAATCTCATTTTGTTCGCTTTTGTTCGTTGCAGCTGCTCGGGGCGGACGTCGTAAGACATCCGTTTAAGTTCGTTGTTGATCGATTAACTCAGATTTTTTTATTACAGAGGGCAGCTAACCCTATGACCTAACACGCTGAGCTACCGTGCCGGCGACCGACTGAGCCACCCAAGCACGACTCACATCCCGTCCTCACAGCTTTAATTCCGCCAGTACCTCGTCTTCTACCTTCCAAACTTCACAGAAGCTCTCCTGCGAACCTTGCAGAACTAGCACTCCTGGAAGAAGTTAGTGTCTTAAAAAGAGGTTACAATGAAAATAAAAAGGATGATGGAGTCAAGTAAATTTAAATCAGACCAAGTAGAAGGAAACTGATTGAGAAATGAGACTTTAGAAGTAGCATGTGACTTTTGTTACCTGCACGACAAGTAGAGAGGATACAAAATGCAGACTGAGAGTAGCAGCGAAAACTTTAATGAAAAACGGAAGTTTGTTAACATCATATATGAGTTTAAGTGTTAGATATACTTTTCTGACGGTATGGGTGTGAAGTGAAGAGATGAAATGTGGACGATAAATAATTCAGACAAGAAGAGAACAGAACTTTTGAAACGTGGTGCTCTAGGACAGTCTTGAAACTAAGACGGGCAGATTGAGAAATTAATAACGAGACAAGCAGACACTGAACTGAATCGAATTGCAGAAAAAAGAAATGTATGGAACAACTTGACCGAAAGAAGGGATCGCTTGATTGCATGTATGCTGGGGCGTCAAAGAAGCGTCAGTTTTGTAATAGGGTGTGAGCTGGGGACAAAAATTGTACAGTTTGTCCAAGGCTTGACTACAGTAAGCATCTTCACATTGATAAAAGTTGCAGCAGATACTCAAAGATGAAGGCGCTTCTGCAGCAGCATGGTGAGTTGAATCAAACTGTTCTTCAGACTAAAGACCGAACAACAATGACGCAAACTGACAGCCAAATCAGGAAATAAATAACTCAGACTGGGAAAATTGAATCTTAGTTTTCATATTACATGGGCCCAGAACTTCACAACCTCCCAGTCACTCAGTGAGGCACGAATGATATCATCGTGTGTGCAGGATGTTGGGCGCAGGTGGCACTAGAGCATGTAACCTGTGGTTTGCTCTTCAGTTCCCACTACGTGACGGCGCCATAATGTCCACTCCATCGGTAAACTAAATGAACTTTGCAGTATTCTGTAACATTCTACATGATTTTCCAAAAACTGAACTGTTCAACATTCAAATCATTTCATTCTTTGAGCAAGGGAAACTGGTTGAAAGGGATCCCACAGGTGATACTAACAGGTTTCATACACAACCTGAGGCACTGCTGAAGGTTTCTCTAATGACTGTAGGTAATGACGCGACGTTTGTCCCCCATTGTCCTCAACAGCTTCGGGATGGAAACGTTTCACAGGACTAGGTGACCCGCACATAGAGCAAGTCACTGTGCTTTTCGTGCAGATGGGTTGGATACTCCAGCTCTACCTTCAGAACATTTCCCTCACCAGCATCCTCAGCCACGTCAAGAATGTCTCCTTCCTGAAATGTGTCGATTTCCTCCTTGGGCAGTCATTGGAACACAATGAACGGTAGACTTTGTTACATGGCTTGCCTATAGAGGTTCTTTACATCCAGGCGAAGAATGTGACGTAAATCGTCAGAGGGCCTGTACTCAATTGCGGGTTGCTTACCTTGGCGTACTTGTGCACTCACTATCAAAGTCCCCCGCCAGACTCACGTTCGGAGAAGAGCAGCATGTCAACGTCAGTCAAAGGTTCGATGTTTCACTGCCAGACTTTAACGCTTTTTTTTACACTTTTTATAGTAGTACGAGGGCTATCCACAAAGTACATTACGTTTTGGAATTAAAAATAAATAAAGTATTGGAAATTTTTTTTTATTATATACAGATGAAAGCCACACTTCAATACTACTTTTCTACACAGTTGCCATTTAAATTAAGGCACTTATCGTAGCGATGGACGAGCTTGGAAATTCCTTCGTCGTAAAATTCGGCCGCCTGCGCCTTCAACCACGTGGTTACCTCTTCTTGAAGCTGTGTGTCGTCATCAAAACGCTGCATAGCCAACAACTTCTTCATTGCTGGGAATAGGTGGAAGTCACTCGATGCCAGGTCGGGACTGTACGGCGGATGAGTAAACAACTCCCACTTAAAAGATTCGAGAACTTCACGAGTGGCATTTGCCGTGTGGGCCCGGGCGTTGTCGTGAATCAGCAAGATCTTTGAGCCCAACTTTCCCCTGCGCTTGTTTTGTATTGCTCTTCTGAGGTTGTGCAGAGTTTGGCAATACCTTTGAGAGTTTATTGTAATGCCTCTTTCCAGGAAATCCACAAAAATCGTATTTTTACCGGGTTACTGATTAACCACGCGGTTGAAGGCGCTGGCGGCCGAATTTTACGACGAAGGAATTTCCAAGCTCGTCCATCGCTACGATAAGTGCCTTAATTTAAATGGCAACTATGTAGAAAAGTAGTATTTAAGTGTGGCTTTCATGTGTATATAATAAAAAAAATTTCCAATACTTTATTTATTTTTAATTCCAAAACGTAATGTACTTTGTGGATAGCCCTCGTATATTGCGCACAGCCCATTCATTACAGAATTCCTTTCGGGTTGCATACTTTTTTCTCCATTATATCCTCAAAGTAAGCGACACTGCGCCTTATGGCACTTTCAATAACTACCCATGGTGTTGAGGTTGGGACTTGACTTCGCTTCTTCGCCTGAACTGCTCCTACATCGGTACTACGAGGGCGAGTCAAATGAAAACCTTAAATATTTTTTAAAAATATTATTTATTGTGCAGAAGTGGTACAAAGCTGTATCACTTTTCAACATAATCTCCCGCACGCTCATTGCAAGTCCTCCAGCGCTTACGAAGTGCATAAATTCCTTTAGAAAAAAATTCTTTTGGTAGTCTGCGCAACCACTCATGCATGGCGTACCTCTTCATCAGAACGGAACTTCTCTCCTCCCATTACGTCTTTGAGTGGTCCAGACATATGGAAATCACTTGGGGCAAGGTCTGGTGAGTATGGTGGATGAGGAAGACACTCAAAATGCAGGTCTGTGATTGTTGCAACTATTATACTAGCAGTGTGGGGCCTTGCATTGTCATGTTGCAAAAGGACACCTGCCGACAGCAATCCACGTCGCTTTGATTTGACTGCAGGCCGCAGATGACTTTTTAGGAGAACTGCGTATGATGCACTGGTGACAGTGCTCCCTCTAGGCATATACTACTCCAAAATGACGTCTTTTTCGTCCCAAAAGAGAGTCAGCATAACCTTCCCTGTTGATGATTCTGTTCGAAACTTCTTTGGTTTTGGTGATGAGGAATGGCACCATTCCTTGCTCGCTCTCTTCGTTTCCAGTTGGTGGAAGTGAACCCAGGTTTCGTCTTCAGTAACGATTCTTCTCGTTCAAAGCGCCGAAGAAGTTCTTCACAAGCATTAACACGTCGTTCTCTCATTTCAGGAGTCAGCTGTCTTGGCACCCACCTTGCAGACACTTTGTGAAACTGGAGCACATCAAGCACTATGTGGTGTTCTGACCCATGAATAATCTGTAAACATGCTTCAATGTCATTTAGTATCACTCGGCGGTTTTCCTTCACTATGGCTTCAACTGCTGCAATGTTCTATGAAGTCACAACTAGTTGTGCGTGACCTGGGCGAGGAGCATCTTCCATTGAAGTCACACGATTTGCGAACTTCCTACTCCATTCGTAGGCTTGCTGCTGTGACAAACATGCGTTACCGTACTGAACCTTCATTCGTCGATGAATTTCAATAGCTTTCGCACCTTGACTACGCAAAAACCTAATAACAGAACGCTGTTCTTCCCTGGTGTAAGTCGCAAGTGGGGCGGCCATATTTATGGTTCAAATGGCTCTGAGCACTATGGGACTTAACATCTTAGGTCATCAGTCCCCTAGAACTTAGAACTACTTAAACCTAACTAACCTAAGGACATCACACACATCCATGCCCGAGGCAGGATTCGAACCTGCGACCGTAGCAGGCCATATTTATACTGATATGCGACGGTATGTGTGCATCTGCACTATGCTGCCACCTACAGGCCATTCTGCACGCTGTTTGTAGCACGCTTACCAACTTGCAGGATAACGGCGAGAAATCTCTATTTGTTATTACAAATTTAAGGTTTTCATTTGACTCACCCTCGTAGGATTCGTGTGGCTCGTTGGACACCGTGCCTGTAAGTCTGAAACCTTATCTCCCATCTCGTCGTCACCACCTCCTCTTGTAGCTCACAGTCGTAAACCGACGTGCGTGACGACGTGATTTAGAAGCTCAGTCTCAGATCTGAGATAACGCAGGATTCTGAGGTCATCCGTTTCATGGTACGTGAGCGGCTGCTGCATACAGGACTGAAACGGCGATGTGATCTAGCTGAGGTTTTTCAGGTCTCTGCGGTTGGAGACAGCGCAGAACGACTCGGATCTTAGGCTAAGGAGGTACATGTGGTGATGATAGGGGAAATGAAAGTCTTGGTTGGCTCACTGGTATGCTTTTAATTGCTTCTCCACGTGTTAGCCAAGTACACGCGGAAGAGCACAGGAACTGGTTTATAAAAACATATGCGAAACTTACTAGATTCTCTAATCAGTTACCAGAACAAAAGGCCACTATGGCCTGTCATTTGTTATGATTCAGGTATACATAGTTATGTGTGGTACTGCAGAACACGAACAAAGAGATGCCGGGTTCTATAGTTCTATTCGAACTCTTAGGTTCAAGTACTCGTCACTGTGAAAGTCGTTTAATGAAAAAAGTAAGAGCATATGGACTATCAGACCAATTGTGTGATTGGATTGAAGAGTTCCTAGATAACAGAACGCAGCATGTCATTCTCAATGGAGAGAAGTCTTCCGAAGTAAGAGTGATTCAGAGGAGTGTCGGAGGACAGTTGCTATTCACAATATATATTGGACAACATCGGAAGTTCACTGAGGCTTTTTGCGGATGATGCTCTAGTATATCGAGAGGTTGTAACAATGGAAAATTGTACTGAAATGCAGGAGGGTCTGCAACGAATTGACGCATGGTGCAGGGAATGGTAATTGAATCTCAATGTAGGCAAGGGTAATGTGCTGCGAATACATAGAAAGAAAGATCCTTTATCATTTAGCTACAATATACCAGGCCAGCAACTGGAAGCAGTTAATTCCTTAAATTATCTGGGAGTAGGCGTTAGGAGTGATTTAAAATGGAATGACCATATAAAATTAATCGTCGGTAAAGCAGATGCCAGACTGAGGTTCATTGGAAGAATCCTAGGGAAATGCAGTTCGAAAACAAAGGATGTAGGTTACAGTACACTTGTTCGCCAACTGCTTGAATGCTGCTCACCGGTGTGGGATCTGTACCAGATATGATTGGCCAGCCTAGGTGGCCGAGCGGTTCTAGGCGTTACAGTCTAGAACCGCGCGACCGCTACGGTCGCAGGTTCGAATCCTGCCTCGGGCATGGATGTGTGTGACGTCCTTAGGTTAGTTAGGTTTAACTAGTTCTAAGTTCTAGGGGACTGATGACCTCAGAACCTATGTCCCATAGTGCTCAGAGCCATTTGAACCAAAAAAATGGCTCTGAGCACTATGGGACTCAACTGCTGAGGTCATTAGTCCCCTAGAACTTAGAACTAGTTAAACCTAACTAACCTAAGGACATCACAAACATCCATGCCCGAGGCAGGATTCGAACCTGCGACCGTAGCGGTCTTGCGGTTCCAGACGGCAGCGCCTTTAACCGCACGGCCACTTCGGCCGGCATTTGAACCAGGTAGGGTTGATAGAAGAGATAGAGAAGATCCAACGGTGAGCAGCGCGCTTCGTTACAGGATCATTTAGTAATCGCGAAAGCGTTACGGAGTTGATATATAAACTCCAGCTGAAGACTCTGCAAGAGAGACGCTCAGTAGCTCGGTACGGGCTTTTGTTGATGTTTCGAAAACATACCTTCACTGACGAGTCAAGCAGTATATTGCTCCCTCCTACGTATAGCTCGCGAAGAGGATAAAATCAGAGATATCAGAGCCCACACAGAGGCATGCCGACAATCTTTCTTTCTACGAACAATGCGAGACTGGAACAGAAGGGAGAACAGATAGAGGTACTCGATAACCTCCGTCACACACTGTCAGGTGGCTTGCGGATTCATACTTGGATGATTTTTCTTTTTTTCTGGCAACCTTTCACGATTCGGTCGTTACATCAGGTTCATCCGCAACTAAAGAGGAGAGATATTCAGGAATATTAATATCTTTCTATTGATTTATTTCTAGGCGAAAACTTACTGTTTACACATCAGCTGTTAATCGAACAGAAGCAAAAAACGTGCGACGATGCTGTAACATGACCATGGAATGTTTCCAGAATGAGATTTTCACTCTGCAGCGGAGTGTGCGCTGATATGAAACTTCCTGGCAGATTAAAACTGTGTGCCCGACCGAGACTCTAACTCGGGACCTTTGCCTTTCGCGGGCAAGTGCTTACCATCTGAGTTGGCAGAAGTGAAGCTGTGAGGACCGGGCGTGAGTCGTGCTTTGGTAGAGCACTTGCCCGCGAAAGACAAAGGTCCCGAGTTCGAGTCTCCGTCGGGCACACAGTTTTAATCTGTCAGGAAGTTTCATGACCACGGAAGTTTTAATAACAGTACTGTGTCATCCCCCTCCACATCCACTTCTCCAACCAGCTCCTCACACGTGTTCCTCCACTACCATATTACGACATGGTCAGCAGAGGATTCAACTGACAGTAATTAGTGATGGATTATAAAATGTATAATTCATTTTTGGAATTGTTTCTTCTCCTAAACCCAGTACGAACTAAACTTTCATTTTGAAAAGACCTATAGGCGGCCAGTGCGGCCGAGCGGCTCTAGGCGCTTCAGTCTGGAACCGCGCGACAGCTACGGTCGCAGGTTCGAATCCTGCCTCAGGCATGGATGTGTGTGATGTCCTTAAGTTAGTTTGGTTTAAGTAGTTCTAAGTTCTAGGGAACTGATGATCTCAGATGCTAAGTCCCATCACTATGGCCAGAGCCATTTGAACCATTTGAAAGACCCACATACCAAAACACATAACCAAGTTCTTCAACCACAGCACGAATAATTGAACTTCAGATTATCTCCAGATAGGTGCAACTTCATCCCTATTGTATAGAAACACACGGCCTAACACGCCTGCACCTCAAGAATGCTGGCGACCAACTGGCGATGATTAAGACACTTTAAGAAAATAGGAATTATCCGGAAGGGACCAAAATCCTTAGATGTGAAGGGCTTATTTCAATAGTAGTCCATTACCACCACTTTTCTGCCTATAATGCATCTGAAATTAATGATCCAAACAAACAGAAAGAAAGGTTCATCTCTAGCAAGAAGCCATATGCTTCAATATTTCTGGTATCTCAACTGCAGATTTATCAGCGTTCATTTAACTTTAGGACTCTAGATCTCAAAAGGAACAAATATGGACTTGTACCACTATTGAAATAAGCCCTTCATGTGATGTACATGTATAGACACACAAATGAATTGAAATAAGCCCTTCATGTGATGTACATGTATAGACACACAAATGAATTGAAAGAAGCCCTTCACGTGATGTACATGTATAGACACACAAGTGAATTGAAATAAGCCCTTCATGTGATGTACATGTATGGACACACAAATGATTACAAGTTCAGAAAAATTGGATGATTTATTCAAGAGAAAGAGCTTCACAAATTGAGCAAGTCAATAACGAGATGGTCCACCTCTGGCCCTTATGCAAGCACTTATTTGGCTTGGCATTGATTGATAGAGTTGTTGAGCGTCCTCTTGAGGGATAACCTAGCGAATTCTGTTCAACAGCCACGTTACGTCGTCAGAATCCCAAGATAGTTTGACAGCCCTGCCGACACACTGAGGTGACAAGTCATGGTATATTTACTAATATTTTGCTGGAGTGGTGCAGCGACTCGACTTGCGTTGGACTTTAAGTGGTTGGAACTCCTCCGCAGAAACTCTGAGCCATATTACCTCTACAGCCATCCATAACTGCGGAAATGTTCCCAATGCAGGATTTTGTGCACGAAGTGACCTCTCGATTATGCCCCATAAAAATTCGATGGGGTTCATTCAAAGCTGGGCGATCTGTGAGGCCAAACCATTCGCTCAAATTGTCTAGAATCTTCTTCAAACCAGTTGAGAACGAATGTGACCTGGTGACATGACGCCTTGTCATCCATGAATATTCCATCGTTGTTTTTACATGAAGTTCACGAATGGCTGCGAATGGTCTCCAAGTAGTCAAAGGACCCACTCTATTCCATGTAAACACAGCCCACACTGTTTTGGAGCCACCACCCACTTGCACAGTGCCTTGATGACAAGTTGGGTCCATGGCTTCGTGGGGTCTGCGCCACATTCGAACCTTACCATCAGCTCTCTATAGATGAAATCGTGATTCGTCTGACTAGGCCACGGTTCTCCAGTCGTCTAGGCTCCAACCAGTATGGGCACAAGCCCAGGAGAGGCGTTGCAGGCAAAGTCGTGCCGTTACCAAAGGCACTCGCGTCTGCCGTCTGCTTCCATAGGCCATTAACGCCACATTTCGGCGCACTGTCCTAATGGATACGTTCGTCGTACGTCCCACACTGGTTTCTGGCGGTTATTTCATGTAGTGTTGTTTTATCCTTTAACACTGTCAACTCCATGCAAACGCCGCTGCTCGTGACCGGCAAGTGAAGGACATCGGGCACTGCATTGTCCGTCATGAGAAGTAATGCCTGAAATTTGGTTTTCTCGGCACGCTATTGGCGCTGTGTATTGTGGAATATTAAATTCCCATGCGTCTAGCTCCAAATACTATTCCGTGTTCAAAATCTGTTAATTCCCGCCGTGCGGCTATAATGACGTCGGAAACCTTTTCTAAGGTGACCATCCGTCCCGTTTTTTTTCGGGACAGTCCCGATTTTTGTGTGTCTGTCCCGAATTTTTTCAAAGGTAATTCGGGAGACCTGCTTGTAACGAAATTAACAATCTTGACCCAATTTGTTCCGAATCAGACAGTCGTTTCACCTGTATCAGTATATTTTATTATTAGTTTTAGTTATGGCGGGAAATTGTTTGACAAGAGGGTACGACAAATTGTCGAAACCATTATCAAACTGTTTCTACTGTGCAAACACGTGTTGGTCGCAGCTCGAACAGCTAATGGGCAGTCAGAGACCACGGCAACTGGGAAAAAGTCGCACTCGATCGCATTCGCGCGGTCGAAACGGTTCTAACAGTAACTCGAACAGAAGAAGGAAGAAAACTGCAATTTTTCTGATAGCCATGGAAGAGGCAGAGGAGGTTTTATGTCAGACATGTAGACGAAATACAAAGTAACTCGAACAGACGAACAGTAATATACGCTCTCGTTGACATTAGCGTCGCCAACGCAGTGTATGCTGGCTCTAGAATACTACCATTTGTCATCTGTGTGCGCCGTATTATATCAGATTGAATTTTGTGTTACGTCGTGTTATGGTATATTACGTTTGATAAGTTTAGTTGTTTTTCCTCGTCAATAACAATAACAATACTTCTTCGCAAGAATGAGTTCAAAGAAGTTCAAGTGCTCCGTCAATGAACAATTGCAGAAAGAATTTCCATTCATCAGTGACATTAGTTCTTCGGACTCAAAAGGAAAAGTGAGGTGCAACACATGTGCTTATAGTTTCTCACTAAGTCACAGTGGACGTGTTGATATACAACTACATTTAAAAAGTGACAAACATGAAAGAGCAGTCTCTGCAGCAGCGTCTAGTGCAACATTAAAGTCATTTTTTACGTCAGAGAAACTTTGTGGTCAGGAGGAGAGGTTAGTTGCAACTGAGGGCGTTTTTGCGTATCATACAATTCAGCACATTCATAGTTTCAGATCTATGGACTGTACATAGAAGCTTCTTCAAGCGACATTAGAGTCCGCCAATGCACTGCCCTTTTAAGCCTGGTGTACGCGATACTGCCGCCATATGTATACGTGTACATCGCTGTCCAATGACTTTTGTCACTTCAGTGTAATACTCCGAAAGTTCTCAACTGAGGGGATATCCGGTGACCTCGATGCGAAGGTAAGGTTTGACAAGCATGAAAGCAAGCAGTAGAAACACTCGCTTTGTGCAGTTGGGCATTATCTTGGTGAAATGTAAGCCCAAGACGAGTTGTCATGAAGGGCAGCAAAATCGGGTGTAGAAAATCGCCGACGTACTTCTGTTCTGTAAGGGTGGCGCGGATGACAGCCATAGGTGTCCTACTATGAAAAGAAATGGCATCCCAGAACGTCACTCCTGGTTGTTCGGCCATATGATGGGCGATAATCGGATTGGTAACCCACTTCTGTCCAGGGCATCGCCAGACACATCTTCGTCCTGGAATCTCATTGACTGGAATAGACCTGCCTTCACTGATGAGTCCCTCTTCGAACTGAGCCCCAATCACAGCACAGCGGTACATCGACGATATTCTACGCCTAGTTTTGTTGCCCTTAGTGGCAAGCCACCCAGTGCTTACATTTCAGCGAGATACTGCTTGTCTACACACGGCCAGAGTTTCTATCGCTTATCTTTGTGCTTGTCAAATCCTATCTTGGCCAGCAAGCTCTCCAGAACTCTCACCAACTGAGAACGTTTGGAGCACTGTGGACAGAGCCGTCCAAATAGGCAGAATTTGGCACGATCTCCTTCAGGGGAACATCCAATAACTTTATCGATCAATGCTATGCCGAACAGCTGCCACAGTAAGGGCCACAGGTGGACCAACGTGTTACTGACTTGCTAAATTTGTGAAGCTCTTTGTCTTGAATAAATTACCTAATTTTCTAAAATTGTAATCATCGTTTGTCTGCACATGTATATAATTATCTATCTACTGATTTGCTTACCTGTCAGATACGACAACATCTTCTGCACTAATGTTTTAACACTTGATGCATGGTGAAGAAAGAAATGTAATTTGGTAGTGCAAGACACAGTTGTTGCATCCTTACGAATAATAACAAAAAAGAAAAGAAAAAGGAATAAGACATGTAAGAGAAGATTGATGAAACATTAATAAAAACCGTGAATAAATCAACCCCAAGAAAATGAGCCAAAACAGAAAGTATGCCCGTCTGTATTATTAACTTCAATAAATTTCTGAACTTGCTGGCAAGGCGGACTGAAATACGTCACAATGGTCATTGTGCTGACTAAATAACAGGGCGCGCTGGACTGTCTGGCGAGCACTGTAGCCTGATGGCCGGTGCAGTGTGTAGCACGTGTGACTTGTGGTACTTTTCTATTTGTCTCATTTTTGTGTGGCTCCGTCCAGAGTTCCGAAATCCGAAAGAGCGCCGAGAGAATGTACGACACTGTTTGGCAGTTAAGTAGCAACAGTATTCAGGGTGACAGGTCTGTTTCAAGGGCCTGCCTTAGTAACGTCTGAATTGTGTCTGATAAAAAGTATAGTGCATGCAAAATGCCGTGGCCGCTAGATGCGCAGTCAGTTGGGAAAGCGTTGGGAGACGGCAGTGGTGGGAGGTCGCTCAGAGCGCTTTTGGGAAATGCCGAGTGGGGAAGTGCCATCCTAAACTGAAGCCTACACTCACATATTAAGTGGGGCCCCTCTACGCCCACACTTGCATGGTGAACATTCAAAATGATCTGTAACCTCTTCTTTGGTTAATATCTAAAAGGAATTCTGGCTGAAAATGCAGCGATTTATTTTCGCCTGGTTTGTTAACCATTTTTACTTTCAGAGGAGAGTCACGAGTGGGGAATTTTGAGTAAAACCTACACGTTTCTCCTGTTTCCCTGTTAAAATTTGCTTCTTTCGCCAAAACTTCTATCATAATAATGTGTTTTGGACTAGAGTTGTGTAATGACAGTTCTTTTCAAAAAAGTGTATTTCGTTGCAGGCGGATTGGTCATACCTGACAGAACCAGATGGGCGCAGTTGCTTGGCACACAGAGATGGAAGGTGCGCATGGCCACGGGGCAAGACGCTGGGTGGTTCCAGCGTGCTCAACGCCATGATGTACGTCAGGGGCAGCCCGCAGGACTTCGACGGCTGGGCGTCGCTCGGCAACGACGGCTGGTCCTACGAGGAGGTGTTGCCCTTCTTCAAGAAGTTGGAGGCCTTCGACGAGGAGGAGCTGGAGAGGAGACCGCACGTGGCAGCCGTACACGGGCGCGATGGGGCCATCCGCGTGTCCAAACCGGCGCGTCTGGATCCCGCTTATGACGCTTTGGACGCTGCCGCCACAGAGCTGGGCTTCAGAATTATCGAAGACTACAGCGCCGAGCCGATGGTGGGTTTCGGACAAATACACTGCTCTATAAAGAACGGAACGAGATGGAATGCCGCTCTCGGATACCTCGCACCTGCCAAAGAGAGGGTAAACCTGCACGTCCTAAAGTCCGCTTACGTAACGAAGATACTGATTCGGCCTGACACGCAAAGTGCGTACGGGGTGCAGTTTGTTAAAGACGGAAAGGTACAGGAAGCTAGAGCGACGAAGGAAGTAATTGTGTCAGCAGGAGCTATCAACACACCTCACATACTAATGCATTCTGGTATCGGACCAAAGTCCCATTTGGAAGAAGTCGGTATAACAGTGATAAGGGACCTCAGAGTAGGGTATAACCTGCAGGATCACTTATCGTATGCCGGGCTCTACTACACGAGTAAGCCTTCGGCGAGAAAAATGTTAGAAGAGTCCGTGTTCGAATACCTGATGAACAGGACAGGTATCCTGTCGACGACAGGCCTTACTTCTTACACGGGATTTGTCCAGACGCGGCGCGCACTGCACAGCATTCCAGGTTTTCCCGAGGTAGACCCGGCGGGCTACCCAGATATACAGCTGATTTTTGTCTCTGTGGATCGTTCTACAGCCAGCTTACTAGCAGACGTCTTCAACTATAAGGAAGAGGCGACACTCGCTCTGAAAAATATGACGGTGAGCGAGGACGCGGTGATGGTGATGACGACGCTGCTGGCGCCGCGGAGCCGAGGTCGCGTCAGGCTGAGGAGTGCCGAGCCGCTGGACCCGCCGCTGATCGAGACCGGCTACCTCGCCGACCCGCGAGACCTCGAGACGCTACTGGACGGCGTGGAGCTGAGCCACCGTTTGGGTTCCACGGAGGCGATGCGGGCGGCTGGCTACAGCGTCAGGGACCTCCCCTTGAGCGAGTGCGGGCGCCGGGCCCGGGGAGGCCGCGACTACTGGAGCTGCGCCGCGCCCCACCTCGGCGCCACCGTCTACCACCCGGTGGGCACCGCCAAGATGGGACCCTCTAGCGACGTCGGCGCCGTCGTCGACGCGCGCCTCAGGGTGCACGGCGTGCGCGGCCTGCGCGTCGCCGACGCCTCCGTCATGCCGCTGATCGTGCGCTGCAACACCAACGTGCCGTCAATCATGATCGGGGAGAAGTGCGCCCACATGGTGGCCGAGGACTGGCGCCAGCGCGGAAAGCAGTGAGGGTGCTGTCTCGACTGGGGAAGAGCAGCCATAAAAGGCTCTACCGACGCACGACGTCGGCGTCGGGATAACAAAGTGACTAACGGCCAGCTGTTTACAGGTCAGCTGCCATAGCAACAGCCAGTCAGAGCTCAAGATTGGTCACAGCTGCTGTCCTGCGCTCTGTAACCTCAGCAGCCGGTTGCCAGTCAGCTGTGGACAACGTTTTCGGAGTGTTACATAATTGTTGTGACTGTTATCATGCAGGGTGATTCAGTGATGATCTTGCAAACTTTCACGGATGATGGACAAGAATAAATGTATCTGAGGTAAGGGATCCTGATGCGGAAACTATCGAGTCGAAAGCTGTAGTGAAAATCGTTCTGATACCTCTGACAGCAGAAAACATTTACTGCTGCCGTTGTTGCTAAGATTGTAGGGGCGGCAACTTCGAGAGTTCATAGTATGCACGAAAACTAGAACAAAATGTCCAGTAAACACGGGCTCCAAAGTGCATACCGTTGCCTTAAGAGCGATGAGCACTTGTTCATCATCGCTACTGTGATACTCTTCTACTGAAAAAGTGCTCATTGCTCTCTTAAGGGGGGTAGGATGTCAAACGGGCTGGCTTGGAGCAGGAGAGGCACCAGAGGACATTTTAATTTCCACTGTCTATACTTTTACAAGTAAATTCATAAAACTTTGTCAGCATGACCAGGAAGGATTCAGGATTCACACTCGTAGCAGCGGAAGTTTAAAAACATAACAAAATATTTTTTTTTTACATGTGAAATTTCATCATTTTTTCACTTACTATTGGCTGCATTTGTTGCTATAGGTACACTTTTCTTCATAAGTAAGAGAGACTGTTCGATGAATTTTGCACAGCATACAAACCATACTTACAGGTGTCTGAAACTCTAGAATCTATTTAATTTATGAAAAAATCAATGAGCTGTTACGTTTTAAACTTTAGAAAAAAATCAAATTTTGTAATTAATTATCTCAATTTTTACCACAGTTTTTAATAGATTTGGAAAATTCTAGAGTTTCATACACCTGTAAGTATGGTTTGTATGCTGCGCAAAATTCATCAAAGAATCTCTCTTATTTGTGAAGAAAAATGCACCTATAGCAACAAATGCAGCCAACAGTAAGTGAAAAAAATGATGAAACTTCATATCTAAAAAAAATTTATTTTGTTATGTTTTTGCACTTCCACTACTATGAGTGTGAATCCTGAATCCTTCCTGGTCATGCTGACAAAGTTTTATGAATTTATTTGTAAAAGTATAGACAGTAGAAAATAAAATGTCCTGTGATGCCTCTCCTGCTCCAAGTCGACCTGTTTGACGTCCTACCCCCCTTAAGGCACTTGCTCATCGTCGCTACTGTCAAACACATCTCTTCTAGTGAAAAAGTGCTCTTAGCTCTCGTAATCTTACCCTCCCATTTATCACCATTAAATTCCTCTTAGTCTGTTCGTTATTTTCAAAAGCTTGCGTAAAACACACAAAAGAAAGACTTTACACTTATCCTCATTATCTCGTTGTTGTTGACTCCAAGTCTGGCGTCTAGGGTACATTCTTAAGGCCGTAATTTTTATAATGTTGCGGGTTGTCGAACTGAATAACTGATGAAGATTTGATTGTAGCTATGGATACCTTTTTATTTTATCCCATTCTTCAAAATCATTCCGACTTTACAATCTCCATTTCAGAACACTAATTCAATTTGTTGTTGACAAGATTAGCAAAATACGTGCGTTTCCATCAGAGGCATGCCCACTACCACTAACATTCTGCGGTACTCACAATATTCCAAAGAGTTTACAAAGCAATAGAGTTTACGAACTTCCTCGACCAAAGAAGAATCTTCACCAAGTTATATCACTATTTTATAAATGAGTCCAGGAATACTTTTAATAATTATTGTCACGTGTTGCAATTAATAATATGAATTTTAAGAAAACCAGAAATTTCGTAATTTCAGATATTTTTAAAAGAAGAGTAATTTTAACTGTACGTACATAGTACTAACGAATTAATTTATTTTTACATATTTTAACTCGAAACGTAACACATCACATACAAAATCATATGAAGTTCATTCAGTTAAACAGCTGATATAATGCTCACCTATACAAGAATCGATAGTACACATAGTACGGGTTATCTCTAAATAAAAAGGGTAATGTTAGAAGAGGGTGACCCATTACACTCTTAAGGCACTTGTTCATCGTCGCTACTGTCAAACACATCTCTTCTAGCGAAACAGTCCCCATAGCTCTTAAGGACTTGTTTATCGTCGCTGCTGCCAAACATACCTCCTCTATCGAAAAAGTCTTCATAGCTCTTAAGGGATTGTTCATCGTCGCTACTGCCAAACACATCTCTTCTAAAGAAAAAAGTGCTCACAGCTCTTAAGGTTTGCATTTTAGAGCCCATATTTACTGGACTTTTTTCTTGTTTGGGTCCATACATCTTCTCCAAAAATGTGGAAATCATAGAGCTTGCAGTAAAAGAGATGAGTCTCACGGCGTCCAAGATGAACAAATGCTCATAGCTATTAAGCGATGCATTTCAGGGCCCACTTTTACTAAACTTTTCTGCTTCTTTTGCTCGATACTACCGCCTCTGAAAGTTGCCTATCCTGCAGTATTAGCGACAACAATATCAGAACATGTGTTCCACTGCCAGACGCATCAGAACGATTTTCGCTTACAACTTTCGACTCGGTCGTTCCCGGACCAGGGTCCCTTGCCTTACATTGACACATCTACCCTTCTCCATCATTCCTGAAAGTTTGTAAAATCATCATGAATCACCCTATGTACTTCGTTTCTCTCGACGGTATGTTCCTTTTATGGAGTATCAGAAGCTAACAGTGCAACAGTTACCTCGGACAGTGACCAGATTATTAGGATCATGTAATGCGAACTTCATGCTGCTCGTTAATGGCGAACTGCTCGTTAATGGCGAACGTATGAATGTTCTCAGTACAGAACTCGACAGCCGCAGCTACCACAGCCGTACTGCGTTTGCGCGTAGTGACAAACCGACAACACACTCCTTTTCCAAGCTCAACTGTCACTTTGTTGCTCCGATCCAGCAATATTGCTTACTGTTACAACTGTATCCTTGCCCATGGGTATGCACGGTAAGAACGCCACATCCTATCAACTTCCATCTTTTGCAAGCTGGCTATTTCATTAGAAAAACAATTTATTGACACCAAACTTAATATGCAAGTTGCTTTGTATAGAGAATCAAATATAATAAAGAGATGTGTATAACACCTGCGTGTTTGTTCTAGTAATTCATTTCAAATTTAAGATGTATTCGAATGGTGAATATAACGTAAATTATGATTGCACGCTAATGATCCGTATCTTACTCACAGCCTTTGAACACAATGCTCAACAAAAACAAAGTACTTCTCTTATCACTCATGCCATTACGTTGACCACCTGCGTGAACCAGCCTAAAATTATCCACCGATTCCTTTTGAATAAAAAAAAAATACACGTGAAAATCGAGTATCTCTTTTTTTCAATGTCGTGTTCGTAATTAAAAATCACCCATAAGCTGATAATATGAAACAGTTTCATTGGTAAGGTTCATAGTAACTCATTCTTCCGTCGCTTTTTGGTAGAACGACTTCATAATTATAAATGATAAGCACAATACTTAAGTGATACCTATGACAGACATTTGGTTGTCGTCGTCTTGAATACATAGGCAACGTTTGCCTTTCATGTTCAAGAAGTTTAGGTGTGTCGTTTCCTTGATCGACCTATGTCTTCCTTACCTTTTGGCTTCTAGTTCAAGATTTTCTAGAGTAATATGTTTCCAGGATGTTTCATATCAGCACACACTCCGCTGCAGAGTGAAAATCTCATTCTGAAAACAATACAGTTCATAAGTCACTGTTGTAGCGTTTGTTATGACGGCTCGGTTTCTACTCCCTCGCGGCTAGGCGGCGCGACGCTTACGTTCTCTTAGCGT
This sequence comes from Schistocerca piceifrons, assembly GCF_021461385.2. NCBI lineage: Eukaryota > Metazoa > Arthropoda > Insecta > Orthoptera > Acrididae > Schistocerca > Schistocerca piceifrons. The sequence goes on from NC_060141.1 coordinate 747,832,220, forward strand.
AGAGGCCGCCCTTGTCTTTGTTTCGTCCTTGAGAGGGAACCTTCAGCGTACTATTGGCTGACGTCATCACACAGCCCTCCCTGCTCTTCCATTCTTCATCGTCGTGCCGGGGCTTGTCGTTACGCCGGGACACCTACAAAAGAAATATCCAAGCAAAATACCTTTGGATTTTGCTGTTCAAAGTTTCAAACCAAGTTTGTTGCTGATATCGATGGAAAATGAACGTGCATGCAGAATCCACAGAGTGGAATCTGTCTGTACTAACGATGTGACGCATTGTGTTTATGCTGTACCGAAGTCACGTGACTAGGGAGACAATGTGTGTTGACAAAACTCCTGTTTCCGTACATTTGCATATGCTGACGCCACATATAGCCCTGCTCTATGTAGGTAAGTTTTATGTTCCATTGGACAGATGGCTGTTAACGTGTGCAGCGTGGAACGACTGTAAGCAAACACCCAGCAACCAAGACGGAGCGTTATGATCTGGAGAACGCTTTCGTGGCATTCTCCGGGTGATCTCGTTATTGTGGAAGGCACAATGCACCAACATAAGTACGCATCTATTCTTGGGGACTACGTGCACCCCTACATGCTGTATTTTTTTTCCCTCAGCAGTATGGAATCTACCAGCAGGATAAAGCAAGGTGTTACACAGCTCGCAATGTACGTATGTGGTTGGAAGAGCACAATGATGACTTTACTGTACCCCTTGGCCACCAAGCACACCGGAGACAAATCCACTCGAGAATCTGTGGGACCACCTCGATCGGGCTGTTGGCGCCACGGATCCTCAACTGAGAAACTTCAGGCAGTTGGCCACGGCGCTGGAGTCGGTAAGGCATGGCTTCACATCCCTGTCGGTATCTTACCGCACCGTCACTGTATCTCCTCCTGCACCTCTCGCAACGGTCTGCGCTGCAAAAGATGGTATTAGTGCTGGTGACGGGTGGTCAATGTCACTGGACAGTGCAGCGATCGTGAATAATTCAATTTGCCACGCCTCTAGTGACGTAGTCAAAGAAAGCCGCGCTTCCATCTAGCGTAGGTGCTCTATAGGTGCGACCCTGCTTTTTAATAACTGTTGACGTTATTATGTTCACTATTAACCACCTCTGATGGTTCGGCACGAAAATTAGAATACTTTGCTTATTTTTATTCGCTTACATCGTATGGCATTATATTTTGGGGCAACTCTTCCCATTCTAAAAGGATATTTTTGGCTCAGAAACGGGCAGTTAGGGCAATAAGTGGTGTAAGTCCGCAGACCTCTTGTCGTCCCCTGTTCACTAGTCTGGGTATTTTGACATTGGCCTCTCAATATATACATTCTTTGCTGTCGTTTCTTGTTAATAATATCAGTTTATTCCCAAGAATTAGGAGCTTTACTCAGTTCATACCCAATCTGCATTTGGATCTCACTTCCTTCACTCTTGTGCAGAAAGGCGTGCAGTGTACTGCTGCATCCAACTTCAATAAGCTACCACAACTGAAAAGCTTCCTTATGGGTCAGTTCTCTTCTCTTGAGGAGTTCCTTGAAAAATTAAGCGGATTCTTCTGTTATAGTGTTGATAGCGTTCATTTAAACTTATGGCTTGACTTTTTTTTGGTTCATAAACATTTTATTTTATCTGTTATTACTTTGCTGTTGTAATTTCATGTACTGCCTTGCGAAAATGCAGACGCCCCCAGACGCGGTCCCATGGCGTTAGTTACTCTTCAAGGAATTAACATGTAACTTCATATGTCGTCTAGACGCTGTAGTAGGTTGTCACCGTAGAACGCTGTAACCAACAGGCACGTACTAGTGTATAAAGCTAGCTCGATACCAGCTCTGAGAACAGCATCGTCAGTAGACTCACAAGGGTTAGAAAGAGAGCGAAAACGCCGAAAACTGTTGACGCAGCAGTCCCTACTCCGGGGAGCCCGAGGGGCGGGGCTAAATGATGTCTAGCAATAATGTTGCAAGCCTTATTTGGCAGAGCAGTTACGTTTAGCTTTCAGCTGAACTGGACCTTACTAAACCGTGATTGGCAGGCACCTGCAAGAGACCTACGGGATTGGCTGGATGGCTTTAAGTGGGAAAAACAGTGCCCCCACGCGACTCTTTAAAACCGCTAGAGTCCTCAGTCAGACGATCTGGGCGCCAAATCTGCGTCCGTCGACTCCAGCCTCGGTCCAGCTCTGCGTAAGTCTGCTGTCTCTCCCCTGCAGTGCCTCAGTGAACAGTGTCACATTCAGTATGTTTTGTTTTGCAACTAAGTTGTTGCCTTAAGATACTGCTAGTGTTTGCGACTGTGGTTAGCATCCACTCCTGGGACTTCTGCACTGGCTTCTGTTGTAGCAGTGTTATTCATGCTTTTTCTACCCCTAGAACTAGCCTCCAGTGTATTAGTTAGTCCTGACTGGAATAAACAACTATTTCAAAACCTTGTTTGTCCAAGAGTCTCCACAACGGGTTCCCTACCGAGTCTCACCACCTGCATTTCTAGTAAATGCCTGTACCAGTGTTGGTTCAGATAGAAGAAAATCAAATGCCTTCACTGTGAATTGTCCTTCTGCCTTCTGCTCTGTACCGCTCGCGAACGCAGACCTATGTCAGGACACGACAAAGTCATTAAGTAAACAAATTTTTTTCTGCACCGTAGTTTGACAGCTCAGGTTCAACACTGACACGCCTTAATCTTTTATTCTTGTGCATTAGCTGGGTTGCTTAAGTGAAGAATTCGTAGTGATTTCGGAGAATTTAATTATGAATGTGCTATTTTCCGTACGAATCAAGGAAGAAATGAGAGGAGTTATTCGTATCCCGTGCTCTGATGGCTCTAATGTTGAGGAGGAAATTCAAAGAATGCAGCTTTTAAGCTTCGACGACGACAGTACGTGTGCAGCGGCGTTGGTAGGTTCCCTCGGGAGCGGCAGTTGGCGGTGCACCGAACCGCCGGCAGGCGCGCACGGTTCGCTCAGCGTCCGGTCCTGGCTTTCAGTGATTTCGTGTTGCTCTTACAGTTTTCTCTCGCAGTTTTCGATACCCTTGAACAGTTTTAAGGGCAATTTTGTTAATACGAGAGTTATTTCCCTGTGAACGGTTTACGCCGTTACCTTTCGCATAATCTCGTTTTACAAAATTAAAGTTGAAATAATTGTGCGAAATATACCTTGTGTGATGGGCAGCGCGGCCAGGGACACAGACATCACGCACCTGGAAATTCTGCTGTCGCAGATCACACAGTATGTATTCCGGCGTAAAGTCAAGCTCCGGCACGCGGGTCTGTGAAAAAGACGTCAGGCAATTGCACGCTGACCGACCCCTCTCTGGGACGACGAAGCGACGGCAACGCCCTCTACGCGAAGAGAACATCAGCACTCCATCCGACTGGCCACGCCCAGTTCTGCGAGTTCGACAGAAGCGTCAATACCAGCGACCTGAATGGAAGCGTCAACTGTGTTACTACACTTGTATTACGAATTGTATATACTGGAGAGATTTCTTATTTGCACGTCGCCCTTTGTTAGCGACACATCTATGCATTTCTCAAAGTTAAGTATTGTCATTTATTTTCTGTAATAAAATTCATTAATATGATTTGCTTATATTGTTGTCTAGCGATCTGAGAAGCAGGTTTCCCAGACACCCCATCTTTGATGACTAGGCATTATACAACAGTATGTATGTTAGCACGCAATCGACTGTTGACACACTATTAGAATACCGTTTATCTGCTGTTTCAAACGTGACACGATGGAGAGACATACTGGAGATACTGTACAACACATCTCTTGAAACTCCTTTATTTAAATGAGTGTGTGTCTGTACTTAAATTGCTCAATGACTGAGAAGATGAAACTTGTACGTTATTTGATTCTGAAACAGCTGAGTAAAACTGAACGTACAGAGCCTACTTTCTCTTTAATTTTTCTTATCATGTCAACACTGACCCACAATATTCTAGAGCAACGCAATCTGACTGCTCAAACAAATTACAACCTGGCTTAAAATAATTAATACAAAAGAATTGCCCTGAATAAAAAGCAATCCTGACAATAACCCAAACATTTCATTAAGCACTTACCTCACAAAAATCTTCATTACACGAACTACTACAGTACAGCCAGTGTCAGTACTGCGAGCTAAAGAAAAGATTCTAACTACTAAAGCCACTAACTACTAATAGGCATGTGGTTAGCAAAGGAAAGATTTTGTTGCAAACCAAATAACGTATTTTTTACCTTAATAATGTGACATCCAGTTCAAACACGAATATAAATCGTCATTGACATCCAGTACAAAGATATATAATCATGAATAATTTTTAATCTCCAAGTCGAACATGTACCGATCATTAGTCTACGCTAACACTTCAGACCTCTACCATCCATCAATGCTAACTTCTCACATCTAACATCCATCAGTACTGGCTGTTCACCTCCAACTGCCCAACAGTACTTCCATCACTGCTGGCGACTAACTTACAACTGCCCAACACTACTGGCGATTAACTTCCAACAGAAGTCCAACCAGCCACAGAGTCTCTTACAAGATTAGATTAGATTAGATTAATACTAGTTCCATGGATCATGAATACGATATTTCGTAATGATGTGGAACGAGTCAAATTTTCCAATACATGACATAATTAAGTTAATTTAACAACATACTTAAGTTAATATAACAACTTTTCATTTTTTTGTGTTTTTTATTTTTTTATTTTTTATTTTATTAAATATCTTTTTTTTAATTTACATCTAAAAATTCCTCTATGGAGTAGAAGGAGTTGTCATTCAGAAAGTCTTTTAATTTCTTCTTAAATACTTGTTGGTTATCTGTCAGACTTTTGATACTATTTGGTAAGTGACCAAAGACTTTAGTGCCAGTATAATTCACCCCTTTCTGTGCCAAAGTCAGATTTAATCTTGAATAGTGAAGATCATCCTTTCTCCTAGTATTGTAGTTATGCACACTGCTATTACTTTTGAATTGGGTTTGGTTGTTAATAACAAATTTCATAAGAGAGTATATATACTGAGAAGCTACTGTGAATATCCCTAGATCCTTAAATAAATGCTTGCAGGATGATCTTGGGTGGACTCCAGCTATTATTCTGATTACACGCTTTTGTGCAATAAATACTTTATTCCTCAGTGATGAATTACCCCAAAATATAATGCCATATGAAAGCAACGAGTGAAAATAGGCGTAGTAAGCTAATTTACTAAGATGTTTATCACCAAAATTTGCAATGACCCTTATTGCATAAGTAGCTGAACTCAAACGTTTCAGCAGATCATCAATGTGTTTCTTCCAATTTAATCTCTCATCAATGGACACACCTACAAATTTGGAATATTCTACCTTAGCTATATGCTTCTGATTAAGGTCTATATTTATTAATGGCGTCATACCATTCCCTGTACGGAACTGTGTGTACTGTGTCTTATCAAAATTCAGTGAGAGTCCATATACAAGGAACCACTTACAAGGGAACATCCCCATCGCACCCCCCTCAGATTTCGTTATAAGTTGGCACAGTGGATAGGCCTTGAAAAACTGAACACAGATCAATCGAGAAAACAGGAAGAAGTTGTGTGGAACTATGAAAAAATAAGCAAAATATACAAACTGGGTCGTCCATGCGTAAGATAGGCAATATTAAGGGCAATGTGAGCCGAGGAGCGCCGTGGTCCCGTGGTTAGTGTGAACAGCAGCTGGTTCAAATCTGTCCTCGACTGAAAATTTTGCTTTCTTTATTTTCGCGAAGTTATAATCTCTCCGTTCGTTCATTGACGTCTCTGTTCACTGTAATAAGTTTAGTGTCTGTGTTTTGCGACCGCACCGCAAAACTGTGTGATTAGTTACGAAAGGACGTGCCTCTCCAATGGGAACCGAAAACATTTGATCGCAAGGTCACAGGAAAACACGTCTGATATTTTGTATACGACACTGGTGACAGCATGTGCGTCACATGACAGGAATATGTTGTCGACCCACCTAACTAGTACACTTGGCGAATGGGTGAAAAGATTCTTCTACCTTGCCTGATTTAGGTTTTCTTGTGGATGTAATAATCACTCCAAAAAAAGTGATGAAAACATAAGAGTTTTTCAGATAAACTGAAAATAAAAAGTTAAAATTTTCGGTCGAGGGAAGATTCGAACTGATGATCTCTCGTTCTGCAGCTGTTCACACTAACCACAGGACCACAGCGCTCCTCGTCCCATATTGCCCTTAATATTGCCTATATCACACATGGACGACCCAGTTTGTATATTTTGCTTATTTTTTCATAGTTCCACAAAACGTCTTCCTGTTTTCTCGATCGATCTGTGTTCAGTTTTTCAAGGCCTATCCACTATGCTAACTTATAACTAAATCTGAGGGGGGTGCGATGGGGATGTTCCCTTGTTAGTAATTTTCTGAAAGACAGTACTGACAATTTCATCAGTTAATTCTTGTGATTACTATACTTGTATCATCAGCAAAGAGAACTAACTTTGCCTCTTCATGAATATAGAATGGCAAGTCATTAATATACACTCCTGGAAATGGAAAAAAGAACACATTGACACCAGTGTGTCAGACCCACCATACTTGCTCCGGACACTGCGAGAGGGCTGTACAAGCAATGATCACACGCACGGCACAGCGGACACACCAGGAACCGCGGTGTTGGCCGTCGAATGGCGCTAGCTGCGCAGCATTTGCGCACCGCCGCCGTCAGTGTCAGCCAGTTTGCCGTGGCATACGGAGCTCCATCGCAGTCTTTAACACTGGTAGCATGCCGCGACAGCGTGGACGTGAACCGTATGTGCAGTTGACGGACTTTGAGCGAGGCCGTATAGTAGGCATGCGGGAGAACGGGTGGACGTACCGCCGAATTGCTCAACACGTGGGGCGTGAGGTCTCCACAGTACATCGATGTTGTCGCCAGTGGTCGGCGGAAGGTGCACGTGCCCGTCGACCTGGGACCGGACCGCAGCGACGCACGGATGCACGCCAAGACCGTAGGATCCTACGCAGTGCCGTAGGGGACTGCACCGCCACTTCCCAGCAAATTAGGGACACTGTTGCTCCTGGGGTATCGGCGAGGACCATTCGCAACCGTCTCCATGAAGCTGGGCTACGGTCCCGCACACCGTTAGGCCGTCTTCCGCTCACGCCCCAACATCGTGCAGCCCGCCTCCAGTGGTGTCGCGACAGGCGTGAATGGAGGGACGAATGGAGACGTGTCGTCTTCAGCGATGAGAGTCGCTTCTGCCTTGGTGCCAATGATGGTCGTATGCGTGTTTGGCGCCGTGCAGGTGAGCGCCACAATCAGGACTGCATAGGACCGAGGCACACAGGGCCAACACCCAGCATCATGGTGTGGGGAGCGATCTCCTTCACTGGCCGTACACCACTGGTGATCGTCGAGGGGGACACTGAATAGTGCACGGTACATCCAAACCGTCATCGAACCCATCGTTCTACCATTCCTAGACCGGCAAGGGAACTTGCTGTTCCAACAGGACATTGCACGTCCGCATGTATCCCGTGCCACCCAACGTGCTCTAGAAGGTGTAAGTGAACTACCCTAGCCAGCAAGATCTCCGGATCTGTCCCCCATTGAGCATGTTTGGGACTGGATGAAGCGTCGTCTCACGCGGTCTGCATGTCCAGCACGAACGCTGGTCCAACTGAGGCGCCAGGTGGAAATGGCATGGCAAGCCGTTCCACAGGACTACATCCAGCATCTCTACGATCGTCTCCATGGGAGAATAGCAGCCTGCATTGCTGCGAAAGGTGGATATACACTGTACTAGTGCCGACATTGTGCATGCTCTGTTGCCTGTGTCTATGTGCCTGTGGTTCTGTCAGTGTGATCATGTGATGTATCTGACCCCAGGAATGTGTCAATAAAGTTTCCCCTTCCTGGGACAATGAATTCACGGTGTTCTTATTTCAATTTCCAGGAGTGTATATTAAGAACAACAAAGGACCCAAGACTGACCCTTGTGGAATCCCATTCTTGATAGTTCCCCAGTTTGAGGAATGTGCTGATCTTTGCATATTATGAGAACTACTTATTTCAACTTTCTGCACTCTTCCAGTTAGGTACGAATTAAACCATTTGTGCACTGTCCCACTCATGCCACAATACTTGAGCTTGTCTAGCAGAATTTCATGATTTACACAATCAAAAGCCTTTGAGAGATCACAAAAAATCCCAATGGGTGGTGTTCGATTATTCAGATAATTCAAAATTTGATTGGTGAAAGCATATATGGCATTTTCTGTTGAAAAACCTTTCTGGAAACCAAACTGACATTTTGTTAGTACTTCATTGTTACAGATATGTGAAGCTACTCTTGAATACATTACTTTCTCAAAAATTTTGGATAAAGCTGTTAGAAGGGAGACTGGACGGTAATTGTTGACATCAGATCTATCCCCCTTTTTATGCAAAGGTATAACAATAGCATATTTCAGTCTATCAGGGAAAATGCCCTGTTCCAGAGAGCTATTACACAGGCGGCTGAGAATCTTACTTATCTGTTGAGAACAAGCTTTTAGTATTTTGCTGGAAATGCCATCAATTCCATGTGAGTTTTTGCTTTTAAGCAAGTTTATTATTTTCCTAGTTTCAGAGGGAGAAGTAGGTGAGATTTCAATTGTATCAAATTGCGTCGGTATGGCCTCTTCCATTAACAGCCTAGCATCTTCTAATGAACACCTGGATCCTACTATATCCACAACATTTAGAAAATGATTATTAAAAATATTTTCAACTTCTGACTTTTTGTTCGTAAAGTTTTCATTCAATTTGATGGTAATACTGTCTTCCTGTGCTCTTGGTTGACCTGTTTCTCTTTTAATAATATTCCAAATTGTTTTAATTTTATTATCAGAGTTGCTGATTTCAGACATGATACACATACTTCTGGATTTTTTTATAACTTTTCTTAATATAACAGTAGTTTTTATAATGTTTGATAGTTTCTGGGTCACTACCCTTTCTTGCTGTCAGATACATTTCCCTTTTCCGGTTACAAGATATTTTTATACCCTTAGTAAGCCATGGTTTGTTACAAGGTTTCTTATGAGTATATTTAACTATTTTCTTGGGGAAGCAGTTTTCAAATGCATTTACAAAAATGTCATGAAATAAAATATATTTTAAATTGGCATCAGGTTCATGGTACACCTCATCCCAGTCTAACTGCTGTAGGCTTTCCCTGAAATTTGCAATTGTTAAATCGTTGACTGAACGTACTACTTTGGAGGACTGTTTAGTATTGCTGAATATATTGTCATATATTGTAACTAGCTGTGCAACATGATCAGAAAGACCATTCTCAACAGGCTGAGCATTTATCTGGTTAAACTTATCTTGGTCTATAAAGAAGTTATCTATCAGTCAGCTGCTATCCTTTACCACCCGAGTAGGAAAATCAATAACGGGTGTCAAATTGAAAGAACTGAGTAATACTTCAAGGTCATTTTTCCTATTACCCTCTTTCAGAGAATCTACATTGAAGTCCCCACAAATAATAATTTGCTTCCCCCTGTCTGACAGATAGCACAACAAGGAGTGCAAATTTTTCAGAAATAGATGAAAATTTTCTGATGGGGACCTATATACAGTTACAATTATAAATGTGCCTTTATTTAATTTAAGCCCACAGGCACATGCTTCTATATGTTTCTCTACACAAAACTTTTTTGTTTCTATACTTTTTGCACAATGATAACTTTTGACATATATGGCAACTCCTCCTTTCTCCATATTTTCTCTCATTACATGTACAGAGAGCTTATATCCACTTACATTTACCTTATCCATATCAGTAACAATGTGATGCTCAGACAGGCATAGTATATCTATTTCATCCTCAGCTTGTAAATCTTCTAAACAAACCAGAAGCTCATCTATTTTATTCTTTAAAATCCCAATATTTTGATGAAATATACTTACATTATTTTTAATTATACTTTTATGAGAACCTTTCCTTATTCTAACATTTGCAGTACTCTCCTGTCTGAGTTTCTCATTGTGCTTAGGCCTAGTTGCTATACCAGTGGTCACATGGTGTTCAGAGAGGCAGATTATGTCAACTGGGTTGGGTGACTTTAATTCATCAATGCAATTACCTAGGACTGAGATACAACTTGGTGGAGATAAAATTTCTGGTGATTGGTGAAAATTTATAATTGACAGCTGTGATTGGTGATCCAATGTGCTAGAATTGTGCTGTTTAATTTCTTTCCTAAACTGAAGATTTGTTTCGATCCTGACCTCTCGTAGAACTTGACATCTTTCTGTCTTACCTATCCTAAAAAAGGTGCTGCTCCAACACCCGTAACCACTGGTATTTTACCATTCATGGCAGTGCCTCCCCCTCTTAAATTTCCTGCTATTACCCCAGCCAGTTTCCCCTTCCCTTTCCTGTTGAGATGTAGGCCGTGCCTGGTATAGTCCCACCTACTGAGAGAATCAACAGGAACCACACCAATATGAGCCCCCGCACCCGACCCAAGCAGCCGTTCCAACTCCAAATTAACTCTCCCAACAGAAGAGTTCAAATGAGGACGGTCATGGCGTCTCAGGACAGATACAAATTCAACATTGGTGTGTCTCGATGCCGACGCAATCTTTACCAGGTCACACTCAATACTGTACCCAGGATCTCTGTCGATGCTGTTCCCTGGCCCTCCCACAATAACCACGGTGTCTTCCCTGGTAAATCCTTTACAGAGTGAACCTAAATCCTCTGTCACCTGATCCAGACTAGCACTTGGTTTGAAAAAATTTGTGACCTGGTATTCTGGTCTTAATTCCTCCTGCAGAAGTTGGCCTACACCTCTGGCATGAGAACTGCCTAACAACAAAACTTTCTTCCTTTTCGATGGCTTTCCTACATTCTTTTTCAATTTCCTATTGAAAGTTTGTTGTGTCCTGTCTACACCTACCTCTGCTTGAGGCTCATCAGTTTCTAACGGAAGCAACAGGTCAAACTTATTTTTGACATTCACCACAAAACTGTCAGACTTAGTTCTAGGCCTGTTCCTTCTGCTACCTGTTGCCACTTCCCACCTCTTTTTGCCCTTCTCCCTCCTTAACCTGTCCAGATCTTCCCTAGCCTGATCTAGCTCAGCCTGAAGGGCAGCAATTTTCCCCTCCTGTTCCACTATCTTCCTATCTCTGCTGCAAATCCTACATAGCCACTGATGAGCCTGATCCACTTTCCCGACACCCACGCCATTGCAGTCCCCCCCAATGAAAAAAACTACTGCATCCATCACACCAAATCCCGGAACTAACAATTCTACGGCAAGTCAGGCACTTCTCACTCATGGCAAAAATAATTCTTTAGCTAGAATAAATCAATTAAATTACCGAAAATCAAAAAAGACGTTACTAGAATTAAGCCTATTCACAAATGTATACAAGCAAGTTTCTGATTTAAAATTCCGCTGTTTTTTCTGAGATCTGTATTAAAACAATGAAGGTATACGCTATTTATTTTATATTTCACTCGATGGAATGAAGAAAAGGACAAGTAAACGAGATACTTTAACTTTGATTCTCCAAAAACGTTACGAGAATTAGGCCTATAAACAAATGTATATAAGCAAGTTTCTGATATAAAGTTACACTGTTTTTCTGAAATCTGTATTAAAACAATGAAGTTATACGCTATTTACGGTAGTTTACTTATTTGTTACCGAGAAATTAGTTAAATTACCGTGAAACAAGAAACATACACGTTTACAAAATTTAAGCCTAAGCGCGACTTCGCGAAGTTACGATCTTTTCGTGTAGAAAGCGTAGTCAGAGATCCAATGCAAAGCGCTACACAGTGCTGCCAATACAGAAGCAGCCAACTTCGCTGCGGTTCATTGGAATTTCACAGTGGTTTCCACTTACAGACCGATCGGACCTTACTTTCCGAATAGCCCTCATATCTATCAGATAACCGACTCAAAGGTACAAGTGGTTTTTTGACAGTTTTGGGTATCTGTGTCGCTTACAGAGAAGGAATTCATACGTTTAGTGCATTTAATGCACGATACTCACAGGACAGTACAAAGCGGAGAACATCACAGCTTTAACTTTATTATTTGTTTCATGTGGGGCATACCACAGCTGTATGTTTGTTAAAAGATGTATTGAAGTGTGGAGTCCTGCCCACTCGTCTCATATAGGGTGCCTAAGGATGTTGCTTTCTCGGATAGCTATACAACAGTTCAAGCAAATCACATTAATGGTTTTTATTACAATAAATTCGATTGACAATGCTTAACTTTGGTTTACAATGGTGTTGCAAGCATTGGGCGACACGCAAATAGTCACCGTCCTTCACTACATACAATGTCCTTGTAAGCAATTGACATAAAGCACAATTCTCAGTGTAACAGTTAGGATGAAGGCTCTTCTAATGCCTGGTCTGTTAGTGCCAGTCTGCTACTTACTGTCCAGTCGAGGCTGGCAGGAGCGGCGCTTATATTCTTTGCGGATAAGAGCCGCTCCTGTCGTGACGTCCTAGTCTGCACGCTACTGGCTGACGTCATCTCACAGCCTTCTCTGCTCTTGCATTCTTCATCTTAGCGCTGGCGCTTGTCGATAGGCTGGAACGTGAAGTCTACCACCTAGTATTCACATTGCTACATCTTGCACGACCTTGCAGGTCATTTTTAAGCATACCTGCAGCCCGTCAACTGCGCAAGATGTAATAAAGTCAATACCTGTAAAAACCAGCAAAGGTGGAATACGTCGACATGCCTTTTAACTTCATTTCCTGTCTTTCATTTACGAATCTGAGCTTCTTTTTGTCTCAGTGAAAGTAATATCCAATATTGTCTGACCCAGGAGAAGCCAGTGTACTAATAAACATCTTCATGATCAGTGGATAAATAAATTAGCTGTGTGGCATCTAACGCTTGTGGCTGTGGCGCCTGAGCAGGGGGCAGGATAGGCGGGGTAGTTCAAATGGCTCTAAGCACTATGGGACTTAACATCTGAGGACATCAGTCCCCTAGACTTAGAACTACTTAAACCTAATTTACCTAAGGACATCACACACATCTATGCCCAAGGTAGGATTCGAACTTGTGACGATAGCAGCAGCATGGTTCCAGACTTAAGCTCCTAGAACCGCTCGGCCACAACGGCCGGCAGGCGGGGTGGGCATGTTGAAAGAGACAAATGCTACAAACAGACAAGGCAAGCAAGCAAAATAAGTACAAAAGCAAAGAAAATTTCTGCAATGCCCACCTAAAAACGCTGATTAGCAGAAACGACAAGAAACTGTTAAAGCAAATAAATGCCTCTGAAAAGTAAAGACAAGATAGAATCAAGGCGCCTGCAAAATACAAAAATATTACAATGGTGTCGCAAGCGATGGGCGACATGCAAATAATCACTGTCCTTCACTATAGACAATGTCCATGTAAGCAATTGATATAAGGCACAATTCTCAGTGTAACAGTTAGGGTGACGGCTCTTCTAATGCCGGGTCTGCTAGTGCCAGTTTTCTACTGTCCAGCCAAGGCTGGCAGGAGCGGCGCTTATATTCTCTTTGGATAGGAACCGCTCCAGTTGTGGTGACGTTCTACTCAGCGTAGCGTTGGCCGACATCATCACACAGCTTTCCTGCTCTTATGTTCTTCATTCTCGTACCAGCGCTTGTCGTTAGGCCGGAACATTCCTCCCCCACCCAAAGCAACGGACCATCGTCGTGTAGGGAGTGCGACTACGGCGGGGGTGGCAGGAGGGTGGGCGCATCGCTGGACCGGAAGCTGTGGCTGCAGGAGACGTCAAGATTCCGGTCATACCCCGCCATCTGGCCTTCACTCTGGCGGAAACGTCCCTCTGAAAACGACCAGAAGGGTATGCGTCCACCTCCTGATGCCACGAACCAGATGAAGAAGGCGGTGACTGCTGCAGTGAGGGCAGGTCTATCGGTAGGATGTGAGGAAGTGGAGGAGGCGAAGGCTCTGACCCCATGGGGTTATCCCTCGGTGTCGTGATGACACCCTCTGGTGGCAGCAGTGGCCACGCTGTCCTCTGGATCCGTGAATCTGGAGGAAGAAACACTGAAAGATCATCGTGCAAACGGCAGAGGCGAAGTTAATTTTGATGTCGGCACTGCAAGTCATCTGCACATGAAATAAGATACTTGCAACTGCCAAGTCGACGGAAGATCTCGCCTCTCGCAGACTGCTTCTGCTAAAAAGCCTGTAGAAGACAATATCATGTAGCGCAAAGCGATACTTGGGACCTTCCTTTGGCACTGTATGCTGAGGAGGGTGGTGCAGGTAGAGCGGTGTCCGATGGCGGTGGCCGTGAAGCAGTTCTGCCGGCGATGGTCCATCTCGTGGGTGCGAACGATAGAAGGCAAGAAACAGTTGCAGTGCTTGATCCCTGGTGGGTGCGGTGTGAAGTTTGGCCATCTGCTGCTTGAAAGTTCTGACAAAACGTTCCACTTCGCCATTTGACTGTGGATGGAACGGTGCACTGGATAGATGCTGTATGCTATTGGGTTCAAAGAATGTTTCAAATTCATTAGACATTAACTGAGGTCCGTTGTCTGATACTATCACTTCACGTAAACCTCCGAGGCAAAAAATAGAGGACAACACCTGAGTTGTGCTATGTGACATTGTCGAGTTCATTGTCACAGCAAAAGGAAACTTGCTATAATAGTCTACCACAACCAACCAACAAGTGTTCCAAAAAGGTCCCTCAAAGTCTATGTGCACGCGTTTCCATGGTGATTGCGACTTAAGTCAAGCAGAGAATTTTTGTGGCAGAGCGGATTGATTTTCCCCACATGGGTGACACTGTGATGTCATATGTTCTACACTCCTGGAAATGGAAAAAAGAACACATTGACACCGGTGTGTCAGACCCACCATACTTGCTCCGGACACTGCGAGAGGGCTGTACAAGCAATGATCACACGCACGGCACAGCAGACACACCAGGAACCGCGGTGTTGGCCGTCAAATGGCGCTAGCTGCGCAGCATTTGTGCACCGCCGCCGTCAGTGTCAGCCAGTTTGCCGTGGCATACGGAGCTCCATCGCAGTCTTTAACACTGGTAGCATGCTGCGACAGCGTGGACGTGAACCGTATGTGCAGTTGACGGACTTTGAGCGAGAGCGTATAGTGGGCATGCGGGAGGCCGGGTGGACGTACCGCCGAATTGCTCAACACGTGTTGCGTGAGGTCTCCACAGTACATCGATGTTGTCGCCAGTGGTCGGCGGAAGGTGCACGTGCCCGTCGACCCGGGACCGGACCGCAGCGACGCACGGATGCACGCCAAGACCGTAGGATCCTACGCAGTGCCGTAGGGGACCGCACCGCCACTTCCCAGCAAATTAGGGACACTGTTGCTCCTGGGGTATCGGCGAGGACCATTCGCAACCGTCTCCATGAAGCTGGGCTACGGTCCCGCACACCGTTAGGCCGTCTTCCGCTCACACCCCAACATCGTGCAGCCCACCTCCAGTGGTGTCGCGACAGGCGTGAATGGAGGGACGAATGGAGACGTGTCGTCTTCAGCGATGAGAGTCGCTTCTGCCTTGGTGCCAATGATGGTCGTATGCGTGTTTGGCGCCGTGCAGGTGAGCGCCACAATCAGGACTGCATACGACCGAGGCACACAGGGCCAACACCCGGCATCATGGTGTGGGGAGCGATCTCCTACACTGGCCGTACACCACTGGTGATCGTCGAGGGGACACTGAATAGTGCACGGTACATCCAAACCGTCATCGAACCCATCGTTCTACCATTCCTAGACCGGCAAGGGAACTTGCTGTTCCAACAGGACAATGCACGCCCGCATGTATCCCGTGCCACCCAACGTGCTCTAGAAGGTGTAAGTCAACTACCCTGGCCAGCAAGATCTCCGGATCTGTCCACCATTGAGCATGTTTGGGACTGGATGAAGCGTCGTCTCACGCGGTCTGCACGTCCAGCACGAACGCTGGTCCAACTGAGGCGCCAGGTGGAAATGGCATGGCAAGCCGTTCCACAGGACTACATCCAGCATCTCTACGATCGTCTCCATGGGAGAATAGCGGCCTGCATTGCTGCGAAAGGTGGATATACACTGTACTAGTGCCGACATTGTGCATGCTCTGTTGCCTGTG
Source organism: Schistocerca piceifrons (assembly GCF_021461385.2). Taxonomy (NCBI): domain Eukaryota; kingdom Metazoa; phylum Arthropoda; class Insecta; order Orthoptera; family Acrididae; genus Schistocerca; species Schistocerca piceifrons. Next base: position 747,848,359 of record NC_060141.1, read on the forward strand.
TCTATGCGCCTGTGGTTCTGTCAGTGTGATCATGTGATGTATCTGACCCCAGGAATGTGTCAATAAAGTTTCCCCTTTCTGGGACAATGAATTCACGGTGTTCTTATTTCAATTTCCAGGAGTGTATTTAGGTGTCAATGTACTAACTGTTTTGTACGAACAATCCCTCAGTGTCCTTGGTGAAGTAACTGCGTCACTTCTTTTTGAAAAGCTTTAGGGATCAACACACGTTACTGTCCACTGTCATTTTGACAAGAATCAAGTCAGAGCCATAAATGTACAGCGAGGCTATGCCAATGGGCAAAGTATTGGCCCACTACAGAGTTCTTTATGCTGTGCAAGGAACGAGGTCAAGATGTGAGAATGTAGTTTAACAAAATGTTCAGATCTGAAGCAGCTGCCGTGGCCTGTGCAATTTCCCTACAGTTCAGCGGAAAAGACTGAAACAATTTAGAATCCTGAGCATCGATGTGACAAGATGGCAACAAAGCGTCAAAGTCTATATCAGGGCCAATCGCAAGACGTGAAAGCGAGTGCGTATTACAATGTTGAGCTGTCGGATGATACACAATATCATACTGGTATTGAGACAACTACAAAACCCATCTTTACAATTTCTGGGCGGTTCGTACAGGAACCGGTTTTGTCGGATGAAACAAGGACTGCAAAGGTTGGTGATCCGTTACGAAGTAGAATTTTCTGCCATACAAATAGTGTCGAAATTTGGTGACACCATACACAACAGCCAAAGCCTCTTTCGCAATTTGTGAATAGTTACGCTGAGCTTTAGACAACACTTCTGATGCGAAAGCAATAGGCCTGTCTTTACCACCAATTCTGTGCGAAAGCACTGCATCGATTCCATAAGAGGAAGCGTCAACTTGCAATAGAACTGGTTTGCCAGGATCAAAGTGAACTAAGCATCGATCACTGAGTAATGCATCTTTAAGTTTTTGAAAAGCTACTTTGCAGATGTCCAAATAAAGGGGACATTCTTGCGACGCAAGCGATGTAATGGAGCCGCGATTTGCGTAGCATTCGGCATGTACCAAATATAATCGCTTATTTTCCCCTAAGACTGACTGAAATTCTGTGACATTGCGAGGAACTGGCAAATCTCGTATGGCTAACAAATGTGACTGAACAGGATGTATACTTTGACTGTTTATAACAGTATCAAGATACTGCAACACATGTTTAAAAATATCAGTCGATTGTACACTTCAATCCCTCATCAGGTAGCACACGAAACAAAGCACGTAAATTTGCAATATGTTCTTCAGGTGCACGAACTGCTACGACAATATCGTCCAAATAGTTTGAACAGTTTGGCACTTGCGCAGTCAGCTGTTGCAAATACCGTTGGAAAATGGCGGGTGCGGAAGCACAGCCAAAAGGCAAACGCAAATATTTAAAAAAGCTCAAATGAGTATTTACTACACACGCTTATTGAGATTCTTCATCGAGCGGTATTTGAGGATACGTGTCGCGCAAATCAGTTTTTGAAAAGTTGCGTCCAGCGCCTAATCTGTCCATGAGATCCTCTGGGTGTGTCAATGGATGCTTAAGGGATGCTGCTTTCTCGAATAGCTACACAACAATTCAAGCAAATCACATTAATGGTTTTTATTACAATAAATTCGGTTTACAATACTAAACTTTGGTTTATAATGTTATCGCAAGCGATGGGCGACATGCAAATAATCACCATCCTTCACTATATACAATGTCGATGTAAGCAATTGATATAAGGCACAATTCTCAGTGTAACAGTTAGGATGACGGCTCGCCTATCACAGTTTGTGGGTTGACTGTAGACTTAAAGTCAACACAGAGGCGAATGCGACCTGAAGATTTGGGCAGCAAAACCAGTAGACTTGCCCACTGACTAGCTGATGTGGGTGTAATAACTCCGCTACCTTCCAATTCTTTAAGTTCAGCAGCGACTTTGTCCCGTAATGCAATGGGAACAATTCTGGTCCTGCAAAATTTCGGCTGAGCATTGTCTTTCAGAGTAATATGTGCAACCAAATTGTTAGCTTTGCCTAAACCTTCACAAAAGAGTTCCGGGAATTCTTTTAGCAAGCTAGCTACACTGTCTTTTCCATTGAATGCAGACATTGACAACATATTGTCCTGAGTGTTACAGCCAAACAAATCAAAAGAATCAAGGTCAAATATGTTGACACACTCGCATGATTGTAGCATTGTAAAAGTCACTGTTTGGGTATGGGTGCGATACATAGCAAGCAAAGTACGTGTTCCAAGAATGGGAATGTTTTGTCCATTATAAGCCGTCATTGCATGTTAGTTTTAGACAGGCGTGGGGAGCCTAATAGTTCATATGCATGACGATTTAGCAATGAGACAGAGGCACCCGTGTCCAACTGAAATTTCACTCGTTTCCCACAAAGAAATAAATGAACAAAAAATTTGTTCGACTGGCGTATCATTGAAGAAACTGCACAATTGCTAGTTTTGCTGATGCCTGTTGCAGATGTTGAATATATAGCATTAATGACATGGGCCTTGTGACGAAATTTTTGTGAGTGGGCCCAATTGTTATATTTGTTCCGTTGCAAACATACAGATTTCAAATGTCCTTTCCTAGCAAAAGCGTAACACCAAGCCTCTTGGGAGGGGCAGTCTTGGCGTTTGTGCCGTGAATAACACTGAGGGCAAGACTTAATTCTGTGTGCGGCTGGTCCCGGAGGTGGTTCGAGTCCTCCCTTGGGCATGGGTGTGTGTGTTTGTCCATAGGATAATTTAGGTTAAGTAGTGTGTAAGCTTAGGGACTGATAATCTTAGCAGTCAAGTCCCATAACATTTCACACACATTTGAACATTTGAACTTAATTCTGTTCGCCTGTGTAGCGAACTCATTACACGGCGTGGAGCGGTATTTACTCTGCATTGCTGCCGGCCTATGTGGCCGAGCCGTTCTAGGCGCTTCAGTCTGGAACCGCGCGACCGCTACGGTTGCAGGTTCGAATCCTGCCTCGGACATGGATGTGTGTGTCGTCCTTAGGTTAGTTAGGTTTAAGTAGTTCTAAGTTCTAGGGGACTGATGACCTCAGATGTTAAGTCCCATAGTGCTCAGAGCCATCGGCATTGCTGGGGCAAGCTGCCACTGAATGGGCCAATCACAAACAAGGGACTCTACCCGACAAATAGCTGGTTGCTCAAATTTATCAGCTGACAGGGCACCACAATTGTACTGATCTTGTATTTGAACTACCTGCTGAAATGATGGATCGGACTGTTTCAAAATCTGTTCTCTGTGTTTCACATCAGGTACATTGTGTACGATCGCTTCACGCGATGTAACATCTGAATATAAAGCACACAAGTACATTTGAACTTGCATTTCCTCGTCATACGATGAAAATCTGTTACCCACTCGCAGTAAGTTTTTTTTTACTGTTTTTGCAATGAAAGAATTGACACCTAGCTCCTACCACATTCACTTGTTGGTCATAACAGTTTGTTAGCAACTCGTTAACTTTGTCATATGCAAGTTCACTCGGAGTGGCGTTAGGAAACAACTTCTCAATTAAATGGAACACTACACTTCCTGCCATGGATAATAGATATGGCGGTTTCACACTACCTGGTACGTTGTGAGCTAGTATGTGGGCCTCGAAATGGGACAATCACTCGAGCTGTTCCTCTTCTTGTTCACGAAACTGTCGAAAAGGTGGTAAACCAGCTGCGGTAGGTGATGCTTGTTCCATCGGGTGCGCAGCGTTGGACAGTAGCTGCTGCACTGTGTTGACTAGCATAGAAATATGCTGCTTCTGCAACTGAAACATCTGCATTAGCTGTGTGGCATCTAACACTTGCGGCTGTGGCGCCTGAGCAGGGGGCAGGATAGGCGGGATAGTTCAAATGGCTGTAAGCACTATGGGACTTAACATCTGAGGTCATCAGTCCCTCTCAGAAATACTTAAACATAACTTACCTGAGGACATCACACACATCTATACCCGAGGCAGGATTCGAACCTGCGACGACAGCAGCAGCACGGTTCCAAAATTTAAGCTCCTAGAACTGCTCGGCCACAACGGCCGGCAGGCGGGGTGGGCATGTTGGAAGAGACAAATGCGGCAAACAGACAAGGCAAGCAAGCAAAATAAGTACAAAAGCAAAGAAAATTTCTGCAACACCCACCTAAAAACACTGATTAGCAGAAACGACAAGAAACTGTTAAAGCAAATAAACGCCTCTGAAAAGTAAAGACAAGAGAGAATTAGGGCGCCTGCAAAATACAAAAATATTACAATGGTGTCGCAAGCGATGGGCGACATGCAAATAATCACTGTCCTTCACTACATACAATGTCTATGTAAGCAATTGATATAAAGCACAATTCTCAGTGTAACAGTTAGGATGAAGGCTCTTCTAATGCCGGGTCTGTTAGTGCCAGTCTACTACTTACTGTCCAGTCGAGGCAGGCAGGAGAGGCGCTTATATTCTTTTCGGATAAGAGCCACTCCTGTCGTGGTGACGTCCTAGTGTGCATGCTACTGGCTGACGTCGTCTCACAGCCTTCTCTGCTCTTGCATTCTTCATCTTCGTGCTGGCGCTTGTCGATAGGCTGGAACGTGAAGTCTACCACCTCGGTAGTTTTTGACAAGTATTCACATTGCTACATCTTTCACGACCTTGCAGGTCATTTTTAAGCACACCTACAGCCCTTCAAATTGGCCTGTAAGGCCGAAATTGACCAACTGCGCAAGATGTAATAAAGTCAATACCTGTAAAAACCAGCCAAGGTGGAATACGTCGACATGCCTTTTAACTTCATTTCCTGTTCTTCCATTTACGAATCTGAGCTTCTTTTTGTCTCAGTGAAATTAATATCCAATATTGTCTGACCCAGGAGAAGCCAGTGTACTAATGAACATCTTCATGATCGGTGGATAAATAAATCAAATCACAAATAATTTTAAGTGTGTTTCCTTTGACCAATAACATTCTTGTACCGCACTTACCAAAAACGAATTGATGAACTATCGATATTCCATATGAGTGCATAATGCAGTGTACACTGTTGAAAATACGTCATCATGGTACACACAAATAAAGTGAATGCATCAGAAGTTACCCACTGTTTCAAATATCATGCCTACAACAGTGATTAATATTCGTAGCTTCATTGCCATCACAGAGTATATTTCAGTGTATGTATCACCACCTACATTACAAGAGAGTTACCGATTACTACATGTTTCTTTTGTGCAACCTGCTCATTTCACAGAGTAGCATTTCATCACCGCTGCAGAGACAAAAGATCTGCTGGAGGTTAATCAGTTTACAGGGGTAATGCACAAAAAAAGGTGGCACATCGCATGTGGCACTGAACACTTGCTTTTCTTGGTCTAGTTCTGTCTGCTCCGTCAGGCACGAACACCTTAGAATGTTATTACAGCGCACTAGTAACTTATCTGCAATAAGCACCATGTGTGCACTCTGCATGAAGAACTGCTTTTCGCCCCCTGTGGCCTCAAATGTCCACGTGGGGGAAGAGGACGCTAGAATCTGGCTTATTCGTCTCTTCGTCGCTGTGTTTCTCAGGCAACTGCTTTGTTTCACTGGCTTCGTGTTCGGAGGCAGTGGTCTTCGCAATAGGCACTGATGTCGTGTTGCGCGGTTTTTTATAAGCGCAAATCTTCTTTGAACTTCGAAGTTAGATTTTCCAGTAGGTGGAAAAAGCACCGAAGCCGCGCAAACACGTTTCAAGCGAATACCGAAGCAATTTTCCCGCCTTAGTTTCCTTGCTTGTAGATGCTTTTGCCGTACTTGGATTTGGTAGACTGGTTACTCTATAAGTAAACTGCTATCCGAGCAGTCGGCATCATCGTCATCTTGTGTACGTGCGATTCGGCAAATTAGGTGGACGTGTTTGCCCATTAAAAGGAAAATGTCCCACTGAACTTTGGTACAGAAAATGGGTGTTACTAATTTCAGAAGTTATAGATGTAACTGTTGTGTTTTGAGTGAACGTCACAAATGAAGAAGGATGGAAAAGAAATCAAAGGAAAGAACCTTTGCCCCTTATGATTTGGATTCGTCCTGCTACAGAATTTACTTACGTAATGGAAAAGACAGTGTCTCTGACAGAGACATGTTTGATAAATAAATCAAAGATAAAGAAGAAGTTTCACAAGAGAAAAGGAAAATGAAACTGAGTATCTAGAAGACTATTTACGAGTATTTCATGTATGAAATGATTTGTAATTTTGTGTTCTGCAAAAATACAAGACCAGATTTTTCCTATCATACGATTATTTACAATGAACTTTCCCTGGCTCCAGCAGAGCCATCATAATAACATACGAGTATTTAACAAAATTAGGAGTACTTCCCTTAAAATCCAAAATATGGCTAATTTAGGATCGTCAAATGTTCAGAAAAATTTAGGCTAGTATATCATCAAAACAGATTTTAGAAACGTGACATGGCACAAATTTGGCTGGTGTTTGGCAATTAGATCTTAATTAATTAATAATTTTTGAATCATGGAACTTTTATTAATAATCAGGAACAACAGGTCTACAGTAGTGACTAGGCTGTAGTATCCTGAGCTTCAGTTTCTACACATGTATTTTTGTGTAGAACCAGTACTGAATTTACAATATTTTTAAATCAGAAGATCTCCTGAACTAATTAACTTTAATTAAAACCAACAGCATCACACTATTCAGAATTCAAGAAGTTATATCTATGATAATACTTTAAAATATTTTTACAAAGTAAAAAAATTGATAAATGCATGTTCACTAAATGGTGCGATCACTATTTTATAGTCATAATAAAGAGATAATGAGGGTGTCTATAGCATATTGATTGTTGAATGAAACATGCTGTATTTCAATCTGTCTGATCCTATATCTGTGCACATCATTTCTGAAAAAACAAATCATAAAGCAGGGACCAGAAATCCACGCAGGCATAAGATTTGAACAAATCTGGAAGTTGGAGTTAAAAATCAGAGCAAAACTGCTAAAATCTGTGGCCTCAGATCATATCAGCACAGAAAAATCATCACAAACCTGGAAAGTGGTAAGTGGTTGAGTCTGCCATTTGTTCAGTCTAGTGATTCACGTCTTTGTACGCAAAGTGAATTCTAAAATGGATGATGCACTTCAGTGCTCTAGAGCTTAATTGACAAACATGGTAACCAGAAATGCTTGTGAAAAGCTTAGAATAAAGATTACAGTGATCAGCATACGAAAGCAGCTGCATATGACTCAAAAACTCTATAACAGTATGCTGGTAGACTTGAGGTGTGGAATTTAAAATCCCCATATATACCACTGTGACCAGTCTACAATTTAGCAGAACATATGGTATCGCAAGCAAGACTGAAAACATAAAACATATATCTGTAAACTGTTTCTGTTGATCTAATACATGACTGAGGTGGTACTTAACCTCATCCTTCTTCAGAACAATGTATATAGCTTTGCATATTTTAACTACTGGCCATTAAAATTGCTACACCAAGAATAACTGCAGATGATAAATGGGTATTCATTGGACAGATATATTGAACTAGAACTGACATGTGATTACAATTTCATGCAGTTTGGGTGCACAGACCCTGAGAAATCAGTACCCAGAACAACCACCTCTGGCCATAATATTGGCCTTGATACGCCTGGGCATTGAGTCAAACAGAGCTTGGATGGCGTGTAAAGTTACATCTGCCCATGCAGCTTCAACACGATGCCACTGTTCATCAAGAGTAATGACTGACATATTGTGACAAGCCAGTTGCTCAGCCACCATTGACCAGACGTTTTCAACTGGTGAGAGATCTGGAGAATGTGCTGGCCAGGGCAGCAGTCGAACATTTTCTGTATCCAGGAAGGCCCGTACAGGACCTGAAACATGCAGTCGTGCATTATCCTGCTGAAATGTATGGTTTCGCAAGGATCGAATTGAGGATAGAGCCACGGGTTGTAACACATCTGAAATGTAACATCCACTGTTAAAAGTGCCGTCAATGTTAACAAGAGGTGACCGAGACGTGTAACCACTGGCACCCCATACTATCATGCCGGGTGATACGCCAGTATGGCGATAACAGATATACGCTTTCAATGTGCGTTCACCACGATATCGCCAAACACGGATGCGACCATCATGATGCCGTAAACAGAACCTGGGTTCATCCGAAAAAATGGCATTTTGCTATTCGTGCACTCAGGTTCGTCGTTGAGTACACCATTGGAGGCCCTCCTGTCTGTGATGCAGCGTCAAGGGTAACTGCAACCTTGGTAATAAATTCAACTGGGAGGAGCACACGACAGAACTACTGAGGCGTCTTAACAGATCTCTGTTTGCAATGCGAATTTTGTCAGACATAGGGGATATAAAACTGAAAAAGCTGGCATACTATGCTTACTTTCATTCCATAATGTCATATGGGATAATTTTTTGGGGTAATTCATCAAGCCAAGCTAAAGTTTTTCTTGCACAAAAACGTGCAGTAAGAGTTATATGTGGTATGAACTCAAGAGCATCCTGCAGAAGCCTGTTTAGGGATACTAAATACTGCTTCTCAATATATTTATTCCTTAATGAAATTTGTCATTACAAATATATCACTTTTTCAAACCAACAGCTCAATTCATGGAATCAATACTAGAAATAAGAATAATCTTCACAAGGATTTAAAGTCACTTAGTCTTGTACAAAAAGGTGTGCATTATTCAGGAACACACATTTTCAAAAACTTGCCAGCAGCCATAAAAAGCTTAACAACCAATGAAATTCAGTTTAAGAGAAGCCTAAAGGATTTATTGGTGGCCAACTCCTTCTACTCCATTGATGAATTTCTCAGTAAAACCAACTGATTTGTATATATATATATATATATATATATATATATATATATATATATATATATATATATATATATAAAAAGTACAATATAACTTCTGCGCAATTTCAGTGCAGTAATGTGTTCATTGTAAATGTGTTTGTGTGTGTGTGTGTGTGTGTGTGTGTGTGTGTGTGTGTGTGTGTGTAAGTACAATAAAACTTCTGCACCATTTCAGTGCAGTAATGTGTCATTGTAAATAAGTATTATAGCAGTTGTATTACATGTTTATAACCTTATAAATAAATAAAAAACTTTTTTATTTTAAATTCAGTGCATTAGTATTTGTAAAATGACTTTCATATAGTGTTCATTAAAAAATGACGATCATTCCACTTCCTGTGGAATGGCACATTAGCTTATTTGTTTTAGTTGTAAATATTTGTCATGTTGTTTATCTGACATGTTCCACATCCTGGAGGACCTCCTCACTACTGATCAATTGTGAAAGCGAATCTAATCTAATCTAATCTGGTCTCCGAGCTGATAGTCCATGCTGCCGCAAATGTCGTCGAACTGTTCGTGCAGATGGTTGTTGCCTTGCAAACGGCCCCATCTGTTGACTCAGTGATCGAGACGTGGCTGTACGATCCGTTACAGCTATGCAGATAAGATTCCTGTCATCTCGACTGCTAGTGATACGAGACCATTGGGATCCAGCACGGCTTTCCGTATTACCCTCCTGAACCCACCGATTCCATATTCTGCTAACAGTCATTGGATCTCGACCAACGCGAGCAGCAATGTCGCGATACGATAAACCGCAATCGCGATAGGCTACAATCCTACCTTTAGAAAAGTCGGAAACGCGATGGTTCGCATTTCTCCTCCTTATACAAGGCATCACAACAACGTTCCACCAGGCAACGCCGGTCAACTGCTGTTTGTGTATGAGAAATCGGTTGGAAATTTTCCTCATGTCAGCACGTTTAGGTGTCGCCACCGGCGCCAACCTTGCGTGAATGCTCTGAAAAGCTAATCATTTGCATATCACAGCATCTTCTTCCTGTAGGTTAAATTTCGCGTCTGTAGCACGTCATCTTCGTGGTGTAGCAATTTTAATGGCCAGTAGTATAGATATTGTTTCATTCAATGCCTGCTTGTACATTTCAGCAGAAAATTATAAATATTTGTTGCGTCTTCCTGTTACCAGCGATCGTAATATCACTGTACTGAAATTGCTTTCCTTACACAAGTATTTTGGGAGGAGTTAGGAGCGTCGATAGCTCTTTGTGCATTTTCATGTCCAATCGCAAGTAATTTCGCGAGTCATCATGATCGCCCTGTAACACATGAAGTTAATGACGTTAATTAACATAGTTAACTGCTATCACTGAAGCAACCAGTTGTGGCTATTTAGACCATTCCTTCCATCTAATAGTTTGTTCGCATTTTTCTCGCAAGAGAAGTTGCTAATGCAGACCATAGAACAATCTCCTGTCACGAGTTAGCGTCCTGAACTGAAGTTGCAAGGGCATAGCCTTTGAAATTACTTTCCTACAACACAGACGGCGGGTCAGCGGTAGTGTCATATTTGTTGCATACACAAACATCTTCGAAAATATCTATACAGATTGAGTAATCCTTGTGGTCCAGCCTTTGGGGCATCTCCAGTATCTATAATAGAAAGTTTCAGTGAATAAAGTGAAATGGACTGACAAGGCAGCCAGTCCACAGTGACGGGTAGCCGAAAGAAAGGCACGCGTACACACACACGCCGACGGGCGTCAAGTACTGGAACAGGCTACGTAATTAATGCTATGAAGAAAAGTACGTAGCTGGATTAATACTTATCTTTAATCAATCATTGTGGTACATCGCTCTTGACTATACACAGGAGACTTTAATTACAATCACTGTAAGGCTAATGGCGCCTTGCTAGTTTGTAGCCATTAACTTAGCTGAAGGCTATTCTGTCTCTCGGCTAATGAGAGTGAAAGGCTTCGTACATCTAGTCGCTAGCTAGGTCGTCCGTCCAACTGGGGCGAGTGCTTGTTCGTATCACGAGACCTGCCCTGTGGTGGCGCTAGGTCTGCGATCACACAGTGGCGACACGTGGGTCCGACATGAACTAAATGGACCGCGGCCGATTTAATCTACCACCTAGCAAGTGTGGTGTCTGGCGGTGACACCACATAAAGTTTTGAACTTACTCGAGTTGGAATTCTTTATAACATGCACTTTGGTGTAGTCAGGTATTGGGTTTGGCTATGGCTAATTTTCGAGAGGCCATAAGAAAGTCATATTAGTCATACATGAATCGATAGATGTGCCGTAGGGTACCGTTAGGGAGCTGATACACAGAGAGAGTGTCCACACGTCTATGGTGGCTATGTTTCTTTCAGACTGCAGTGGAATGTATCAATGGACGATATCAGAATATGAAGTTCGCTGTAATACCGCTGTCACTAAGCCAAAAATAAGATGAAATTGCGAAAAATGCAATAATAAATACTTTTGAATTATTAGATCGTTCCTAGAATAATAAAACAGTTCCCTTGTGCTGTTCACACTCACAGTACATGGAGTTGACATAGAAAATGCTAAAACCCATTTAGGCACCAAGATCTTCCTACTTTGATCAGACACAAATCATAGTGCTACTAAATTATACATTACAAATTAGGTGTTGTAAGATTTTCTTTGCATGTGAAGCACAAAAAGTTAATGAAATCATAAACAATTTTCTAATTTTGACAGTCAACATGTGTTCAAAGGCGTAACTAACAGTAATCATGTACCATTTCCACATTCGTGGATTCTTTACCTGGATTGAGGCTGAGTGCCTTTCATTACTAACTTTGTGAATAACAAGCAGTTCTGAGATCCCATAATGTTAAACTGCACTGCAACAACGAAATGAAATAACAAATATAAGAAAAAAACAATCTCTGTCCCACAATAAATAATAATGTAAATCAAATCTGCAGATGTGGTCCATCGTTAGACTGTGAAATATCACCATGTCGATTTTTTCACGAATCTTTTCAAATAGGCACTTGTTTATAGTTAAGAGTAGTACAAGGATCACCTATAAATCCAATATAGATATGCTAACAATTTCTCCACACAACAATCAGTTGGTGTCTTGAAGCATAACAAAACTCTGTTGTTTATGTTCCTGCAAGGGCTGCACGATATGGGCCTCACAAAGTCTGATAGTTGTATGAACGAAAATTTAAAGAAATGTAATGTTTCAAATAATCAGTACATTGTAATACTTTGTGATGTGAATAATCTCAACAGTCACTTGAAACTCTGAGATTCACTTTTAGTAAAATAAATATGCAAACAATCATCATGACAGGCATTCTGCACAGGAGTCATCTGATGAATCTAATGAATATATTTTTAATTCATTTTCATATGACCATTAATTAAATATAAAAATATGTTTGTGCTTAGAAAGCTATTATTCATCATTGCTTTATATCTTTTCTTTTTGGTAATAAATATAGAATTTAAGTAAAGGTAAAAATTAGTTATCACTATAGAGATTCAAACTAAAGACTTGCCAATCGCCATTTTTTTTAATTACACAATTGTATTTATCAAATTAAAACAGTTTTTCTCCACTCTACATAATAAACAAGAAGCAAAATTAGTTCTTTTTGCAGATAACACTAGTATTATAACCAATCCAAGTATATGTACAGAATCAGAAGAAATGGGATAGAATGTTCTTAAAAGTATCATTGGCAAGTTTTCTGTGAGTGATTTCACTATCAATTTCTAAAAAGCACAATATAGAGGTATTACACCAATGATAAGTGTAATACATCGTGAGAAAATAATAAGCAGGGTGGAAACTTCAAAATTCTCAGATGTCCATATTGATGAGGATTTAAACAGAAGCATATTTTGGAACTTCTGTACAAACTTAGTTCAGCAATTTGCACTTAGAATCATTGCAATTTTGCATATTTTAATTCAATAATGTCGTATGGAATAATGTCCTAGGGTAACTTATCTTTAAAAAAGAAAGTCTTCATTACTAGAAAAGGTGCTATGGGAATAATGTGTGTTACTCATGCAAAATCATCTTGTAACATCTGTTTAAAAGTTGGGCATTTACACTACTGCTTTAGAGTATATTTACTTCCTCACAAAGTTTGTAAGCCACTGCAGTTCAAAAGACGCAATGATGTACATAATATCATGTACATACTATAAGAAGAAATCATGACATTCTTTACTCCACACTGAGGTTGTCTTCAGCACAAGTCGGTGTGCACAACGCTGCAACAAAAATTTTTATCACTTTCCCAGTAACATGAAATATGTGGCAGACAGTATAGTAACATTTGAAAACAAACTGAAAAAGTTTCTCCTTTGCAACTCCATCAATTCACTAGAAGAATCTCTGTTATTGTAATGGGTATAAAGTGGTGGGCAGGGATTACTAACCCATGATTGTCTATTGAAAAAAAATAGAAGCTTATAAATATTCAGAATATAGCCATATTTAAAAATTAATTTGCAATGTTGATGGAAAATACCTCATTCCACATAATTACCATGTGAATGTAAAATGACTCATTCTACGTAATTACAATGTGCATGGTGAGCAGTTTCATTGAAAGGAAAACCAATTTTACAATTTTTTTTCGAATTTTCCATTCTAATTGGATTCCTTACGATATACGGTACTGCGTCTTTGGTAAGATACTGCCTGAGCGTGGGTTGGCATAGTCCCAGACGTTTTGCATAGCACCCACGCTCAGTCTGCGTGAACATCATCCCACACTGACTACGAATGCTACGTTTGAGTGCTGAGATGATGGGACACAAACTGAAGCACCCTCCGCCCACCAATAGGAGGACTGGGAGTCAGTCATATGAGGCACGCTGTACAGGCTGGTGACAGTGCGTCGTTATTTGGAATGCTCTCTTGCCTGACAGCTTGCTATGCGGCTGGATGTGTCCACTAGTTCCTCTCTTCCAGTTAAGAGGGGAGGAATTAGTACTAGAAAGTAAGCTATGAGGGAAGTGTTTGATTTTCGTCCCAACATGAGAAGTGTGCACTCAAGGGGCTTATGTGAGGAGATAATCATACTGGCTGGAACATGTTTTGTCGATTTGGATACGGACAGCAAAAAATATGGGTTTGACATGGAAGTAGTGAGGAGACTGATGAGATTTGGATGCCATTTTAGGGAATGATTTGCTGCACTGTTTTCAGGTGGCGATAGATTACAAAACAATTCAATTCAGTGAGGCAGTCCACTGCTTTGCCATTAAGTGGACGCCTCAGTTGCAAGGATCTTGTGGTATGAGGCATCTTCCATAAGTACCAATAAAACCCCTCACGAGTGTGTTAAAAATTACAACCCCTGTCAGAATCAGCGGAGGTATGGGAAAAGTTCTCTAGATTGATGTGAAAACTCGAATACCGCCGAGGTCGGACTTTCTGATCGATCCGTCGACCAGAATGACTTCTGCAAATCCATATTAAGACAGGCATAAGCAAACCAGAAGTTTCAGGAAGGAAGTTTAGAGTACGAGCTTGTGTTAAATATTTCAGCCAAAGCGACATCAAGATTCCACGTGCAATGCTATTTGCAGGTGAAGAAGAGGTTGCAGAAACAGAAGTACAATGCAAAGAACAGTTTGAGCATAGAATTTTCCAGTAACAAAGGTTTGTGAAATTACACCTCTGTTAAGGAATCAATTGTGGGAGAAATTGGGGCATTTTCTTAAGTCAGATCAGAATCTTTTGTACCTAGCTATAGGCAATATTCGTGGCTATTTGAGGAATGGCAGTATTTCCCAGCAACTGACCTTGTACAGGAGGAAATTCCCACAGGAGATTCTAGACAGACCGCTCAGAAACCATTTCATATACCAGAAACATTTCATATGCAATCTGTCATTGAGCAAACTATTCAGTATCAGTTGGTTGGAGGGATACTTCAACCTTCTGCAAGCCCATGGTCGTCACCAGTAGTTGTTGACAGGAAAAATCTTTAAATGGAGAAAATTCCTGTCGTCTATGTGTCAATAGCAGGGTGGTAAATAAAGTCATTACCCCACATACATACCCTCTACAATGTATCGATGAAACATTGGACCAGTCAGGGAATTGGAAGTATTTTACCACCTAGGATATGTCTCCTGGATACCACAAAATTCCGATTGCACCACAAGATGGACCCAACACCTCTTTCTGGTTCCTACTAGATTACATGAGTTTATATGTATGGCTTTTGGTCTAAGGAATGCACCTGCCACTTTTTAGAGTTTTCCTGACATACTGTTGAGAGGTCTGAAGCTTAGTATATGTCTTGTGTATGTAGACTGCATAATATTTTTTTTCAGGACAACTGAGGAACACAGAGATAGATTAACGAGTGTGTTGCCTATGTTGCAAAGTGCACACTTAAGTTCGAGGATAGAGAAGTGTTCATTTGCTAAGTCACAAGGCCAGTACCTGGGACATGTTATTAGTGCAGATAGAGTTTCACCAGACCCTAGATTAGCAGCTGCAGTACACAATTTTTCAGTACGTAAAAACGTTATGGGGACCACACCCTGCCTATCTAACCCATGTTAATTTAGGCAAGTATTGGACCCGTTTCTAAAAAACTATTTGATGCAGGACCTTCATATTTTTCTGTATGTTACGTGATGCTAATAGAGTCAACTGTACTAAAATCTAATTTATTCATTTTATAGTTTTTAAGAAATACTTTTTTTAAATTTGTTGTTGTTGTTGTGGTATTCAGTCCAGAGACTGATTTGATGTAGCTCGCCATGCTACTCTATGCTATGCAAGCTTCTTCATCTCCCAGTACCTACTGCAACCTACATCCTTCTGAATCTGTTTAGTGTATTCATCTCTTGGTCTCCCTCTACGATTTTACTCTCCACGCTGCCCTCGAATACTAATCTGGTGATCCCCTGATGCCTCAGAATATGTCCTACCAACCGATCCCTTCTTCTAATCAAGTTGTGCCACAAATTTCTCTTCTCCCCAATTCTATTCAATACCTCCTCATTAGTTATCTGATCCACCCATCTAATCTTCAGCATTCTTCTGTAGCACCACATTTCGAAAGCTTCTATTCTCTTCTTGTCTATTTATCGTCCACGTTTCACTTCCACACATGGCTACACTCCATACAAATACTTTCAGAAACGACTTCTTGACACTTAAATCTATAGTGGATGTTATCAAATTTCTCTTCTTCTGAAACGCTATCCTTGCCATTGCCAGTATACATTTTATATCCTCTCTACTTCGACCATCATCAGTTATTTTGCTGCCCAAATAGCGAAACTCATTTACTACTTCAAGTGTCTAATTTCCTAATATAATTCCCTCAGCATCACCCGACTTAATTCGACTACATTCCATTATTCTCGTTATCCTTTTGTTGATGTTCATCTTATATCCTCGTTTCAAGACACTGTCCATTCCGTTCAGCTGCTCTTCCAGGTCCTTTGCTGTCTCTGACAGAATTACAATGTCATCGGCGAACCTCAAAGTTTTTATTTCTTCTCCATGGATTTTAATTCCTTCTCCGAATTTTTCTTTTGTTTCTTTTACTGCTTGCTAATTATACAGATTGAATAACATTGGGGAGAGGCTGCAACCCTGTCTCACTCCCTTCCCAACCACTGCTTCCCTTCCATGTCCATCGATGCTTATAACTGCCATCTGGTTTCTGTACAAATTGTAAATAGCCCTTCACTCCCTGTATTTTACCCCTGACATCTTCAGAAACTGAAAGAAAGTATTCCAGTCAACACTGTCAAAAGCTTTCTCTAAGTCTACAAATGTTAGAAACGTAGGTTTGCCTTTCCTTAATCTATTTTCTAAGATAAGTGGTAGGGTCCGTATTGCCTCACGTATTCCAACATTTCTACGGAATCCAAACTGATCTTCCCCGAGGTCGGCTTCTACTAGTTTTTCCATTCATCAGTAAAGAATTCGTGTTAGTATTTTGCAGCTGAGGCTTATTAAACTGATAGTTCGATAATTTTCACACCTATCAACACCTGCTTCCTTTGGGATTGGAATGTTATATTCGTCTTGAAGTCTGAGGGTATTTCGCCTGTCTCGTACATCTTGCTCACCAGATGGTAGAGTTTTGTCAGGACTGGCTCTCCCAAGGCCGTCAGTAGTTCTAATGGAATGTCGTCTACTCCCGAGGGCCTTGTTTCGATTTAGGTCTTTCAGTCCCCTCTCAAACTCTTCACGCAGTATCTTATCTCCAATTTCATCTTCATCTACCTCCTCTTACAATTCTAAAATATTATCCTCAAGAACATCGCCCTTGCATAGACCCTCTATATAGTCATTCCCCCTTTCTGCTTTCCCTTCTTTGCTTAGAACTGGGTTTCCATCTGAGCTCTTGATATTCATGCAAGTGGTTCTCACTTCTCCAAAGGTCTCTTTAATTTTCCTGTAGGCAGTATCTATCTTACCCCTAGTGAGATAGGCCTCTACATCCTTACATTTGTCCTCTATCCATCCCTGCTGAGCCACATTGCACTTCTTGTTGATCTCATTTTTTGACGTTTGTGTTCCTTTTTGAATGCTTCATTTACTGCATTTTTATATTTTCTTCTTTCATTAATTAAATTCAATATCTCTCCTGTTACCCAAGGATTTCTATTAGTCCTCGTCTTTTTACCTACTTAATCCTCTGCTGCTTTCACTATTTCATCTCTCAAAGCTACCCATTTTTCTTCTGCTGTATTTCTTTCCCCCATTCTTGTCAATCGTTCACTAATGCTCACCCTGAAACTCTCTACAACCTCTGGTTCTTTCAATTTATCCATCTCCTTAAATTCCCACCTTTTTGCAGTTTCTTACCATTATATAATCTATCTAAAACCTTACAGTATCGCCAGGCTTCTTCCATGTATACAACATTCTTTCCTGATTCCTGAACCAAGTGTTAGCTATGATTAAGCTATGCTCTGTGCAAAATTCTACTAGGCAGCTTCCTCCTACATTCCTTACAACCATTCCATATTCACCTACTACGTTTCCTTCTCTTCCATTTTCTACTATCGAATTCCAGTCGCCCATGACTATTAAATTTTCGTCTCCCTTCACTATCTGAATAATTTCTTTTATCTCATCGTACATTTCCTCAATCTCTTCATCATCTGCGGAGCTAGTTGGCATATGAAGTTGTACCACTGTGGTAGGTGTGGGCTTCGTATCTATCTTGGCCTCAATAATGTGTTCACTATGCTGTTTGTAGTAGCTTACCTGCATTCCTGTTTTTTTATTCATTATTAAACCTACTCCTGCATTACCCCTATTTTATTTTGTATTCATAGCCCTTTATTCACCCGACCAAAAGTCTTGTTCCTCCTGCCACCGAACTTCACTAGTTCCCACTATATCTAACTTTAACCTATCCATTTCCCTTTTTAAATTTTCTAACCTACCTGCCCAATTAAGGGATCTGACATTCCACTCTCTGACCTTTAGAACGCCAGCTTTCTTTCTCCTGATAACAACGTCCTTCTGGGTAGTCCCCGCCCAGAGATCCGAATGGGGGACTATTTTACCTCCAGAATATTTTACCCAAGAGGACGCCATCATCATTTAACCATACAGTAAAGCTGCATGCCCTGGGGAAAAATGATGGCTGTAGTTTCCCCTTCCTTTCGGCCATTCACAGTACCAGCACAGCAATGCCGTTTTGGTCAGTGTTACAAGGCCAGATCAGTCAATCATCCAGACTGTTGCCCCTGCTACTACTGAAAAGGCTGCTGCCCCTCTTCAGGAACCACACGTTTGTCTGGTCTCTCAACAGAGACCCCTCCATTGTGGTTGCACCTATGGTACAGCTATCCATATCGCTGAGGCACGCAAACCTCCCCACCAACGGCAAGGTTCATGGTTCATGGGGGGAGGGATTAAATTTATTAGCAAAAAATATTAATTTTTTTGCAGAAAATATTTTTTGTGAACTTCCTAATGGGGGAATATTAATGAATGTAGTTATGTTATGCAGAGTCACTGACAATTTCATTCATTTATCTGTGATAGTTTGATAGTTTCTGATATAATGGGGCATATGTACTGAAAATTTTACATTGCGGGACATTGACTATAAAGAAAAAACTTTCGAAATTTGTTACTTACAGCTAATTAAAACTGTCCTGCTGCATATGTTGGCCCTTCTTTGGCCTGTAGCGGGTCTTCCAGCTTCTTTTTCACCTTCCTAGATGTTTGTCTTGCTTTCTTGGCCATATTAGATGCAGACCTGCCTGCATCGGCTATCCTGATTTCATCGCAATGTTGCAGCCCAGTGATAATACTTTCACCAGGATTAATTCCCAGCTTTTTCAGTATCCAACACTTTTCAATATTACCACAATTGAACGTAATATCAGCATCATGAACTATTAGTTTCATTGTACGCATGCCTACAAATAAAGTTTTAGGAAGGTGGTTCCAAATTATGCTGTTGAAACATTCATTTGACTCTGTGTCTGCCCATGCAGACATTTCCTTAGAAGGTCAGGATGAGACAAATCTCTGAAAATGGGTTTTATTGCTGTAAGAACAGCAGCACGAAGAGAATGCTGGTGAGAATAAGATTCTCCAGTTGCCTGACCTCTACTGTATTAGCACAACGAATTTTCTCGTGATGGACACAATCCATGACATGGCTTATCATCAGTAGAGGACTTATGGAAGAACATGGCTCAAACATCTCTCTTCATTGCCTCCAGATTTTTTTTATTTCTCATAATTGCCTGCCCATTGTATACCTGCAAGTTTTCTATTTCAGTTTTAGTTAACTGACTCTGGCTGGTCGACAATTTTCCAGCTTCTAATTGTTTCCCTCTCATATCAACAGTTAGTTTTCTCGACCTTGTTCCCAAACGTTTTTGAATATGGCCTATACATTCTATTTTGCTAATTATGGCATCTCCACATGGCTTAGAGTTCACCAAATTGCTGTATGCCTTACTGTCACCATCACCCAAATATTTGGTGCACCGTATGCCTCTTGTTTCTATGGAGCGATGAAATATTTGTTGTACTCCATGAACTTCCATACCACCACTTGTTCCTCTAAAATTAGACAAACAGTTCTGTTCTTTATGTTCATTGGCTTTACAACATTTGCAATATTTAGACATTATCTCCACATCTAACACTTTACCGGTGTCTACACTTGTGGCAGTCACTACTGCATTCAGAGAAGTATGTCCTCTTTTCTGCCAACTTCCATCAAGTGCAACTGCAATATCTGAACATCCATAATTTTCTTCCACTGCTTCCCTAGCAGTCAGTTTCATGCTTTCCTCACTGACCTCAAATACAGCTTTCTCTAATATTACAGTCAGTTTTTCAAATTTATTTGGTGGTTGATGTAAGTTCATCACTGAACAAAATGTTCTCCCTGTAGCCATGCCCTTGCTAATGGATCGTAGGGCATAAACTAATCTATTATTTGAAACTTCCTGGCAGATTAAAACTGTGTGCCCGACCGAGACTCGAACTCGGGACCTTTGCCTTTCGCGGGCAAGTGCTCTACCAACTGAGCTACCGAAGCACGACTCACGCCCGGTACTCACAGCTTTACTTCTGCCAGTACCTCATCTCCTACCTTCCAAACTTTACAGAAGCTCTGAGTACCGGGCGTGAGTCTTGCTTCGGTAGCTCAGTTGGTAGAGCACTTGCCCGCGAAAGGCAAAGGTCCCGAGTTCGAGTCTCGGTCGGGCACACAGTTTTAATCTGCCAGGAAGTTTCATATCAGCGCACACTCCGCTGCAGAGTGAAAATCTCATTCTGGAAACATCCCCCAGGCTGTGGCTAAGCCATGTCTCCGCAATATCCTTTCTTTCAGGAGTGCTAGTTCTGCAAGGTTCGCAGGAGAGCTTCTGTAAAGTTTGGAAGGTAGGAGACGAGGTACTGGCAGAAGTAAAGCTGTGAGTACCGGGCGTGAGTCGTGCTTCGGTAGCTCAGTTGGTAGAGCACTTGGCCGCGAAAGGCAAAGGTCCCGAGTTCGAGTCTCGGTCGGGCACACAGTTTTAATCTGCCAGGAAGTTTCATATCAGCGCACACTCCGCTGCAGAGTGAAAATCTCATTCTGGTAATCTATTATTTATTTCTTAAGGGCCACTTGCATCTGGTTTTGAAGAACTCATAAATGAAATCACAGTTGAGCATTTAGTGCAAATTAAAACCAAAGCAACTGCTGGCCTTTTCTCCCACTGGCAGTAAATTCGTTGTAACTTTCTTGAAATGGTGAGAGCTTCTTTGATGATGAACTTATTGAAGAATCGCAATTAGAAACATCGTTGCCTGGGTACATAATCTTTTGTACAGAAAGCTTCCTAAACTTGTTTCCTTTAAATTGTCATTTCTTGAAAATGCCATTACGTTTCATCATCTTCGATAAACACAACAAAACACACGTAAACAAGCACTGCAAACGTAAGTATAACAACTACTCACAATCACACTTGAACCAAACTAAGCGCGTGTTTGAAAGTGTTGTTTACAAAAAGCAGAAACAAAAGAATACCGACCATTGCATTCCAAGGATAGCCAACACACTCGTGAGTTAAAAAAAATCCCTAACGTGCAATGTATGGGATATAAAGATCTAAAATATATGCAGAAAAGTGGGTGACAGAAAAGTAGGCATGGCACATGAACACACGTGGTAGGAAAATGTTCTTTAAATGCTCGAAAAAAGTATTTTTCAGCAAAATCCTTTTCAGAGTACTTCAATAAAACCTTAATCTATCGAAATATGATGAAAACCGAAAATAGATTTTTTTCGATCTGAACCACGGTGTAGATTTGTGATGATTCCTGGGCCTAACAAATTATTATCGCCGTTTCGAGGAGGATTGTGCTATTGACAGCGAAGCTGTCAGGGAAGTTGGTGAAGAAGGACGTCGGAATGAGATCAGCTTTGTTAATCTACGCAGATTTTGATAAAATCATCTATTCTTTCCACAGATGTATCTGATTACGCTGTGGACACAATTCTTTCTCAGGATTATAATAATGAGGAACGACCTATGAGTTACATCACTAGGCAGATGAATTTAGCTCAGAGTAATTATAGCACTAGCACGAAAGAGCTTTAGCTCTTATGTTTGGAGTTAATTATTTTAAATGATATCTTTATTGAGGCAAGTTCCTTGTGGTCACTGACCATGCTGCCCTTGTATGGCTGTTAAGTTTAAAGGACACTAGTAGTCGTTTAATTCGGTGGACATTAAAGCTAGCAGAGTATCATTATACAGTACATCACAAGCCTGGCCATCTCCATCAAAATGCATACTCGTTAAGCCAAAAAAGTCAGAATAGTTCAGACAGATGATGCTTCAATAGATGAGCTAAAGGAAGCACAAGAGAGAGATGCAGACTGTCACCAGCATGCAACTACCCAGATTTTGTCCCAGAAGGCGGTTTTCTATATCGCAAGACCCACTTGGGCAACATAGTGATAATATCTAAAAAGTTACAGCAGTGTGTTATGGCACAATGTCATAGTTTGCAGGCCTCCCATAATTGGCGACGTACGACAAGTGCTATGATAGCCTTTCACTTTTGGTGGAAAGGCAGACGAACAGATGTATGGAAATACATTCAAAACTGTTTACCTTGTGTGCAAAGAACACTCCCTCCAAGACACAATATCCATTTACAGACCTTCCCGGAGGCTACAATACCATTTCAGACTGTCATGTTAGATACTGTCGGTCCCTTTCCACACAGTACCAATAAAATAAGTACATCTGGTCCATTCTTGGACACCTTTCTCGGTACTTGATTCTAGTACCACTCACAGATATGACCACTGAAACAGCCGCTTGTACCTTTTGCAGGTCACTTGTTTTTCCCATTCAGAAGGCCCAGTGCTATACTTACTGACCAAGGTTCCAACTTCATATCTGCCCTACTTGCACAAGGATGTAAACTTTTAAAAATCAAGAAATGTCGCACAACACCCTTTCATCCAAAGGCTAATGGCCGCCTCGAACGCGTCCATAAGATGACGGTTTGAGTGCTGTCTTATTACGTGGGGAAGACATATGCAGATTGAGATATGTTGCTTATGTCTCCTCAGTGCGCAATGGCTGTATGTAGGTATCCACCAGGTATATACCTTATGAGGCAGTCTACAGAAGGCCCACAATCTCCCCATTTTAACTCAATAAACAACCACCTGGAGTGGACATGAGCAAAGTAAAAGGATTTGCCCACTGTCTTAAGTCAGTTTGGAAACAGGATAAGCAGAGCATTGCCAAAATACTCAAAAACAGCAGCAATACAGTAACAAAGGGGTTATGCTTCCATAGTATAAACCCAGTGATCTTGTGCTGCTCTGAAATCCAGTAACAAGACAGTAAAGGAAAAGAAGGACAAGCCACTGCTCGCATTTCCTCGCTGCACATTAAGAAATCGGCACCTCCAAACCCTAAGGTCTGGGGACAAAATTTTTCCGTAAACACAAAATAAAATGAATTGTCATATTTATAGCAGAGCATAAAAAGTTGAAGAAGAATTTACATACAGCTATGAGAAAGTCTGGACTACCAGTCTGCTTGGTTATTTCAATTATGTATATAGCTAAACATTTATCAGGTGGACAGATGTAATTGCAATAGAGAAGATGCTGCCCCTCAAAATGATGGAAGAAGATGCTTCTCCCACTTATTACATGTAACTGCACTATGCTGTAGAATAAGTTGTAAAGTCAGGAATTAGTAATTAGAGCAGTGGAGATGAACTGTGTTGTTTTAAAGGAGAAAATGAGTAAAGTGAAGGTCTAATGAAGAGTAAAAACTGTTACAATTGTGGCAGCTTTTGCCAAGTAGATGAGGAAAAATTATGAAGATACAGTTAGGACTATGAGACAATTGGCTATCGAGTGAAATGAATAGAAACTGTTAAACTATCAATAATCTAGTTTGTAATAGCAAAGCTCTGTACTAAGAAGGATAGGTTTTCATAAGTTTTACTGCGATTTTGCTGTTTGGTCTAAATGGCTTTGAACTGAACACAATAGAATTTTGTGGCAGATAAATATTACACAGAGTTGATGTATATAGGCAAATCGTCACTTCGTTAATAGTCATAGTTATTGTGACATTTCCTATACAGGTAACAAATACTAAAACGATGCAATGAAAAATAGGGGTCGCTATAGGTTTGCGTTTGATGCATATCACATCATATGTTGCTGCAAATCAAATTTATCTAAGATAATGAATTTTCTTTAGACTTGGGAGGAGATCTCTATTTGTCTCCATTCTCGAGAAAATAGATTTTGACTAGCATGTTCACTTCTGACCCCACAAACGCAGAAATGAAACATCCATAACATCATATCTCGTTAACTGTTCGATATATCAGAATGAGATTTTTACCAATGACAGCACACAAAGAGGAAAGTGTTTTTCCATTGCTGGTTAACTTGTGGGACTTTGTGTATGTCGATATATCAAAAGATATATTCGAACCACTACTGTAATTTTTGAAAAGTCATTGACAGCAAGTGAAAAAAGAATTTTCCAGTTCGTAAAACGTGAAATATCTTCTCTTATGGGACTGTAAACTAACTGCTTGTTAATTAAGACATTCTGTTTCAGGATTATGTCGCAATAGCTAGTACAAACTATTTTGTGCAAGTTATACTATGTTTTAGAGAAAGAAACAAAATCAAACATGCCAACGAAAGAAATGTAGCTAACTGATGATGCTTCTTCAAGTAAGAAAAGACTAACATTCCAGACAAAAATGAAGCTCTAATTCTGTTACAATCTTGACAGTATTGTGTAACCCACCGCATTTTTAGTAGTGAACAGCTGCGACTGAAACTTACCAAACGATTTTCTTCCTGTTCTTCACATGAGAAATATGAAAATAATTCTCAGTAAATTGTGTATCATCTTTTCGTTCTATACCTTTCCCAGTGCAGCGGGGAACGTCTTAACACTAATTATCTTTCTTACGTCTTAAAGATAAATAATGTGTATTTGCAGCCTATTTCAGCCTTAATTAATTGTCTCAAACAGTTCATAAAGTAATGATTATCTTGTTCTCAGACTTTGTGAACAACAGATAAACAGGCAAAAATGTATTATTTACAACTGAATAAATCTGCAATTTTTCTGCAGGCTAGAACTAACCTTGTGGTGGTTCTTTTAGGTATTGGTTTTTATATATTACGAAACGTTAGAGTTAGTGTTATTCTGGCCACTTCGCAACTGGAAAATTATTTACGTCAGTGACTCAGTTCTCTCGCAGTTAGTTTGCCTGACACGATGTTTTTATATTAAAAGACACCAACCAACACACAAAATTCCAGATTTATGAAAATGCTAGGTTAAGGTGATTCTCACAATTTCGTTAAGTGGGGATAAAAAAGAACTTAACTGAAGTCACTTTACTCAAATATGATTCAGTATTGGAAAAACTGGTTACTTTTACTGTTTCAAGGTAAAAACCAATAATCAAGAGAATTCTCCTACATTTACATTTATTTTTTATTTGTCAAAATTAGCAAATATTAAGATACTTATTACGACTCTAGGCCGTTATCATTTAGAACAATGACGCTGATCTCTGCACCAATGTTCTCCTATAAAATTTGCATAAAAACATTGACATTGCTGCTTCATGAATATAGGAGTTGGAACATATAAACTTTTACAACACTTTTAAGTAATATTTGCTTATATTTAGACTAAATATTACTTGTAACTTACACGTTTTCGTGCCTTTCCGCAAAATGGCTTCTTACACTATGAAGAAACAGAAGGAAAGTGAGAAGGATCTTTTTGCAAAAGAACAGACTTTGCAATTATACTCACAGTTCATATTAATTGATTACAGTCTTTGTCATTTTTCTCCAACAATATTTATTTCGTTATGACGTCAGTTTTGTTACATTTGCGAAGTCATTTAATATCATTTTTATCACTTTATGTGGCGTACCACCACAAACTCTGAAGCTGTAAGAAACCTGATGACTTACAAAACCTTATCCACTATTCGTCAAAGTCACTTTCACTGAAAAATTAAGAGATATTTGTAGTAAGGAGATTCACTCTCTCACTCTGTGCAGGGATATGAATGAAAAATTGCTACACTTTTTGCAATAATTTTTCATACATCGAAGATAACTGAAGTGCAGGAAGTAAATCCTTTAGCAAGTTTTATTGTGTCTGCTTACAGTAACACAAGAGGAGAAATTTTACTTTCTTCATATTAGAAAAATTTTCTTTTCTCTAGCCATCGACGACCATGCAGAAATTACAGTTCTCGTTTGAGAAATAAAATAAAAACTGTAACTTCTGGTATGTCGCCATAAATAAAGTTCCATATGTTTGCCACAGGAAAAACATCCCCATTTTTGCCTGTTATTATTGCCCAAAATCTCGTTTCGATATCTCAAATGGTTTACGAGATATGAAGGATGTAATGGATATTTCTTTTCCAAGCTCGTGCGATCGGAAGTGAACACACTACTTAAAATCCATTTTCTCGAAATTGGAGACAGATAGGGATTCCCTCCAAAGTCTAAAGAAAAATTCAATGTCTTAGCTAAATTTGATTCACAGCAGTATATGGTATGACATGCACCAAACGCAAAACAAAAGCGACCCCTATTTTTCATTGCAACGTTTTCGAATTTCTTGCTTACGTAGGCAATATCACAATAACTATGACCATTAACGAAATGATGGTCATTTCTGCAGGAAGATTACATATAAAGATATAAATAACGTAGAAATCAGTTTTTTATCGCAGAGATTCTGTATAATCGTTTGAGAAAGATACTGTGTAGACAGTAACTCGCCAAGCCTGGCCTGCTCTGGGTGACGTCATACCGAACGCGCCGAGGCCTACTCTTTACATGGTGGTGCTCCTGCGTGTACTGCAAATCAATGTAGGTGATGACGCTGCTTAATAAAATGGAAAATTGCCGCCTACTAGCCGTGAATATTCTTCATAGCAACTGCCTGTGATGCCACAGCGACACACAGCGACGAGTGCCACAAGCCACTTGGGCAGGTGCACAATCCAAACCTGCTGAGACGACACATACTGAACAGTGATAAGCAATGAACTGCTCCATGAACCAGGCGCTGTAGAGTGCACTGGTGACCCAGTAGAGTCGACTTTAAAAACTTTGCTAATAAAAGCCATTGTGCAGTATTTAACACGCATGTGATGCATCATTTCTTCTTAATACACTTACTCCCACACACCCAGAGTACCTGCATTGAAGTTACTGGCAGAAAGCATGGCTCTGAAGGGCTTTTACAGATTTTGAGCTTGTAGCGATCCTGCCCCCTACACACAGGTATTACACAATTCCTGCTGCACAAACATGTCATGTTAAATCGAACTTTTGAACAAAAGAACACCAGCACAACACACTGGAATAAAGTATTTGGAGACATAGACGACCTTTAGTGATCAAACACAGTACTAAAGCTGTTACCAATTTCTTATAACACTAGCCAATTTTTTTACTGCAACTGGCATGAAAATAGCCAATTGTTATGTTTTTGGTTGTCCTGAAAACGACAACGCTAGTGAAAATGCAATATTAGCTCTTGTTTTGAGGTTAAAATAATTGTACATTATTGCTTAAATAAGCTTGTGCATGTAATTATGTTGGTGTTATCCGCTGGAGGATGGTCACTGAATGTGCAACAGCTTTGCGTAGTGTTTGTAGTTTTCTGTTGGCGATTCCCTCATTAGTGTCCAGCAGTAATCGACTAACATCGATGCCATCTAGTTTCCTTGGTATCTGTTTTCCATATCCGAAATTTGCTTGCAGAAGCATTCTCTGTTCTCCTAGGTTACAGCACCACAATTGCCTGGGAAGAAGTCCAAGTGGTAATCCAGGAAATGTAACTTTAAGGATGTGTTGCACCCTAGTCTAATGTAGCAGTGCAGAAGATTTACCATAAGATCCATATATTTTTCTGCCCTCTTATTTCCTTGAAAGTTTGTTGACACTTAGGCATCCCAAGCTAACTTTTCATCATCTGTCAGGACGGTGTTGAAATGCTCATCTTTGTACAATTTGCATGTCTGGCGACCCACGAAAAATCCCTCTTTCATTTTCGCTTCACTAAGACATGAAGGTTTCTCGTGCAGATATAGAAGTGCTTCCCATGTTTTGTCCATGGGCTTAACGAAGTTTTTCTTTATGCCCAATTTTATATGAAGAGCAGGGCGAAATATGTTCTCATATTCGACAAGTGCTTTGTGCATAACATTGTGAGATCCTGTTCCAAATGGTTGACATTTAGGTCAATCTTTCTTTTTATAATGAAGTGCTTTGGCATAGCTATCCCAGAGGCACAGGAAGCAACAGAATGGTTGTAGCCATGTTGTAGCACAAGTAATATGCCCAAGACATTCAGATTCCCAGAAATCTGCCGTTTAAACTTATCATAGTTCAATTGCAATAACAACTGTTTCATGTTATCACATGTTTCTTCCATACTAGGTGCAGACCAAGTCAGAATCGATGGTAACACCTTGCCATTAGCCAATAGCAAATTCTTGATAGTTACTTTGAAGGAGTCGATGAACAATATTCACTGATCAGTTTCATAGTCATTAGCTATAGCTGCCATTAGTCCCTGTACATCACTACAAAATACCAAGTGCTTTTCACTTCCTAAAAATGGAAGAAATGGCACATGGAGGTTAAAGGACATAGTCACATTTACCGTCTTAACAGGGCAATTCCATTGTTGTAGTCTTGAAGTCAACAGTTCAGCTTTACCTTCCAGCAGTTCCAGATATCTCACCAGATAATAAGGTTGACACCGCGTTATTTTGTAAGCTCTGTACACACACACGTTACACACAAAAATCAGGATCTTTCGAAGAATTGGATTTTGAAGGACATGGTCCAGGCAGTCCATTTCCATGAGGCACTCGTCACATACCTGATGGTATGTTAGGATGTGTCAAAGAAGATTTATTTTATTCTTGGAAAAACCATGTGTTAATGGAGTTGTCATACGAAAGCAATAACCTTCACATGGTTTGATGATTCTTGCTAGATCATTGATATAACAAAGCCTATGGAGGATCTCATACGATTCAGCTATGAATTAAGAGTCGAGACACAAGACATGCAACATAAGTGAGGAGCCTAGGGTTTTTCAGGGTCCCCGATTTCTCACTCAAAGTACAGGTTGTGTGCCTCCTATTGGTCTCCTTTGCGATTTCACTGTAGCCTGTCCACAAATGCAGCAGAAACTGTCAACACTCTTTACACATTTTCGAGACATATTGAATCACAGGAATTACAAAGGCCACACACACTAACTATATTTCAGTAATATGTTCTTTCAGCACAAGAACAGAACACAGCATGTAACAGACTGAAACTACGCTTAAATGAAGCATGCTCCTCTCCTCCCTTTCTCTTCCTCTTCCCCCTGTTGTTACGAGTCTGGCGTAAAAGTAGCGACAAAATACACACAGCTACTGTTGCCTAAAACTTCATCAGTCTGTTTACTGTCAGATGGATTTAGAAGTCTGTAGGGAGTGGATAGACAATGAATGTTAATAAAATACAGTTATAATTTAATACACTCCATTTAACTTAGAAAGGGAGCTAAGTCTAGTTTTTCATTGTCGTTTTTGTTGTCTGTGTGGCCGATATCGTCAACAAACATTTATTTCATCCCAGTTATATTTTTACTACTGGCTAGTCTAATTAATACCACACCGGAGATACTCTTGGATTTGTACATGCCGCCCTATGATGTCATATAATATGATATCTGAAGACTAACATAACTAATGCGAACACTGCGGGTGAAGATACTCTTGGATTTGTACATGCCGCCCTATGATGTCATATAATATGATATCTGAAGACTAACATAACTAATGCAAACACTGCGGGTGAATCACATGTTACAGCATTATATGTAAACCCAATAGTGAAAAACTGATTGTTAGTTTACTACTAGTATCATGATACACTCTACACATGAACACAAACCATATAATCATGAGCCAAATTATTCTGATTTATTCGCCTAAAGGCAGACACAACTTAAATATTTACCACCAAATCAGTCCAGTGTTACTTTAAGGAGCCACACTGCATATTACATTTAGTACTGAACTCCATTTATTCGTCACATCGGTATGAAACTTCCGATCTACGCAGATAAGTTGGTAACTGGAGAACCATTGGTGCTGCCTAAAAGAGTACTCAACTCAACAAACCGATTGTTATGGTCGCAGTAAGTTGAATACAAGTAACTGAAGTGTGAAAACACTCGAAAATTCACTTTTGGAACAGTCACCCTGATTCAGAAATATTTAAGACGATAGAAAATTCGCCGGCCGGGGTGCCCGAGCAGTTCTAGGTGATCGCTGCATTCGCAGGTTCGAATCCTGCCTCGGGCATGGATGTGTGTGATGTCCTTAGGTTAGTTAGGTTTAAGTAGTTCTAAGTTCTAGGGGACTGGTGACCTCAGAAGTTAAGTCCCATAGTGCTCAGAGCAATTTTTTTGATAGAAAATTCCATAAAGAAACACATGACAGAGCCAGTAACAGTTTAAACAGAAACAAGGAAACAATTTTTTTACGTTCTTTCACAAGTTCAGGAATTTGAGAAATGGAAGATAGGAAGAGTTCATTATGCCCACTACTGCTCTAGCTACTAATAATGACTGTTGTTTTTACTATAAGATTATTTAGCTTGACCTTCCTGTTTTTGTATTTGTGTATATTAGATCATATGATTTTGCTCTGTGAAGAATGATAGTTTCCCCCTCCCTCTGAACTTGGCCATTGAGTTACGTGAATTTTTTGTCATGTATATATCGCTAAGTAACGAAATGAACTGCCTTAATGCAGCTGGGTGGAGCCCAGTACAAGCAAACATGTGTTGACAAAAGTTGCTAGTGTGTGTCAACTCTTATTTGTCCCTCTGAATCTAATCCTTGTCTGCTTTATTGTATGAATCTTGTATACCTGTGGCTATTGTAAATGTTTTAAGCCATGGCCTCAACTCAGCAACAGCAATCGGACAGATGTCGTGAATAATACCGAAACATATTTCAGGCATGGTCCTCCATCATATTAAGATGTAGAGATTAGTGGTCTATGGTATTACATTGATGTTTCCTTTAAATGATCAATTTTTGTGTCTTTGCATAAGGTCATGCAGAGTCATTCATATTAGGCACAAGGATTATTTTGCAATTTTTACTAAGAAATTGAGATGAATACACATTTTTGTAAACCACAGTCACAGACATGGTGTAATAGTCTTTATGTGTTGAGCAACGCCCATTACACAGCATATATGTTAATAATAACTGTGCTACGTTTACTTTTCAATGGCCCCACATCCTGAATTCTTCCACTGATGCTAGCCCCATCCTTGAGTGTTACCCATGAGACCTACTCAATGAGCCTGCCAATTCTACTACAGTGGCACCAGCCCCATAAGTTTCAACTACACCATGGCGGCCAAGTCCTGCCGTGTGTCACTCAGCCACTGTCCTGTTGACCACCTTGACAGTGCCCTCATGCTGTCCACTGGCTTTGACACTAGTCATCCTCCTGACACCACCCTAAGAACGACGGTGTAGCATCAAGGCCCAACTTACAGGACCACTTCTTTGTAATTTTGCTTAGTTTCTTAACAAGGTCCATGTGACAATTCCACACTTGATTTTCATCAATATCAATACCAAACTGTGCAATTTAAAACGTTTTGCTGCAATTCGATCCCCCAAATATATCTAAGGTCCCATACCACCGTAAATGTCTTCAGGACCCATTTAAATTAGTCTTCTGTTAGCTAATGTGGGAGTCAGCAGCGACACAAGCAAGTAAGGAGAGAAGTTGGGCACGAATCCAAAATGATCTTACATAATACTTGTAGATTATTTCTTTATTTCTAAAAAGGAAAGAAATATAACTTGACTTCTTGTTATGAGGTGGCTTGATATGCTTACTGTGTCTCCTACATGCGAGTACTTTTACACACTTCTGCTACTCTCAGAACGCAGGCTAAGTATCGCCTTCCTATTACTCAGTACTGATGCTCTTGAAGTCTATGACATAACTGGGTACTGACCAACGATGGCCGACTGGTTAAGTCACTATTGACAGGGGGCACTGAACTCTATCTTCCTGGGGTTGTGACACTGCCTGTTCTTTCCATTGGTGTGCGGGTCAGCACTTTCTTGATGCTGCTTCACAGTGCTGTGCCATTCGGATTGTAGTCGATACTTTAGGACTGCACAATTTTCATTCACTTTTATAATTTGTATGATCTGAGAAAGGGCTCCCATGGAAGGGGTAGGAAATGTGTGTGGTGGGCAGTCTTATTGACAGAAAAAACAGATTTTCAAATTTTATTTCGAATTTCCCATTTTAATTGTCTCTTTAGTAAGGCAGTGGTGGAGCCTGGGCTGGCATAGTATTAGATGTTTTGCATAACTCCCACGCTCAGTTAATGTGACATTGTCCCTCAGTAGTCGCTGCGCGGGATTAGCTGAGCGGTCTAAGGCGCTGCAGTCATGGACTGTGCGGCTGGTCCTGGCGGAAGTTCGAATCCTCCCTCGGGCATGGATGTGTGTGTTTGTCCTTAGGATAATTTAGGTTAATTAGTGTGTAAGCTTAGGGACTGATGACCTTAGCAGTTAAGTCCCATAAGATTTCACACACATTTGAACTTTTTTTCCCCTCAGTAGTACCACTTACTCCAGACACTATGTTTCAGCACCACTGAATTACCTTCTGCCCACCAGTCAGAGGACTGGGAGTTGGTCACATGGGGCTGATTGGACAGGTAGGTGTGAGTGCATAGATTTTTGGAATGCTCTCTTACCCACCAGCTTGGTGTGTGATATGACTTGTCCAGTAGTTCATCACTTAGGGAGTGCAGTGGCTCTCAGTTTAACAGCGGCAGCCTCCTGCTGTCGTATCAAGTTTGAATTTAGTAGGTGTAGGCTTTTGTGATTAAAATGTGACTGGAATCAGTCTTTTCTTTGGAAGGTTTTCTCTGAACACCGCTAGACGCCCTACTTCCAGCTCATTTCCCCATCCTGACCGAGTCCAGCAGGCACAATGATTCATCACACAACGTGATCCATGCAGCATGAAAGTAGCTAACTAACCAACTAATCAACAGAAAACGAACTCGATTTATAGATAATTATGTATATTGCAACATATTAACACTTCAGTCTTTAGTATGTAAATTCTATAAGAACGTCCATTGAGTAATTTCTATAGTGACAGGTTTGTAGACTTCACATTGCAGTTCTCTTGAGACAGAAAACATATTTCTCACAATAATTGATAATTTGTTAAAGATTGTGATGCTGTATAGTCATGTACATCCAAGAATCTTCTTCACTACTGTCCAGTTTTTGATAATATCTAAATACTGCCTGTCGCTTTAAGCAGTGTAAGACATTTATCTTCATGTTTATCTAAGGCACTTCATATGGGTGCAGGAAGCTCATCAGTGTTACTGTGCTGGGTGGTGTTCTTCGGATACTTGCTAATTTTTTTCCTGATGTCTGACATACAAGTTAGTGTTCTTCAGTATCAGCGTGATTTCCAGCAGTGTGCATAGGAGCCACTGGGTGAATGGAATTTGGTCTTGAGTATGTTGGGATTTTCTTGTTGATAGCATTGTATTGCATTGCCCTCAAGTTGATGGGTCATAGTGGCTCATGGATATTCTTATAGCTCTTGTACCAGGTACAATCTTTATACTTTTGTTCTATGACATTTCTACTTTTAGCTTGCATCAATTTTTGGTACACTCTATTTACTTTTGTCATATATTTTCCAGGAGTTCTCATTTTAATAATTTTTTATTTGTATATTTAGTTATCCATCCATATAGAATAAGTATTGTATGGATGTTGTCCAAATGGCTATGTAAATTTTATGGGAAATTATTTCAAGGAAAAGGAACCTGAAAATACATATGCAAGTTAATACATACAACACATAAGTGCAATACATGAAATAATGCACTCAAATGATACAAAGGTGATGTAATATATAGTATAATAATACAAATTTATATCATAGTCAGTTTTTCATAGCAGTTTACTGTTATCCTTGTCAGACAGCAAATCCTCATTGAAAACTTTATATTAGACAACAGTTTTCCATTAGGAATGTAAATATAATGAAAATGGTATTGGGGAAAAGACAGTATTTTCAGTTTCCACGTAACATACACCTTATTACAAAATGTTATTGCTCAACATAGTCACTTACCAAATAAAAGCATTTTTCGAGCACATATTTTTTGTACAGTGCTTCAAATTTATTTTCGTCTTGAAACTTTCTGCTGCAGTATAACTGTCTGCTTTAAAGTTTAGCATTGATATGACACATATGCCTTTGTGTGTTAGCTCCTTTTTTCCTTCTGTGTGGAGCACTGTGCTATTTTGGGTATTGTAACTATGAAAGGCAGCTTTTGTCTGAAACTGTTCAAGTTGGTTCCTTACTTTTAGTATCTTAAGTTTTCTGAATATGGGTTTCCAGTTTGTCAATGGAATACTGTGTTTTATTACTCAGACAGCGCTCTTAAGTACGAAAAAAAAAGAATTGTTGATCCAGCAACTGGTGGAGCCCCAGATAATTATTCCATATGATGCAAGAGATCGAAAATAGCCAACAAAGTTATGAAATCGTGGCACCTTCCGAGGTACAAAAGTTTGCAATATTCTAAGAGAAAAACTAACTGAACTGCGTTTCTGAGCGTGTTTTATTATATAGTCATTAAAATTTAAATTTTCACCGACATTAATCCCCAGAAATTTTGTAGATGTTACTGTGACAATGACTTTGTGATCCAACACCAGATTCACCAGATTTAGGTTTACACTTTGACTTATGTTACTAAATTGCACGTAATTTGTTTTATTTACATTTATTGTTGACCTGTTTGCATTAAACCATAAGTGGAAAAATTGGAGAAATTTATCATTAATTGTAAGCAGCAATCACTTTGGTGCACTTATTACCACATTAATAGCATCTACAAATAGCATGACATTGACTACACTTTCTGGGGTGTGTATATCATTTATTTGGATAAGCAATAGTATGAAATTTGATATACAGTCTCGTGGCCCAATTTTTAATTTTTTGCATCTGAAAGTAAACTGATTTTGAGACCAGACTAAGGTGACATTAGAACTACAATCTGTGTCTGATTTCATATGAACGATCCAAAGCACTTTTTCCATAGCATTGAATTCATGGTGCTTCTACTTTTTTCTAAAAGGGTATCATGTTGTTAGGTGACTTGTTCCAGTTTCTGTATGCAGGTATCGCCAATCATGTTGAAAAATGCTACATATTTTGTACTTGAGAGAGATCAAAAATCTTCTAATCTCCAAAGTGTTTTTTTTTCGAGTTTTTTTTGAGAACTCAGTTGAACTGCTTTAGGAAATTTCTTTTAAGTTTTAAGAGAATGGTAGGGAGGAAGCTTGTAAAGTCTGCTTGTGAAATGTGTGTGCATGAAGTAGAAGCTATCAGCAGGTGTAAAAACTATACAACCTGCTAGCTGACAAAAACACAAACACAAACAATTGTATAACAAAACCAAAAATAACGCAAATACATTGCCATCGTTCTTGCAATGTTTGAAAACAGTAGTCCAACACCGAAAAGCACTGTGAACATACGAATCCAAAGAGATCTGTGGAAGAAACATGGTGTCGCATCACATCATGGGAAACTTTACTATCGCCACTCTCCCTCTGTATACAAGCTCTCTAGGTATCATGATTCATCATAACAGCAGCCATTTTAGCATCTGAAGTAAAGAATCAGACCCTGGACGATCTACTCACTTTTAATTCGCCTGTTTTCAAGACACAAAGAAATAATCGTGCTTGGCAATTTTAATGTAAATTTCCTTGCATGTAATAATGACAGAACAGATTTTGAGAATGTAAGTAGCTCCTTTCATCTAAGGGCAGTTCTTGAGTTTCCCACAAGGGTGACTAAGAACTCCCCAATAAGAGAACTGATAAGACATGTGTAACATAAATCTCAAGTGAGACTTCTGACCATGATGGACAGTTGTTAAAAATGCGTGATATAAACCAGAGAACTTCAAAAAACACCAATCTAAGTGATTACAGGAGACAATGGCTTCCTAATGGAATCAGAACATCCTGTAAAACAAAGATAATGCTTTATGTCTCACTCAGAAATTCTAACAAGCCTCAGGATAGGGACCACAACAAATTATACTGCAGCATCCTAAAGAGTGTCATTAATAAATCCAAGAACATGTTTATTAAATGTGAAATTGACAATTTAAATAATAAAATAAAAACTTTTTGGAAGGTTGGCAAATGAGAGACAGGAAAAATTACAGAAGATATGGACAGTATGGAAGTATATCATAACGGATGCATGATAGATGAAGGTGATATAGCTGCCAATATCTTCAACAACCATTTTTGACAGTAGCAGATCAAACTGGTTGTAAAGCGTCTAGAGTTGAAGCCATGAGTCTTCTACAAAAAGCAGCACAGGGCAAAATTAGTCAGATGCTTGTACTCTATATTATAACTTAAGAGACTGAAACATAAAAATTCCACTGTGTGAATAATATATCTATCAGAGTACTGAAGCACTGCTGCAAATTTATCCTTGAAATTTTCTGTCACATATTTAATGAGTCCATAAATCAAGGTACTGCCCCTACTAGACTCAAATATGCAATTGTGAAACCACTGTCCAAATAGATGATAAAGCTGATGTTTCCAACTATTGGCCAGTTTCATTGTTAATGTGTCTCTCTAAAATCCTAGCGAAAGTAATGTTCACGAGAATCATGGATCATTTCAATAAAAATATAATTCTTAATAAACGTTGGTTTGGATTCCAAAAGGATATTTCAACTGAACGCGTCATTTTCTCATTTGTCAATCAACTCCTTGAATGCATAAACAATGAAATGCCATCAGTTGGAATCTTCTGTGATCTGTCTAAAGCATTTAACTGTGTGGATCACAAAATTCTACTTACAAAGCACTATGAATTAAATGGTACAGTAAGGACGTGGCTTGAGTCATAGCTAGATGACAGAAGGCAGAATGTAGTATTGAACAATTCTGCAATGGGACTTGCCTGCTCTGACTGGGGCACAGTAAAATGTGGAGTGCCACAGGACTTGGTGGATGGTTCCTTGCTTTTCTCATCTTTATCAATCATCTGCTGTCTGTATGACACAAAAGTACACTACACTCTGTTTGCTGATGACACATCCATTATGACTGACAAAACACCCAACTGCAGTCTAGAGATAACTGCGATCTCTGAATTTAAAGAAACTTTAGATTGGTTCATTTCAAATGGTCTCTCACTCAATGTTAACAAGACTCAATTCATTCAGTTTCAAACAACAAATAAAAAACAGGAAAACATTGAAGTAAATTGTGGCGACAAAGTAACAATAAGAGCTAAGTCTTCCAAATTGCTGGGATTACACATAAACAAGAATCTAAACTGGTCACTTCACATCAACAATCTTTTGAAAAGACTGAATTCAGCACCATTTGCCATTTGCTCAGTTTCAAAACACAGTGAAAATCGTGATCATGATACAAGAAGTGAATATGGTCTTCACAAAGATACAAAAAATCGCAGCATGATACAGAAAGGAGTACATTATTCATGCATAAAAGTGTACAACAAACTCGCATTTCATGTTAAACCTGTCATTTGGGCTATGACTAAATTCAAAACAACAGCTGAAACCTTATCTTTTGAACAGTTCCTTCTATTCTTTACAGGAACTTCTTGACAGTGTGTAACAATTAGTACAATGTGTTTGATTTTAAGTACTCCTTTAAGAACTGACTATATAGCACTGGCATGTCACTTGATGATAGAATATTAGAATGTACGACTTATAATTTGTTTGTGTAATCATTATTAGTACTACCATCTGTGTTGTTGTTTAGACACTTGAACCCCATGTATCTCTTTGTATATGATTTAGTTTGTAAGCCTAATGAACATGTAGATATGATTATTACTGTAATAATCTGACACGTTCTACATCCTTGTGATACACTTACATCAAGGATCTATGGAACACGAAAATAAATGAATGTGTCAGTTGGGATGAAAGGTACATCTAATCTAAATAATATCTTCAAGTGAAACTTCCATCGCAGTTTTGTCAGATATTGCTGCCTTTTCTTACTTATTTCTGAGAACCTGCCAACTTCATCCACATTTAGGGTTTTACAGAGAGAGACGGGTTGTCCCACTAGCAAAACACAGTATGTCTATGTCTAATTAGCACAGTAGGTTGGTAGCTCATAGGCCCTGAATACTGTTCTTCATACGAATGCAAATGAGTATTACAACAAAGCAAAATGGTAATGCTTGTTAACATGCAAACTGAACCAATAAACGTAACTAACAACCAAACTTCCTGCTTTAGACTAAATAAAGATTTAGCTGTAAATTATAAAGAAGCAGAATTTAGTTTCTGTACTCATCATTGGAATAATTTTCAGTTTATCATATTTCTGTTAAAAGCTGAGAATTTTTTCAATTAAAGAAGGTTATGTTTTGAGGGACGATTTTTTAAAGTGTTCCCGTAGAAATTTAAATTTTCGAGGTAGAATGTTAAAATCAAATCGCTAATGATGAAGACCAACTTTATTTTGATACAGAAGATACACATTTATTTTAGCTTCAGAAACTGTTATGGTTTCAAAGGCGAAAAAGCTGTGATCAGATAGCAATCAATGGTGAGAGCAAAATGGGTTATAAAGGGAGGAAGGATGGCTTTGGTGAAAATAGTCAGTAAATACTTCATTGCTATTTTGAAGTCCCACTTGAGTTCTATAAGTTTAGTTTTTTTCATGTGTCGCTTTTTTCATCTTTGGCAACTATTTATTAACGTGGATAATTTCAGTTTACGCTAGAGCACAAGTTCCCTGACCATCAATAACAATATGTAATATTTCATATTGTCTAGGGTCCGCTTTAGAATATCAAGAATATAAGGCAATCAGCAGAGACAATGCCTGGTAGCCCTGAACGGCAGCTTTAACCGTAGACATCTATGAGTAACAGCACCATGCGTTTCAACTTTACAGTTTGAAAGTCTTTGAATTCCGTTTGGCCATCTTTGGCAAACTCCTTTTTGCGTGTGGGCTGTGTTGTGTTCTGTGGTTTCTTCAGCGTGCGACGTGTTGATAGTGCGATAAACGAAGATGGGATTCCGAAACATTTGGTATTCTCATCCGAGAAAGTATGGCCAAGGATCGAGGTCATGGTAAGAATACTACTGTTCTGCTTTACGTTGTACGCAGCTAGAAAATTTAACTCTTCAGCCACGTGGTGTACATGTACCATGTGTCTTCGGCAAGGATAAAAAGCATGTTTAAATAAAATTGTTTATAGGTGCACTGCAGACCCATTATAAACGCTATGAAAGCGATTTAAAACACGCAGTGACCTTTTGTTTGCTAAGACAGTTATGTACATTGCGACATTTGTTTTGAACGTTTTCAATGTTCGACATACGTTTCTACGTGCAAGTGTTATAGTTGTTTTAAAACAAAGTCCAATCTTGGCGATTGGAAGATCACGTGATTTCGTTTGTCTTGCAAGAAGCAGTGTAATGGAACTTAGAATTGGCAAATGCTGCTTTAGTAATGTTGTATGTAGAAGACCTGGGATGATTGGCAAATGCTGCTTTAGTAATGTTGCATGTAGAAGACGTGGGATTATCTATGTAGCCGAAAACTTACTTAATGCCCCTCACCGTCTCCTCCTTTTATTTTACGCAGTTTGCAATTTCCTTCGGTTTTTAGTTCTATTACCTTTATTTACAAAAACTGCTTTAAATCTACGTAACAGTTCAGACTGTTATCTCAACCCTTATTTTTATTCACACTCGTTGGTACCTTCAGGTAGCAGCCACATTGTCACCTTCCAGCTTAACATAAGACTGGGCTGCGCTACGTGATTTTCCTCGGGCAGGGTTGAGGGGGCCGGTGGAGATGGAACAATTTCACTCTTAGGGCAGCTTGTGGGAATGAAGCAGTAGTATACTCTTTTTGCTGCCTCTCCTTGGAAGATTTATACTAGGATTTTGCGTTTTGATTACATTGTTTTTCTTCTTTCATATATCCTATGGTACAGCATTAAGTCCATCATTTACATTTCATTTTATGTATGTGCAGACCAGAGAAGTGTTATTACAATTCTAATTATTAAATGACATAGAGCATTAAATGAAAGTTTCTGGGAAGATACTGTTAAGTAGTGTTGAGTTGCCCAACAAAGCTCTTAACTTTAGTTTAAAATGGCACTAAATTTCCAGATGAGTACTATGACATGCCTGGATTAGAATAATTTAGTGACAAGTGGTAGTTTACAGGCAACTACTGCAGTAACAAGCAATCAGAGCACAAATTTCATCACACCTTTCCTCTGCACAGGTTTGTTTTGTTGAGTGAGAACAGAAAACCTTTTTTCACCCTTCTAGATTTTTCTCATCATAAAGTTTGCAATTTTCCAGATAAAATGATATATATCACTTATAAACTCACATGGGAAGTATTTTCTTTGAGTTTGAGAGACAAGAAACTTTCTGATAGTAAAATCATGAGGCAGGCTGACAAACAAATTGAACTACAGCAATATTATGGGATGGCTATTAGAAATAATACTGAGGATTTGTTGAAAATGAACAGTATGGGCTATCTTCTTCCACAGATTGTCAACTGATGAAAAACCAGTAGGCCTACACCAACTTTGCCCTCCTGGACCTGATTCAGGGTGCAATTACCGCACTGCACAGTACAGTTCATACAGCCATAAACATTCTATCCCAACAGCAGTCATGGATATCAAAACCTATCTACAGAGAAATGGCAAATCCTGAATTGGGTCATTCCACACCAAGTGGTCTAAAACTGAAAAAAGTTCCCACCATCATGGTCTCCAATTTTCGTCAAATTTTAACTGTAGCTTTAGTCAAGTGTTGAAGTAAGTTTCCCAAGATTTCAGGCCTCTAGCTGCAATAGCTGCTGATCTAGACCCCCTTGTCTGAAGTGTACTTAGTCCGTGTGCATGCAACATAAAAAAAATGTCATATTTGGAGTCTAATAAAATCGAAACTAATTCATAAGAATGGTTAGTAAGATGCGACCCTGTACAGTTTTTTTTGCTGATTCCAACGAAATTATGTATAACATTACTCATGCAAACCCCGGTCAAATAACTCGACTCAAAGTATACTTCAAAATTTGTCGTGACACAACGCGACAAATTTTGACCAATATTAAGACTGCAATGATTTCCTTGCAGTTGAAGATATGGACTTGAACTTTTGGCCAAGCTTCATGCTTGTGCTAGACATAATGCAGCCGGATTTGCAATGATCCAGGCCATATGGTCGCCCTGCAGTATCTCTTCAAATTAGGCAGTGTCAGCACAAACGGTAAAATTTACCAAAGTTTCAAGCCAATTACTAAAAAATAGTTGGCCTGAATCTGCTTGTGAATAGTATCACCTAAAAGAGAAACTCTTGCTCTACAAGACTGACATTTGTTTTTTTTGCAACGCGACCATTAAGTACTCATTAACTCACATCAAAGTTGTTATATTTTGTATGCGCGATGCACTAATTTTTCTTCATTTCTAGGAATTTGAATCTTAATAGTCGCTTAGAATTACTGATATAATTGGATATTTCATTCGTGTTTTATTCAGTGATTGGCCAGTGAGATATGTCAGAAGTTAATGAAGAAGAAGAATCGTTGGCCCCCTGTTCAATTGGAAAAGATGCTGCTGCATCAAAGTGCCATGTTATCTTCTATGCTAAGACTGGATTCAAAGCGTTTAGTGATTTCACAGAATGTGACCAGAAATTGCTTGTTTCGCGTTCAGAAGCCAAACTTGACGAAAATTCCATCATTTGCTTCCACCATGAAGCCCTCTTCCTACATGAATATCAAGCGATGCAAAAGAAATGTTGCAATCCATTCAAGAAGAGGAATCACAATGTAAAAGCTGGACTTAGACTGCTTGATAATGAAACAGCTGCCAAACTTTGCCTGTTAAAGAAAAAAGAAGTGATTGATATAAAACCTGGTCAGAAGCTTTGCCCTCGCTGCATGTCGGCACTGAACCAAAAGCTAGA
This sequence comes from Schistocerca piceifrons, assembly GCF_021461385.2. Classification (NCBI taxonomy): domain Eukaryota; kingdom Metazoa; phylum Arthropoda; class Insecta; order Orthoptera; family Acrididae; genus Schistocerca; species Schistocerca piceifrons. The sequence goes on from NC_060141.1 coordinate 747,890,428, forward strand.
AGATTCATCATCACTATCAACCCAATCTGAACAAGATTTCACAACGGATGAAACTGAACCAGCCATCAACAAAAGTTTATCATTTATTGGTGCTTCACCATTGAAAAGAAGACAACTAAGTAAAAGAGATAAGCAAAGCTATGCAAAAAGAAAGATCTTGGATGCACAAAGTTTAATTGGGAATCAAATTGCTGCTGCTGTAGGAATCAATTACGATGAACAGCCAAGTTCAAGTAAAAGTCGCCCATGCAATAATTGTGCAGATCTTGATAATCTTATAGAAGAGTTGAAAGAAAAATGTAAAGTGTCAAATCGTAGGACAAAAGTTCAAATATTGACCTTGGTTCCAAGAAGCTGGACAATTAAAGATACGACAACAGCATTTAATGTATCAGAAAGAATGGTAAAGCAAGCGAGAAAACTGAAGAATGAGCAAGGTGTTCTAGCTTTTCCAGCAAATCGGCAAGGAAGGAAGCTTTCAGATGAAGTTGTCCAGAAAGTACATGACTTTTTTCAAGATGACGAATTCAGCAGACTTTGTCCAGGGAAGAAAGACTGTGTGCCTGTGAGAATTTCAGGAACAAAGGTGTACAAGCAAAAGCGGTTGTTGCTTTGCAATTTGAAGGAAATGTACGTGTCTTATCAGAAGCAAAATGGACCAGAAATTGGCTTCTCAAAGTTTTGCGAGCTTAGACCAAAATGGTGTGTTACAGTTGGCTCTGCTGGAATGCACTCAGTTTGTGTCTGTACAATACACCAAAATGTCAAGCTTATGCTCACTGGTGCATCAATCAATGAAGACTACAAGGAAATTCTTAGCAAAGCTGTTTGCAGCTTGGAAAACAAGGATTGTATGCTTCATCGTTGTGAAAACTGCCCTGGTCCAGAAGGTGTAGAAGCAGTTATTGCAACATATTTTGAAGATAATGACCCTGAAGAACTGATTGAGTACAAACAATGGATTCATACCGACAGGGATACTTTAGAAACAAAGCAGCTTTCAACAGAAGAGTATGTTGAAGATATTGCAGCAAAAATTTGGAACCTGTCTTGTCATCACTACATTGCCAAGCATCAAAGCCAGCACCTGAAAGCTCTCAAAACTGATTTGAAAGAAGGCGAATTCATAATACTAATGGATTTTGCTGAAAACTATTCATTTATTGTTCAAGATGCAGTGCAAGGCTTTCACTGGGAAAACAGTCAAGCAACAGTTCATCCATTTGTAGTCTACTACTGTGAAAACGAAGAGGTGCAATGTGTGAATCTTTGTGTTATTAGTGACTGCCTTCGACACGATACGATTACTGTCCATGTTTACATTGGAAAAGTAATCAATTACCTGAAGATGCAATTTTCCAAAATAAGCCACATCCACTACTTCAGTGATGGTTCAGCTGCACAATATAAGAATTTCAAGAATTTTCTCAACTTATGCTATCACAAAGAAGATTTTGAAATAACAGCAGAATGGAATTTCTTTGGAACAAGCCATGGAAAGTCGCCTTGTGATGGCATTGGAGGCACAACAAAACGGTTGGCAGCAAGAGCAAGTTTGCAACGTCCATATGAAAACCAGATTCTAACACCCAAAGATCTTTTCAACTTCTGCAATGATAATATCAATGGAATCAAATTCTTTTTCATCAGCAAAGAGGAAGTTGAAGAAGAAAAAGCTTCTCAAGAAGAAAGATTCCTGCAAGGGCACACTCTAGCTGGCACAAGAGAAAACCACCATTTTTTGCCCATTGATATGACGACAATTAAGGTCAGTAGAGTTTCTAATGATGCGACATCTTTTTTGGCCAAAATTAGTGCTGCTGAAGTAGTAGTTCAAGTCATGGATCTTCAGCCTGGGCAGTATGTTGCTTGCATTTATGAAAAGAAATGGTGGATTGGAAACATCGTTGAAATCTCAGTCGAACAGAAAGATGCTTTCATAAGCTTTATGCATCCTCATGGTCCTGCAAGTTCATTTTATTGGCCCTTAAGACGTGATACTTGCTGGATTCCAGAACAACTTATCATTGGTGTTATTCCAGCTCCATCAGTGACATCATCTGGTCGGCAATACAGTTTTCCTGAAAGCATTCTCTTGCAAATCAACGATGCTTCCAGAATGATGAAGTAACTGAGGAAGACAGGCTTGGGAACCTGCATAAAGAAACCCACAATCAGGCTTGGGATCCTGTGGTAAAGACACCCTGTAATCAGGCTTGGGAACCTGCAGTAAAGATACCCACCCGTGGCTGTTACTGCATGGCTATCGGGCGTGGCCCCTATGGCGATGGGGATGCTGGTTTTATTGTGATACCCAGTAATGGCTCAGCCATCATGGACCAACGCAGGGCACTGCGCACACAAAATATAAGATACTTTGACCTGAGTAAATAAGCACTTAATGGAAGCGTTGCAAAAGAAAAATATATCCATCTTGTAGAGCAAGAGTTTCTCTTTCAGATGATACTATTCACAATTAAATCCAGGCTGACTATTTTGTAGTAATGGGCTTTGAACTTTGGTAAATAAAGCCATTTGCGCTGACACTGCCAAATTTGAAGAGATTTTGCAAGGCGACTATAAAGCCTGGGTAGTTGGAAATCCAGCTGTATTATGTCCAGCACAAAGATAAGACTTGGTAAAAAGTTCAAGTCCATATCTTTATCTGCAAGGAAATTATTGCAGTCTGAATATTGGTCAAAATTTGTCGCATTAAGTCACGACAGAATTAGGGGTACACTTTGAGTTGACTTGTTTGACCGGATTTTGCATCAGTAATCTTATAATTAATTTCGTTTGAATCAGCACAAAAAACTGTACAGGGTCTCATCTTACTAACCATTCTTATGAATTGGTTTCAATTTTATGAGACCCCAAAAATGGCATTTTGTCTGATGTCGCGCGCATGCGAACTTACTACCCTTCAGACAAGGGGGTGTAGATCAGCAAGTATTGCAGCTAGAGGCTTGAAATCTTGAGAAACTTAATTTAGCACTTGACTAGTGCTACAGATAAAATTTGAAGAAAATTGGAGACATGATGGTGGGAAGGTTTAGACCACTTGGCATGGAATGACCCAATTACTTAAGTGTCTGCAGCAATCATCACTTTCCTATAGATCTTTTGTATCTATGATAGGAATTCAAGAATTGTGGATCATTGCGAATCTTTTTCATGGAACTGAGGTATTTAAGTGTTTGGGACTTATTAAAACTGTTACCCATCTGTTTCTGCGAGATGTTGATAGACATGCATACTTTCGGAAATGCCTTTTCATATTCACATTGGTTTCCTTATACACTTCCTCCCAGCTTTGCTTTTCTATTTCTTTTAAAAAATTGTTTATTGTGATTTCTGATAGATGTTGTTTTAGGTGTGTAGGATATTGTCTGTAGGCTTGTAGTTGAGGAAATGATTTGCTGCCTGACTTTATTGTTGTTATTTGACAGAGATGGTCTGATAGTCTCAGATCTTTTACAGCTACATCACACTTTTCTCTGTCCATATTTGTGGCCACATGGTCAATTACTGATGAAATCATTGTGGTAACGTTTGTTGCACTATTGACCAATAGGGACATGCCAAAACTTTGAAGAATGCTTATGAAGGTGCTGCTGGATTAATTTATGTTAGTGTTGATGTTAATGTCCCCACACAGAATTATGTTGACCTTTACTTGAGACTTTATCTAGAACTTCTGTTAACTTTTTGAAAAAAGTGTCCACACTACCACTGGGAGATCTATACACACACAAAACGGTTAACTTCTTGTTGATATCAAGCCCTGTTAATTCAATAGCTGATATTTCAAAATGTTTGTCTTCACTTACTGTACCTAAGTCCCATAGTGCTCAGAACTATTTGAACTTACTGTACTGAGGTCATGTCTTGATTTGAGCTGTGTTCCTTTTCTGATGTAAATGCATGATTCTCCACCCCTTGAAGTATTTCTACAGTAAGAGTTTGCCTTTTCATACAATGAAAATACTACATGTTGGATTTCTGTGTCTCTACACCAGTGCTCAGTAATACAAACTACTGTGCAGGTCAAAGATTAGAGCTCAACTTCTAATAGTTGTATTTTATTTTTTATTGATTGCATGTTTTGATGGAGTCTGTGAAATGCCCCATGTTACTCTTTCTAATGGTTTGTTTTCCTTCGTGGCGCCGAGTATATGTGATATTTGAGGTGTTTAAATCTGTCTTGAGTATTGTTTCAGTATTTTTTTATGTGCTGGAGATACTCTTTAGGCAGGGGAACCTTTTTGGATTTCTCGTAAAAAAAGACCTGCTTTTCCTACTGATGACAACAGGTATTTGACCATGTGTGGCCCGAGATCCACCCCCATACTTAGACGAATCAGCTGTACCTATCTTCCCTTCCCAGTCCTGTTTAGGTGTAGGCCATGCCTAGTGAAACCCCATCTATCGATAGTACCGATGGACACCAGAGAAACATTAGCAAAGTTGGCTGTCATCAGAGCCGTCCCTAACCTCACATTGATTCGCCTCACAGCTCCTTCAAGGTGAGGTCGATCATGGTGCTGGAACAGCTCAACAAAGTGCATGTTGGTGCCATGAGTCAGGGAAGCTATCTTGTCCAAGTCACCACCTATGTCATATGCCCCATCCCTGTCCAAACTGTTTCCCGCCCCACCCATATCACTACATGGTCCTCTTTTGTGAAGTCCTTACATAAAGACCCTTGGTCCTCTATCACAGGACTTAGCCCTGCATTTGACTTAAACTTTCCTGTAACTTTAGGGCCTACACCGTGCCCATGGCTACTACCTAGTAGCAGCACTTTCTTCTTCCTAACACTTTGTACATTCCTTTCCTGTTCCCCAATCAAAATGTTCCTACTGCATTGCAGTTCCAGGAGAGAACCCCTTCTGTTCTCCCAACATTCACCCCACTGAAATCCCCCCCCCCAGTAAAAATATTTCCTACAAGATTGGCAACAAATCCCTCTACTCACTGCTCTAGAAAAGCTCCCACATTTCTCACTCGGGGCCAGTATCGATAGAATAATTAAGTTTAAAGAATGTTTTAAATTTGTGAAGGATGCGGGTTTGGCTGCGTGTAAACAAAAGACACAAAGATCTTATGTGCGGTGGTTGTGTGTGTTTTTTTTATATACAATGATAGAAGAATGAATGTGTAATTAATTTGCTTGTAGAGAATTTACGTTATCAGGCATGTTTGGTCAGGTTTTTAAACGTTTATAACTTGGAAAATTCAGGCCTAGATCGCGTCTAACTAACTAGTAAACAATACGAAATGTGTTGGTTAAATACGATTTAGAAACATTTAATTATGCTTTTATTGCGACAGTAGACACTGATGAAACTAGTAGCAGTGTTTTTAAACGAATTTTGCATCATCAAGACAACATGAATAGAATTTTATGTGTTTGACGCAAAATTTTGGGTTGTCGCGATTATTGGAACTTAAGCTAAAGAACAAGTTTTTCAAGAACAATGATGGCATCATTGGTAGGGTGAAAATGCTACAGCATATGGGAATTAATCCTGGAGCAAACTGCATCAGAGAACTTGAATGGGTGGACAAGGTTCACATAAACCAGAGTATGCTGCACAGTTGGTCACTAAGGAGTCCATAAAGAAGAAAAAACTTGGAAAAAGATAGAGGATGATGTAGAGTATGGTGCAGGGTGCTTCTGAGTGACTAAAAATAAAAAAAATGAAGCATATATTGAGTTAGTCTTTTGAAACTTTAGAAGCCGTTCCTGAAAATGTACATGTTCTGTTGCATTTTTCCCTAAATCTCAGAACCACTTTGAGTAGAGTATTCAAATTTTCAGGGAGTAATAACATACATATCCTGAGTGCTGAGCTAAAAGAACAACATAATGTTATATATAATTGAAATTATTTAGGATAATGTAAAAAAGTACACAAAATTTTAACTGTGTAATTTAAAAATTGTATTTCCAAAAGCAGTGGCTGAAATGCAATTGTTGTAGTTCAGTAGACTCTGAACATACAGTTTAATGTCCAGTACAAGTTCCATGTCAACGGCTACAGTGGTTCCTGAAATACAGGGAAGCCAAGTCACTAAATTTAACATTGTCAACATAGGGCGTTCCAACTCCCCTTAACGCTTTCTCCATGTGGGGTGTTTGTTTTATAAAATGCGTGAAGCCAACTGAAATTTCTTAGGGATCATTCCATTGAAAATAATCAGATTTTAGCCAAAGTGGGTTGCATCATGGTTACAGATTTCAGTGAAATTTGTTATAGTTAATATGTGCCCTAAATTAAGTTCGTATCTCAGATATTGAAATGTGAAACCCTCAGGGCTGAGCTAGGCCCTCCCAAAGTTACAATTTAGGTAGTTTTTTTTAAATGCTACCATGTGTGATGTCCAAGCTCCTGTACTCAAACAGATAAAGCCAAAAGGTTGGTCTTATTTGATCAGTAACATCTCTCCCTTGTAGGAGAAAGCAGTATGTTGCAATGGTTCATGGTTAGGAAATAATACATAGACAAACAGCTACATGAGTTATCAAGTTTGCAATATCTTTTTCTCTCATATGTGAACGATAGTACTGAAATAATATCTGGTGTGTACGTAGAGGTGATAAGACTGAATTTGTAAAACAAATATGGTTGTGTTACTTGCATTCACAAAATGACTTTTAAGATTTTGAAAATTTCGGAATAGTCGAAAACCACTATTTTGGAGCTCTCCAAATGCAGTATCACAGCATGCTGCAAATTCTTATGTAGCTTGTATTAAGTCTAATTACTGCCAAAATATCTTTGTTACTCAGTGCATAACGTTTTTATTGTACTCTTTTTATCAGCATTTATGTGTTGATAAGGACAATATTGTAAGTGCCACAGAATTTGACTCAAGAGACCCATTATTTTGCAACATATTCAACCTGAATTAGTAGAAATAATGTTTCACACTCTGAACACGGCAGTCATTATCTAAATAGAATGTTACATGGGAAGCCCATGTCTTGAAGATTGGTGCCTTTCCTCACTTGGTATTCTAAAAGTTGTTAAACTGGGATATTTCAGTTGCCCTGTCCAGTGCTTACTGTGTGCCTGTTACAGCGATTGGTGCAGTATTTGGTTTACTTTTAACCAACAAAGTCAGCTGGGTGAAACTCTGGGACATTTTGAAACCAAATACAGCGCCACTGTAACAGGCACACAGTAAGCACTGGACAGGGCAACTGGTCTAGGTGGCTGCAATACTTCACCAAAACATCTTGGTTCTCTTCAGAACAGCCCATAACGAATGCAAGGTACCACTTACAATTGTAGACACAAATAATGTAAGAAGATGGCCTGATATCCTGCAATGATACTGCTTGGTATTGTAGTGGAAACTGTGTTGTGCTGCTGCAGTGTGTGTGAGATAACCTGTATCATATCTCACTAAGCATGATGCTTAACAATCTTCCTTTCCGGCTGGTATAAAGTGGTGGTACTGTCTCGTGTTTGGAATTGTCTTGCACTGGTCAAATCTGTCATTTACTAACATTTCACTGTTATTTTCAGTGTCTTCTGAGGACACACTGAAGAACTGAATACCCTTTATTTCTTGTGATGCAAATTCGAAAAGTGCTATTGCAGGAAGATTGGTGATGGTCTTGAAGATTCCTCCTGGCAGCCAGTCTTTTGACTGACCTGACACTCTTCCTGTGGCTAGTGGCAAAGACACTCGGCATCAGTTCCAAAGTCCTCAGAATGCAGTGTCAGATTTTTTATGTAGTTTTTAATATTGAAATCTGAAAAGTGAATTTTTTCGTAAGTGTGGCATTGCATACTGCGGCTGTTGAATGAACGATAGTCGCTTATTATGCACATTGTCTTTACAGTTGTTGATGCTGAGCATGTTTTTGGTAGATAAACTACAAAAGGATGCACTGCCGCCTGGGATTGCTGTCAGTGAAATCCTTGTGCTGCATCTTGCACAATAAACAAGTAATTCTCAGAAAAATCTTCAATCACAACGCACTCTATTGTGCCAAGTGTTTCCTTGCAGTGAAGCTAGGTAATGTGATTGCTGTTTTGTTATAAAACAATGACTTTTCAGTAATTCCAGTTTGTTGCAAAAGTTGTGTATGAAATCAACTGTTTCACCACTGATACCAATGTACACAGATCTGTTGTGATCCACTGCACATACTGGACATCGTCAGCCAAATACAGCACTTCTGATTCTGCAAGAAGTGCTGAAGTACATTGCACTTCAGAGCACTTACATAACATACAGTCCTTGCTTTTGTAGAGCAGACAACCTTCTCAAATAAGTCTGTAGTTTTCTTACTAAGCTTGGTGGCATATAACAACAGCTTCATGTTCTGGTGATGAAAAACACACACACACACACACACACACACACACACACACACACACCATGAGCACCCATGAGTACACATCATTTGTGATGCAACTGTGCAAATTTTGAGAAACCACTTTTATAAAACTTCTCTTTGAAGGCTGTATACAGCTCCTTCAAATTCACAAAAACAAGATATTTCTGCTTGTGTTCTTTAACACCACATTCAAATCGGACAGATACAAAGTCTTTTATCCTTGGATGCAAATGACTGTACTCATCATCTTCAGAAAATGTACAAACAGCATGTTGTACATTATCACATAAAGACTTACATCCATGATACATCACATCAGGCAAGATTCCTTGTTTTTCCTTCAGTGCCCTGGCCTTCTGAACCAAATATTCTGACAACCTAAATTCCCTAGCACAATATGCTCTTCGAAGGAAGGAGACTGATAATCTTGATTTTCTTTTTATTTTATAGGTAGCTCTTTTACATTTCTTTTAGCTGTTCAGTAAGATCAGCAAAGTCTGTCTGGGTGGAAGTTGAAGGGATATGATCATCGTTGTGAGGTATTGTAAGTTCAAGACTCTTTTCCCAAGTGCTTATGAAAACCAGATTTTCTTGTTCTTCATTTTGCCATGTGAGACTTTTTTAATGCTACTCAGATACCGTTTATTAAGTGGTGACACACTGAGAGTACTACAGGCCATATTCACTATGGTTACAAATTCTTCAGCAGGTGAAAAACTGTAACTTGTACTTATTGAACAGTCATTCTCTTGGTTGCCTTTTATACAGTATTAATCATGCAATAACACTTTGAGCACAGAGATTTGCCAGGGTTAAAATTAACATTACCAAAAGCTGCCTACACAGCTCTGTGGAAATAACTGAGATTTTGTCACCACAGTCCTGCGACGAGAGAATGGGTCACAACGTACACGACCAAAAATGTGTGTAAAATTGTCCGGGTATACCTTCTCATGATGGTAACAGTCAATTTGTAATCCTGTACAAACAGCCAATAGGTGTTTTCTCATCACTATAGTCACACAAATGTTTGAGTCCTGATTGGCTACAGTTAGATTGTTTGACACTACTGTCCTAATGCTGTACCTAGAAAACATGGAGAAATGTCATCCACACACTGACCATACACTTCAGGATTTATTTCCATACTGAACTGTCATGTACACTCCTCATAAGATTATTCAGTACTGTGCACAATGACAGAACAGTTGTGGTTGGATGGTGGTGGTGGAGGTCCAATTAGGATTCCTAGGCTGTCAGAACTGTATCAAACCTGTTGAGTTAGGTTGCTGTCTGCATATAAAAACAATAAATCACTATTACGTGTGTCAGGCTTTCCACAAGTGATGGATGGGACATTTGGAGTTAGGGAAATCAAAATAAAATGTTTAATTTAAATCCTAGATTTCTTTAGCTGGAATTCAAACATTATTATTTGATAGACAAGATTAATGGGCAGTTTCAGTAATTCACGGCTATTTTTGTCTGCAGTTTTGCTAATAGGTCCGGATTAATACTATAAAAATAAGAGTGAAAAATTACTAATTTAGTGTCGAATTTAACTTAATGCACTGTGGACATTTCAGAAAATGTCCCTGAAAGCACTGTCATGGTTTGATGCTTTAAGGGGTAGGTTTTAGTTTAATTACCTCATATGCATTGTCCCATCCATCACAAGTAGCATATGTCATCCACCACAGTGTTTATATTTTAATTCAAATTGTTTTTTTTTTTTTTCATATATAACTTACAGAATTCAATAGAATGCGCGATTTTAGTGACAGATGGGAGAGCTTTCATTGTAAAAAAGAAATTAATGCAAAAGACCTTGGCAGTGCCTACTAGTTTCAGATTTTTTAACTATGCTATTGAAAACAAGCTTAATAGTGAACTATTTGTCAATGGTGGGCAATCATTGCAACAATGAACTGTCCATCAATTGTGTGAAATCATTGACAACTTGGCAACCTATTGTTTACCACTACCACCCACAAGAGTAATTTCTCTAAGATGGTGATAAACAAAAAGTGGGAAAAAAGTTGCTGAATGTTTCTATTCTCTACATGTAATTTTAGTGCCTTGGGATTTCATTGAAACTATTGTCACGAGTTTCACCTTTTAAACTTCCACTCATAGGCTCATCCACTCATGGAATGCCTGGTATTATATGTAGTGTATCAGTATTAGAACATTAAGTGACTTAAAATAAATGGGAGTAACACAGATATTTTAGGGGCGATTAGACTTAATACAAACTACGTAAGGAAGCAATTTGAAGCACTCTGTGACCTTGCTCACATTGCTTTTAGGGAGCTCCCAAATAGTGACTTTCGACAATTTTGGGATTTTCAAAATCTAAAAAGTCAGTATGTGCATGCAAGTAACACAACCAAATTTCTTTCATGAATTCAGTCTTATCACCTCTATGTACACACCAAATATTGCTTCAATACTATCACTCACACAAGAAATAAAAAAAATATTGGAAACTTGCAAAAAACGTGGTAGCTTGTGTAGCTGTTTGTGTATTACTTCCGAACCATTGCAACACATTATTGCTTTCTTCTACAAGGGGGAGATGTTAACTTTCAAATGTGACCAACGTTTTGGCTGTATTTGATTTAGTACAGGAGCTAGGTCACACATGGTGCCATGTTTTTTGAAGAAGAAAAATGGCCAAAATTGTAACTTTTGGAGGGCCTAACTCAGTCCACCAGGGAGTTCACATTTCAATACCTGAGACATGAACTTACTTTAATGCAGGTATTAACTGTACCAAATTTCATTAAAACCTTTAAACATGATGCAACCCCATCTGATAATTTCCAGTGCAATGGCCCCTAAGAAATTATGGTCCTGCTAAGTAAACTCAATACTAAATGTTAATGGGAACATATTAATGTACTCAGCATGGAACAGCACAGTTGCTTGTACTGGAGCTGTATTGCACTTGCAGGTAACAGTGAACTGAATTCTCCCAACCTCAACCCTTCTTTGTTGAACTGTCACTGACCAAGTAGTCTGATCCAGGTGCAGATTGTTGAATAAACACTTGTTTCTGTAGTACTGTTAGCTGTTTGAAGTCTTGGGAGGTTATTTTTTGCCTTAGTGTTATGTACATACATTCCTTCATTTTTTGAGAAAAGTGAAATACGTGTAATGGCAAAAGAGTATATATTAGTTGTCAGAATACCAGATTTTTTAATCTCTACAATATGTTCTACGTTCAACAACAAATATAATTCTTGTAATACACTTTTACATTCTGAGAATATTGTACCTGTAAGTTGTTTCGTATGAGGAGAGGCATTATCCAACGCATTTTCTATTGTATCATTATGTTGAATACGTTATGTAACTTGTGAAACAATTCAACCTATCTATTACTGACATAAGTGTTGCAGGTGCTACATCATTTTTGTACATTTGTCCTTATAAATATTGGACAAACTTCTTTCCTCCTTAATTTATTCACATTGGTGGTTGTTGAGCTCTGTAGCTGGTTTAAGTTACATTGACACAGTGAGCCACTTTCTGTGTAGCAGCCTGAACACACATTTCAGGTTTTCACTTGTAGCTTCAACTGTCGTAATATGTTCTGAAGCATTTATCTTGTAGTTTAAAATATAGTTACACAAGAAGTGGCTGGTTGTGGGATTTTTTGAGAGATTGTCTCCTTCCCTATAGCCGAATTAAAGTTTATGTTCAGTTTTTAATTTTCTTAAGATTCCCGATCAGTACAAAAATGCTAGTAGTAATACTGTAGTAGAGTGAAAGAGTATCTGACAGTCGAATTGAGCAGTGTGTGGCTGCATCGTGTGTCTATCTCAACCAGTCATGTAGCGATCTCTTTGGCAACATCTATGTTTTCATAACTCTAGTTTCCCCTCTATCTGTTTGTGCTTTGCGGCTGAATGTTGGCAACAGTGCTGCCAGCTGTCACAGGTGATCTTTTCTTTTGCTGACTGTGCGCGCGCGCGCGCGCGCGCGCACACACACACACACACACACACACACACACACACACAAAATTCCTTTGGAATGTTGACTAGGTAAAGGTTTCATAGTTAAATATATTATTCAGAATTGTCTTCCTATCATCTGAACAAAATATCTGATTAACAATACCCGTTAGTTGAGTCTGCCATGTGGCAAGAGGGCTCTAGTGCCAGTTAACGGTGGATTGATCAGTTGACTGCCTGGGAAAACCTGTTTGTCTGTTGTTAAAACTTGATGCATTGCTAGAGTACTATAGCTGAGTTGGCATAAGTTGATCCTTAATAGTTGCTGTGGGCTGGGCATGGCAGCTTTGCTGGCCTACCTCAACCAATAAATAAGGTGGTTTTGGAAATGTCTATGGCAGTGCTGCAGTCTTGTCACAGCTACTGTTTTGCTTGCAGTCATTAGCACTTTCAGCTGAAAGTGTGCAACAGTGCTATGAGCTGTTGGGATCTTCTTGAGCCATCTTCACTATAGCTGGACTAATGATGTGTTGTGGCATATTGACAATATCAGAATTATGCATCAATTTGTGAGGTCCGATTGGGTAATTGTCAACAAACAAGTTATTTTAATCAGGCACTGGGTCCAGAGTTCAGAGTGAATAATTGAAATAGTAGATTTGTTAGAAATAATGTATATTGAGACATTGACACACAGTCCTCCCCCCTCCCCTTCATTCTTAATGTATTGAGTTTTATAACTTGAGATTGCTTCATTTTTTGTAATGTTCAAGGTGATGTAAGTTGTTTTGTTTACTCTTTCTAGCCGAGCATGTGCTAATGGCCATGGTCTGATACGGAAGTACGGGCTCAATTTATGCCGGCAGTGCTTCAGGGAGTATGCAAATGACATCGGCTTCAAAAAGGTGAGGTATTTGTCGTATTTACTTAATATTCTAAATATTTAACTTGGCGGTTACTGTTGTGCGTTCTTTTGTTGAGTATGACTGAAGTATTTTAAAATGTTGTGTAAGGGCCTACAGTTTTTCATTGAGCATTAAGAGAATGTGTGTATTCAAGAAATGAGCCTCATCTCACATTCTATTGGGGGGGAGGGGGGGGGGGGGTGTTAAGAGTTAAGGAAGCAGGCATAGTGCATAGTGCCTTATGCAGTATGTCAGTTATTAACTGTTTAGTGCTTCTTGCTGACCACGTATCTTTTCTGCTATTATATATACAGTTATGTTGTAGAAGCTGATGTACATAGATATTTGTTCTTTTGCATCAGATGCCACTGATGGTTTATACACCTGAATGCTAGTTTGGCAAATAACATTTAAAGTGCAGCTCGTAGTGTGTAGATGTCCTTTAATATCAAGCTTTTTTTCTGTACGAATCTTAGTTGGAGTCCACAATTATCTACAACTTTCTCATTACTCATTTTACCTGAAAGTGGTGACACATCAACCACATGTTGTTTCAGTAGTGAAACTGTAGCACCACGGCACACATTAGTTGTAGGTGTTGGCATTACATAAACCTTAGTAGCCATGAGATCTTCAGTCCTATATGAGTCATTCCATGTCAAATCTTCCAGGTCATGGCACCCATGTATGAAGCATGTTAAAACTTTCTGTACTAGTTTGATATATGATGTAGTGGATTACAGCCAATTTTTATCTTAATTATATTCATAGTAATGAAACCAAATGTAATGTGATGCACAATTCATTTGAAAACTTTAAAACTAAATGACCACAGTTTTCACATACATTATTCTAAAATTATGGAACATGCATCGAACATTCCTCATAAACTGAGGTTTAATATAAGGTAAAAATTATTGGAAAGGGAATACATCTTTTTATTTGGGTTTTAAAAAGAAAAAATCAATTTTTTCAGTGTTCCTCTTCCAGAATGCAAAAGGTTTTTTACATGTTCTACAAACAGCACACATCTTAGAGAAAAAATTGAAGGGGGAGAAATGAGGATATAATACCATCTTTTAGAAAACTGAAAAGAGGACAAACAAGCAGAACCTATGTTTCTACAAAGATGTAGAATAGCACAGACCTAAATATTGTCTTTTAAGAGGATAAATTTAAAAAGAATATGAAAAGGCTTTGTGACAAGACATGCCACAAAAATGTAATTTTATTCAGGAGAGTGTATTGTAAGTTGTGATTGCCTGTCTTGGTATATATACCAAGAATCATGGGCATGTCAAAAATGTGACTTGTCACTACATAGCTTCAAGCCATTCATACATATTGTTCAGGTATGACCCCCAATTATGCGTATTATAAGTCAGTTGTCTGTCAATTTTGCAATAAAATTACAAGTGACTTGGCAACACTGATCTGTAATGTCTCATTACACATTAATTTTACTCTTAAATAAGGAAGATTTTGCTTCCATTAATTTTGAAGAGACTTGACTTAAAGTATAAGTAGTTCCTGTCATTGTGTTGATTTCTAACTGACATAAAATGTGAGAGACTGGAACATTACAAGTGTCATTTTCAAACCAGTAAAAGGATGATGGCTCATGTGGATGCATAAATCTGTTACTTCACTTTCCTCATAATTCACTTTCAACATAGTACCTGGATACCAGGAGGATTCATACACGCAAGCAACATAGCACTTAGGATGCATGTGAACTTCGGGCATTAGCAACTCATTTCGACAAATAAAAAATGACACTGAAACTGTTATCACAGCTTAAAGAGTTTGGCTCCAATCTGAGTTGCTGAAAGCGCTAAGAACTGGTGCGTGGATGTAGTTCCAGGAACAGTTCTTGCAGATCAGAAATGTGCAGAAAGACAACTACGAACTTAGCTAGCTCCTAGTTTGAAATAAAGAAAACTGACACTTGGTTCAGGTTTTCTTGACAAAATTGAAAAACTTGCACAGCACTTAAGTATGTGTCCATAAAATGGTCTTTGCAGACTTGCTTTTGTAGTCAGCCTGTTCAAAGGGCAACCAATTCCTCACAGGGGGATTTACTGTGGCTAGTTGCAAAAAATGACCAGGTGCATCTAATTCTGAAGTCATGTTCATGATTGCTTATATTCAAAAAAATTGTGCTGTTTTTTGCAGCACAACATCAATATCTCTTACAGGCAGTTAACGTTCTTGTTTTTCTTATAGTACACACAAAGTGTGTGAAGAGTTCTACTACCATTATACCAGTGATAACCTTGTGCTTCATCTTGCACAACAGAGCTGAAATTTTCACTGAAACTTAACATTAAAACAGACCCTTCACAAAGTGTTTCTTTCCTCATTTTCAAATAATTACACAGATTTTGCTATGAACAGATGAGGTGCAAGTTTATCTTCTGTTCCAGTAATTCACAAATTTCTGGCAATGAACTTGAAGAACCAAATTCATCATGTCAGTTGAAACCCATTGGCTGTATTGAACTCTTTTATTAGGTGCAGTTAGGTGCAAAATCTTCTGATTTTGCAGGTATTCCTGAAGTAGGGATGTAGGTCATTTGCCTGAGACGAAGCATACAGGTTCTGTGATTAATGTTGGGAGTTTACTCCCATTAGATCTCTGTAGGTTTTTAGGATTAATGGCATGAAGTAGCAACTGAACATTTTGATAAATGGTGCACTCACATACAGAATGAGTACCAGATGCTTCTGCTAGTACACTGTTTTGGTTCAAAATTAGCAAATGTAGGAAAGCCTACTTTTTTACAGGAAATTAGTTTGTATTGGGTGTCTCTCTCTCTCTCTCTCTATTCGTTTAGTCGGTTCAGACTCTTCGTGACCCCATGAACCAAATCACGCCACTTTTTCCTGTCTTGCACTTTCTCCCGTAGACCTTCCAGGTTGGAACACATTGCTTCTGTGATGCCATCGATCCATCTCATCCTCTGACGTCCTCTTCTTCTAGTTCCTTCAATCTTCCCCAGCATTAATGTTTTTTCCAGCGAGGCATGCCTTCGCGTTGTGTGTCCAAAGTAGGTCAGCTTTTGTTTTAAGATTAGACCTTCCAGGGAGAAATCTGGTTTAATTTGCTCCAATATTGATCTGTTGGTTCTCTTTGCAGTCCATGGAACTCTAAGAAGTTTCCTCCAACACCACAATTCGAAGGAGTCAATTCTTCGCCGTTCAGCCTTTCTAATGGTCCAGGTCTCACATCCATACATCACAACTGGAAAGACCATAGCCCTCACAATACGGATCTTTGTTGCTAGTGTTATATCTCTGGACCTTATAACCTTGTCAAGGTTTGACATCGCCTGTCTACCGAGCAACAGGCGTTTCCGGATTTCATGGCTGCAGTCACCGTCAGCAGATCTCTGGGAACCGAGATAACTGAATGTGGTCACTACCTCCATGGTTTCTCCTGCTATATCCCATGAATTGGTAGGTGTAGTTGCCATAATTTTCGTTTTCTTCACATTCAGCATAAGACCAGCCTTTTCACTTTCGTCTTTCACCTTCAGTAAGAGTGTTCTCAAATCTTCTTCACTTTCTGCCAATAGGATCGTATCATCCGGGTACCTGAGGTTGTTTACATTTATTCCAGCTATTTTAATTCCTGTTTCACCTTCATCTAGCCTCGCATTCCTCATGACATGTTCTGCATACAGACTGAATAAGTACGGTGACAGTATGCAGCCTTGCCGGACCCCTTTCTGAATCTTTATCCATTTCGTTGTTCCATACATAGTTCTCACCGTGGCTTCTTGGTCAAGGTATAAACTCCGTATCAGATGAATGAGGTGATCTGGTACACCCATGTTTTTCAGTACGTTCCATAATTTGTTGTGATCGACGCAGTCAAAGGCTTTGGCGTAGTCAATAAAGCAGAGGTACACATCTTTCTGGAATTCTCTCGCTTTTTCCATAATCCACCGAATGTTAGCAATTTGATCTCTAGTTCCTCTTCCTTTCCTAAATCCAGCTTGTTCTTCTGGCAGCTCTTGATCTAGATATTGGCGAAGTCTATTTTGTAAAATTTTCAACATAACTTTGCTAGCACGTGAAATAATTATTGGGTGTACACTTCAGTTAAGTTAGTTAAAATCAATTGTTCTTGTTCGTGTACATTTTCCCTGATGCTCTCACTTTCTTTCCTGCCATAGAGTTTTCATCATCCAAACAGAAATTTTATACTGCCAGTTGTTTCCTGTGGTAGTATCTTTTCCCTTTCCTGTTCAGATAGTAATAACTTTCCCTTTTGTTTCAAGAGTGTGTACCCCTGACCTACAAAATATTCAGACGTGAAACATTCTACATACTTTGTCGAACCCAAGCTTCTGGCACAAGTAGAAAGTATAATCTTTCTCAATATTCAAATTATTCATTTTCTTTCATCTGTTCCATTAATTTATCAAAATGGATTACTCTCTGTTCATGTTCATTATTTCCATGCTTGTATTTATCTCTCAGTTCAACATTGTACACAGTTTATTTTGTAATGCCCTCATTGCAGATTCCAGTTTGGCTATTGCAGCCCTTCTGTGGAGAGAAATAGAATGAAATTTATCTAGACAGTCCCAAATATGTTAAACTTGTGTAGCTTTTGTTTTTATAGAGACTAAAGTCACATCTCGAGTTTCACTGACAGTATCCTCTGAAGTTGTTTCTTTTCCTTTCTTACATTCTTTAATTTTCATTCTACAGTTGGCCATAGCTTTCACTGGGAACAGAGTCCTTTTTTTTATTAATTCCTTTGCTTGCTGTAATGTCACATCATGCAAACCAGAAGACACGTGTTCTTTGTGACAACTGAAAGGGTCAATGCATCGCTTTTTTGTAGTGAGAATCTTAATATAGTCCCTTGTATTCAGAACATAAGTACACTTGATCTAATAGTAGAGATACAACACCACTGTGCCATAGTAGGAGCTCCTGCTCTTCAGTAAACTCAGAAATAGTTGTCAAGGAACCATCACATTCATCTGCAGTGTAACATCTCTAAGAACAATCTTTACATGAACAAGATTGGACTGCAAAAAAAAGTCCTTTTTCATCGTGACAATGCACCAGCACACACCTCAGCAGTTGTGGTTGCAAAATAAATGGAAATAGGATTCCAACTTGTTTCACATTCCCCCTATTCTCCAGGTTTGGCTCCCTCGGACTACTATTTGTTCCCCAATTTGAAGAAATGGCTGGTGGGACAAAGATTTTATTCAAATGAGGAGGTGATTGCATCAACTAATGGCCATTTTTGTTGACTTGGACAATTCCTATTATTTGGAAGGGATCGACAGATTAGAACAGCGTTGGACGAAGTGTATAAACCTAAAAGGAGATTATGTCGAAAAATAAAAAAGGTTTACCCAAACACATAAGTAGTTTTTATTTTTGTACGGACTTTTCAAACGCCCCTCGTAGGCTGGGGATTTTAGTGTATTGCAGAGTGGCTGGCTCATCATTTATTCTTGCGATCAGTGAGCCGAGGTCATGTGCTATATTGCTTCAACACCCTTTACCACTTTTTTCCCTTCAGTTAATGTCTTCCATTTTGACGTGATACTTAGATTTTCTACTTCTGTGTGGTTACTCGCAGTTTTACGCATTGTTTCTTGCCCAGGTTTCAGGTGTCCGTATTCTTTTGGGGTGTGGTTTTAATCAGAGACCCGTGTGACTAAGGAAAAAGGGACTTAACAGCCTTGCAGTTTAGTCCCTTTAATCTACAAACCATCCAACCAACTACTCTGCTACTGAATTAAAAAAAAACTGCCAGAAGAAACTCAAAGCTAAACTTTACTGCTAATCATACCTTTCTTTAATTTTTATTTTGGTGTGAGGAAAACTATACAATAATATGTACCATGGACTCAAATTTATTCTTGGATTTGTTCTGTGAATAATACTGAAGAAAAAAATGCAAAAAAGCATTAGTACATTGCATACCACATTTGGGAATGGGTACTTTGATAGGACAGGTGGATCCAGAACTGTTAAGGGCAGTAGAAAGAAAAAACACATGCAAGTGCTAAAAAATATGTTGGAGTAAATTTTTTGTTCACTAGTTTCAGGTGTTTTGTTTTTGGTTTCACGACATATGTTTTACAGTATAGGTAGAGTTAACTAGATGTCAGCTTTGTACACTGTCATTCAGTATCCATGATTTGCTTCAGTCTATAAATTGTCACAGGTGCCATTTTTTGAGCATGTACAACATTATCCATAAATTTCAGTTTGAGTACCTACAGTAGTATTTGAACAGTGATGGTTCTGACATCAGAGCACACATTATACAATTACAATAGATACCAGAAAACTATGTAGTGTGATGCCTCTTTATGAAAAAACCTTTGCTTTTTAGCACCTTTAACTGGTCTTTAATTTTTTAATTGCATTCTGTGATTTGTATTAATCAGTTACACACACTAAGAAGTTTGTTAACTTAGTTTTTAGTGCCTGACAATTTCTCCTGCTCTGTAATTACCATATCACTTCAGTTTTATATTATGTACATTTTACAGGGTTATGTTCAACCTACATTACATAAAATTAAAGCTGTAGTAATTAAAAAGTTTCAACACAAACATTTAATATTTCTCACATCATATATATACACACAGCTTGATACAAAGAAAATAATTTTCCAGGTATTTACAAGTAATTCAAATTTTAAATACAAATGTTGTAAATATTAGCTCATTGGAGAAACTTTGTTTCAGCTTGACTAACTGCATTCCCGGTGTGGCTGCTACCATCGAGACATTTTCAGGTGGTTCAGAGTATTAAATGAAAAATGTTTTCATGAATACTTTTGTATCAAAAGATCACTTTCATCCTGTTCCTATAGCCTGAAAAAGAACCAACATCTTTGTTATTAAAATTTTACTAAACCTCTAAATGTGTTGTGTTATTGCTTTAAATCCCACATCAGACATGTGAAATTGATCCAGACTAAAGATGTCAACTCTTTAAGATTACAGTGTACCTACCTTGTCCTTGTAAATGTACTTGTTATATTTGGATTTTGATAAGATAGTGAGAAATTCTATTGACACAATAATAGAAATACAAAAGAATTGTCAAATACAGAGACATGTGAGCTGCCATTCTCTTAATTGTATTAATGGTTGCAGATACTGCTATGTTCACTTGGTATGTGCATGCTTAAATGTGTCTGGCATATGAGACTTGGTCGTTACAAACCCTAAGTTTACTTGAGAAATCACAGAAATTTCATTTCACCTTTGATATGTGGCCTTTTGTAAATGTTCCCAAATTTGAGTGTCAAAATTGATATGATTGCAGGGTAACATAAATTTAGTGTCAAATGAAAGTGTGTGGGAAAACTATCAAAGTGGCAGACTTCCAATAAGCCTAAAAACAAGATATTTGAGGAGGAAATGTATGATTCTAGAGAGATGAAGTGTAGAAATAACTGCATACATTTAATTTTTGATTGCTTTGGGTTGAACAAATTCCCATGTCCTCAATAAACAGTTGAACAAGTAGGTGGCTGGTTATGAAACACATGGTAAAGCTTCTTAGAATCCTTTCTATCAGAGAACTATATTTTTTGGTTCTTTCACATTTGTTAGAGCCACTTCCAACCATCTACAAGCTGAAAGTGTACATGAATGTGTGAATGAAAATTGTCATACTTGACTGGAATGGGCAGATTGCTTTCTTGTTTGATCATTGACTTGATTTTGTCGATTAGTGGTTGTCAAATTGTTTATAGTTGATCCTTGTGAAATTTCCCATGATGGATTCAGCATTTTGCAATGAATATCACCAGTGGCCAGTTTGAGGCTAGATATGTTTTACCAGGTCCTCTGAAGTCATACCTGTGACATTAAAATGCATGTATCAGTACTGATGTTGCTGAGATTGTAGGGTAGGCAACTTTCAGAGATGATAGTATATATCAAAACAAGAGAAGTCCAGTCACTATGATTTCTAAAGTGCATGCTCTGAAGTATGAGCACTGTTCTTCACTCCTCTGAAACACCTCTTGTACTGAACAAGTGTCCATAGCTCTGAAGATACGCACTTTTTGGGCTTACATTTATTAAACTTTTTTCCTTGGTTTGGTCTGTACTGTTATCTTGAAGTTGCCCACCCTACAGTCTTAGCAACAACAATACTAGTACATACGTTCCACCGTTGGAGGCATTAGAATAATTTTTGCGTATAACTTTAATAGACTGTCATTTACAGACCAGGGTCCCTTATCACAGACTGGTAAGTTTGCTCTTCTCCATCGTCCCTGAATGTCTGACATTATAGTCGCTCTGTACGTGTTAGAGGTGTACCTGTGGTATGGATGTAGTGAATGGGGATAGATATTGGGTCTTTCATGTGACTGGGTTTTTCAGCATGTCTGTGATCCTCTTCTGTGACACAACGAAACATGTGACCCCTTCTTTGTGTAAATTCCTTTTGTTACCCTTATTTGTGAATGGCTACATTAGTGCCTTGTAAACAATCTCCTTTGTTGACTGATTCAATTTTTTCAGCAATCTACCAATGAACTGAGATGTCTACATCTACATTGATACTCTGCAAGTCAGATTAAAGTGCCTGGCAGAGGGTTCATCGAACTATCTTCACGTTTCTCTCTTACTCCAATCTTGTACAGCATGCGGAAATAACAAACACCTATATCTTTCTGTACAAACTCTGATTTCCTTTATTTTATCATGTAGGTCGGCATCAACAATAGTATTTTCTCATTCAGAGGAGAAAGTTGGTGATTGGAATTTCGTGGAAGATTCCTCTACAACGAAAAATGCCTTTGTTTTAATGATATCCGTTCTAAGTCCTGTATCATTTCAGTCACTCTCTCCCCCCTATTTTGCAATAAAGCAATGTGTGCTGTCCTCCTCTGAACTTTCTCGATGTGCTCCATCAGTTCTATCTGGTAAGGATCCCACAGTGCGCAGCAGTATTTTAAGATGATGGACAAGCAGAGTGTTGGCAGTCTCCTTAGTAGATATGTTACATTTTCTAAGTGTCCTGCCAGTAAAACACAGTCCTTGGTTACCCTTCCCCACAACATTTTCTATGTTTTCCTTCCAATTTAAGTTGTTCGTAATTGTAATTCCTAGATACTTAGTTCAATTTACAGCTTTTAGATTTGACTGATTTATCAAGCAACTGAAGTTTTAATGGATTCCTTTCAGCACTCATGGATGACCTCACACTTCTCGTTACTTAAGGTCAGTTGCCAATTTTCACACCATACAGATTTCTAAATTGTTTTGCAGTTTTTTTGCTCTTCTGATTTTACTAGTCAATAAGACAGCCTCATCTGCAAGCAACCTAAGATGGCTGCTCCAATTGTCTCCCAAAACTTTTATATAGGTAAGGAACAGCAAAGACCTGTAACACTACCTTGGGGAATGCCAGGGACCACTTCTGCTTTACTCAGTGACTTTCCGTCAATTACTACGAACTGTGACAAGAAATCACGAATCCAGTCACATAACTGAGACGATACTCTATAATCGGGCAATTTCACTACAAGCCACTTGTGTGGCAGTCAAGCTTCCAGAAATACGGAATCCATTTGAAATCCCATGTCAATAGTGCTGAACACTTGTACGAGTGAAGAGCTAGTTGTTTCACAAGAACAATGTTTTCTAAACCCATGTTGACTGTGTGTCAATAGACGGTTTTCTTGTTTGTAATATATGATGTTCGAACACAGTATATGTTCCAAAATCCTGCTGCATATCGACGTTAATGATATGGGCCTGTAATTTAGTCGACTAATCCTACTACATTTCTTGAATATTGGTGTGACCTGGGCAACTTTCCAGTCTTTGGATACGGATCATTTGTCGAGCAAATGGCGGTATATGATTAAGTATGGAACTATTGCATCAGCATACTCTGAAAGGAACCTAGTTTGTATACAGTCTGTACTGGAAGATTTGCATTTATTAAGTGATTTAACTTGCTTCAATACTCTGAAGATATCTTCTTCTGTGTTACTCATGTTGGCAGCTGTTCTTGATTAGAATTCTGAAATATTTACTTAGTCTCATTTTGTGAAGGCATTTCAAAAGGCTGTGTGTAGTAACTCTACTTTGGCAGCACTGCCTTCGATAGTATCTCCATTGCTGTCTGGTAGAGAATGCATTGTGTCTTGCTGCTAGCATACTTCACACACGACCAGAATCTCTTTGGATTTACTACCAGGTTTTGGACAGTTTCGCTGCGGAAACTCTTATAAACATCTTGCATTGAAGTCCATGCTAAATTTCAAGCTTCTGTAAAAGCTCGCCAATCTTGGATATTTTACGTCTGTTTGAATTTGGCATGTTTATTCGTTGTTTCTGCAACACTGTTCTGACACGTTTTGTGTACCAAGGAGGACTGATCATTCCTTTTCATATCACCAACAAAGCAAGTAGTACTTATAACATAAATACTTCAGCTGCAAAAACTCTGAAGTTACTAATAACTTAGACATGTTGGGGAAATATGTTGGTAAAGATAGTCATATATGGATGGGGTTTCATGCAAAAGCATACTCAATTCAGGATGACACCAGTACATCAGTGCTACTACAAAGCTCTACACGGTAGTGCAAAGCCATGTAACTGAGTGGGATGACACATCCTTTGATATAGTGCACTGTGGAATTTGGGAAGAGGGGCCCCCAAATGTGGTGTAATTGATGCATTCCCCCCCACTCAGTTCTTGTTACTTGTTCCATTCAATGGGTTTTGTACCAGGGTTCTCCTGGTAACACACTATTGCCAGTAGCATCCAGTCTGGCCTCGGGGTATCCATACTGTCCCATTGATTCCACTAGTTTCCAGAAGTCAGTTGCAGAGTAAACACAGCCGACAAAAATTCTGGAGGGTGTTCAGGGATACGTCCTGATGACAGTGTCCTGCATGTTGTGCTAGGGAACAAACTTGTTTGATTCACTCATAGTACTTGTTGCCAGTAATGCCCATTCATTTGTAGTCCTCAAGCTTGCATTCAGTACTGTACAGGTTTTACTGTCAGTGATAGTTTTATATTAAGTGACACACAGCTGTACGAGTAGCTTTACTGATGACAAATTCGCGGCTATGCACGTCATGTATCGGGTCACAAAATGCCATGGAAGAGCAGCATAGTGACGCTACTTTACTTCTGCATTTGCACCTACGAGAAACCACATGTTTCTGTAGATATTTTCCCAGTAACAAACATAACTGGGGTTACAATTAGAATAAGTCATAATTACATTGTTACTCTAATGTGCTACTGGAGAACACCAAAAATCTCAGATGCATCTCCATAATTATGTCAGGGGAGTAACTTTCAACTGTGGGCCTTACTACAAAGTATAAACAGGTCACATCTACATCCATGCTGAAGAAGCCACTTTACAGTGTTTGGTGGGAGCTGCTTAGAGTACCACTGTCCCTTTTGCTTTTTCCTGATCCAGTTGTTTGCTGGAAGAACAGTTGCTGGTAAGCCCCTGTGAAGTTGGAAAATCTAATTTTACCTTAAAGCTCTTTTTGCAAGATATGTATAGTAGGAAGCAGTATATTGGTTCATTCTGCTGGGAGTGTCATTGTTGCACAAAATGCTTACCTGCAGTGTTTGTACTAAACTCTAAAGAGCAGCTGGGACAGAATTGGTTTTGGAAAGCAATTTCTATGATGTGTACTGCACCCTGTATGATAAGGTGCTCATAGGGTGTTCATAGACATTACATTATCAAATAAAAGCACTTCGATTGGGCTGGAGGGTTGTTATAACTCACCCCAACAAGATATATTGAAAGAGTAGCCCAGTTAAACACACTCTTAAAATATGAAATAGTTACATCACAGTTGTGAGTTGTGCCAGAATGCTTTCACTTTTGTAAGGAGGAGGTGGAGAGTCTTCAATATGGTGCCCCTACACTATATGGAGGGCCTGATTGACCTGAATTCAGTGAGAGGCTGCAGAATGGTGCACTGTTGATTGAAACTGTCATACACAGACAAGAGACCAAACTACTTCTAAAATCTTAAGATCATTATCAGTTACTCCACTGGACTTAAATTGTCCTTAATTTTAAGTTCGGTACTGTATTCAGAGTTGCAACAAGTTCTGGAAATCAGGGCATTTCAAATGTATGAGGAAATTTGGAAAAAAAAAACACTGGAAGAAAAACCTCTTTTTTCTCTCAGTATATGAAATGGTTTGTTGCTGGCTGGGCACAGCTGAGTATGTGCACCCCTTCCCTACTCCCTCATTCTTAGTGCTTCCTCTTTCTACCACTCACCTCAGCTTTGTCAGTGCTGCCATCACTTCTTGCTGCTAGCTTAGCCACTGCCAATGAGAAGTGGGGAGGCATGAGAAGTGGTTGTGGCGGTTATTTGTGCAGGAGTTGGCTGAGTGATTGTATGAATGTGTGCATGCTCGTTTTCTGACAAAGACTATGGCCAAAAATTTAGTTGTGAAAGTTTTCTATATGCCTGTTTGTGGATCAGAGATCATCTTTACCATGAGTTGCTACCTATCCCCTTTAGTATTGATTCGCAGTATTTGCGCAAGTTCTGTTGGATGGATCACCAGTCTCATTTCTTCAACATGGTGTGTGACACGTGAATAGCTGGCCACATGAGTGGACTTGCATGATGGGCCAAAACCACAGGCCATTTCTGTGGGTATCTCTAACGGATCTGGCCTGCAAATCTGAAGCCCATAGTTTCCCACTACTGTGCAGGCCCTGACAGTCTGATGTAGTCTCACTGATCTGCCTGCAGGCCGGGTCTGTTTGTGTGTGGTGTAATGTGGCAGATTTTTGTGTTTTATCTATGGACCCAGAACTGGTGCTCCTCGGCAGGCCAGAGGCCACGGGAGATGGATTTGGAGTTGGGACTGTCTCAAGTACACTGTACAATACTGCCTTTTATAGACATTTTATTTATTCTAGTAGATCTTGGCATCTACATTTCATGGATATTCTGCAAATCACATTTAAGTGCGTGGCGTTGAACCACCGTTACAATAATTCTGTCTTATTCCAATACAGCATGCGGAATAAACTAACACTTTATCTTTCCATTTGAGCTCCGATTTCCTTTATTTTCTTATGTTGATAATTTCTCCCTATGTAGGTCAGTGTCAACAAAATATTTTTCCATTCGGAGGAGAAAATTAGTGATTGAAATTTCGTGAGGAGATTGTGCTGCAATGAAAAATGCCTTTGTTTTTGTGATGCCCACCTCAGATTCTGTATTATTTCACCGACACTCTCTCTCCCCTGTTTTGTGCTAATTAAAAAACGTGCTGCCCTTCTTTGAACTTTCTTGATGAACTCCCTCAAGCCTATCTGGTAAGGATCCCACACTGCGCAGTGTTACTCTAAAAGAGGATGGACAAGGGTAGTGTAGGCACTCTCTTCAGTGGCTCTGTTACATTTTCTAAGTGTCCGCCAATAAAACGCAATCTTCGGTTAGCCTACCCCACAGCATTTTCAGTGTGTTCCTTCCAAATTGTCATTTGTAATTGTAATTCCTAGATATTTTGTTGAATTTACAGCCCTTGGATTTGACTAATTTATCATGTAACCGAACTTTTAATGGATTCCTTTTAACACCCATGTGGTTGACCTCACACTTTTTGTTATTTAAGGTCAGTTGCCAATTTTTGCACCATACAAATATCTTTTCTAAATTGTTTTGCAATTTGTTGTGAAGACTTTACTAAACCAAAAATGACAGCATCATCTCCAAACAACATAAGACAGCTGCTAAAATGTCTCCTAAATCGTTTATACAGGTAAGGAACATCAAACGGCTTATAACACTAATCACGAATCCAGTCACATAACTAGAAGATATACCATGAGTGCACAGTTTCACTACAAGCTGCTTTTGTGGTACAGTGTCAAAATCCTGGTTATCTAGAAATACAGAATTAATTTGAAGTTCCTTGTGAGTAGCACTCAACACTCCATGTGAGTAAAGAGCTAGTTGTGTTTAACAAGAACGATGTTTTCTAAATCCATGTGTCAGTAGGCTGTTCTCTTTGAGGTAATGTGTAATGTTCAAATACAATACATGTTCCAAAATGCTGCTGCGTACTGATGTTAATGATATGGGCCTGTAATGTAGTGGATTACTCCTACCTTTCTTGAATGTTGGTGTGACCTGTGCAGTCTGTGGGTACTGATTTCGTCAAGCAAACAATTATATATGATTCTTGAGTTTGTAGCTATTGTATCAGCATACTCTGAAAGGAACCTAACTGATATACAGTATGGACCAGAAGGCTTGCTTTTAAGTGATTTAAGTTGCTTCTCTACTCAGACAATATCTACTTATATGTTACGCATGTTGGCAGCTGTTCTTGATTTGAATTCGGGAATATTTACTTTGTTGCCTTTGGTGAAGGAATTTTGGAAGGCTGTGTTTAGTAACTCTGCTTTGGCAGCAGTGTTGTTGATAGTATCTCCTTTGCTATAGTGCAGAGAAGGCATTGTCTTGCCACTAGGTCATACTTCACACATAACCAGAATCATTGCGGATTTTCTGCCTGGTTTTGAGACAGTTCCATTGTGGAAACTATTATAAGCATATCGCATTGAAGTCTGCACTAAATTTCGAGCTTCTGTAAAAGATCGCCAATCTTGGAGATTTTGCGTCTGTTCAAATTTGGCATTTTTTAAATTGTTTCTATAACAGTGTTCTGACCCATTTTGTGTACCATGGGGGATCCAGCTCCGTTGTATGTTAATTTGTTTGGAATAAATCTTTCACTTGCTTCTGACACTATTTCTTTGAATTCAAGCCACATGTGGTCTTTATCTGCTTTTCTGATATATATTTTTTGTTCATTTTTGGAGGATTTGAGGGGTTACAATATTCAATCTTGCTACAACATCCTTGTGTTAACTAATCTCTGTATATATTCTGATGCTTCTTATTAGCTCAGGATTATTTGTTGCTACAAGGTAGATTGTGTTTTCACAACAGTTTACTATTCGCATTGGCTCATGAACTAACTGCTTGAAATAATTTTAATCGAATGCATTTAGCACAATTTCGTTGATGTTTGATATGTACCTCTGGATTTAAACATGTATATTCGGCAACATACCGAGGGTAAATTAAACTCACCACCAACTATAATTGTGTGTCGGGTACGGGTTTTAAATTGAACTCAAGTTTTCTTTGAATCTTTCAGCAGTTGTCATCACCTGAATTTGGAGGTCAGTAAAAGGATCCAATTATTATTTTATTCTGGTTTCTAAGAATGACCTCTGTCCATGCTAATTCACAGGAACTATCTACTTAAATTTAGTTACAAAATAAACTGCTTCTAATGGCAACAAACAAGCCACTTCGAGCTGTGTTTAGCCTGTCCTTTGAGAACACTATTTGGTTCTTTGCAAAAATATCGGCAGAACTTATCTCCAGATTTAGCCAGCTTTCAGTGCCTATAATGATTTGTTAACATCGGGTATAGGTTTAAGTGCCAGGAAGTCGTTTTTGAAAGTATTTGTATGGAGCGTAGCCATGTATGGAAGTGAAACATGGACGATAAATAGTTTGGACAAGAAGAGAATAGAAGCTTTTGAAATGTGGTGCTACAGAAGAATGCTGAAGATTAGATGGGTAGATCACATAACTAATTAGGAAGTATTGAATAGGATTGGGGAGAAGAGAAGTTTGTGGCACAACTTGACCAGAAGAACGGATCGCTTGGTAGGACATGTTCTGAGGCATCAAGGGATCGCTAATTTAGTATTGGAGGGCAGCGTGGAGGGTAAATATCGTAGAGGGAGACCAAGAGATGAATACACTAAGCAGATTCAGAAGGATGTAGGTTGCAGTAGGTACTGGGAGATGAAGCAGCTTGCGTAGGATAGAGTAGCATGGAGAGCTGCATCAAACCAGTCTCAGGACTGAAGACTACAATAACAACAATGATTTGAGCATCAGTGATTTCTACTAGTGCTTGGAGCTCTGGTACTTCCCAACAAAGCTCCAACAATTTACAACTGTTATACCGATGGTTCTTGTATCTATGTTCTTCCTGTGTTCGGCCTGCGTCCTTTGTGACTGAAGCCCTTTTTGTGTTTTCCTGAGACCCTCTAACCTAAAAACCACCCAGTCCACACCATACAGACCCTGCTACCCGTGTAGCCACCTTCTGCGTGCAGGGGACTCCTGACTTATTCAGCGGAATCCAAAACCCGACCACCCTATGGTGCAAGTCGAGGGATCTCCAGCGTACAGGGTCGCAGAACCATCTGAGCCTCTGATTCAGATTCACCACTTGGCTTTGTGCCAGAGGTCCACAATTGGTCCTGTCAACTGTGCTACAAATGATGAGCTCTGCTTTCATCTCGGAAACAGGACTGGCAGCCTTTACCGCTTTGGTTAGCTACTCAAATCCAGAGAGAATTTCTTCTGATCCAAAGTGACACACATCATTGGTACCGACGTGAGCAACTGCCTGCAGCTGGGTACACCCTGTGCTCTTCATGGCATCTGGAACGACCTGTTCCATATCTGGAATGACTCCACCCGATATGCACACGGAGTGCACATTGCCTTACTTCCCCTTCTCGGTAGCCATGTCCCTAAGAGGCTCCATAATGTGCTTAACATTGGAGTTCCCAACTACCGATAATCCTTCTCTCTGTGATTGCCCTGCTGTTGCAGGGCAATTGTCTTTTGTGGTGACTGCAAAGGAGACAACCCAGACAATGGTGCAGTACTTTCATTACATGACATGAAAACCAAATTCTGACAGGAAATGTAATGCATTCCATGATATATTCATGTCATTGTTTGAAAGCAGCTTTCTGCATAAGCTAATAAAAGGATCTTAAACAGGCATATAAAAAACCACTGCTCACTGAAAGCATTAAAGGGTCTTACGGAAGAAAAGGAAAATGTTACCAGTAGTTGCATACTACAGAGACTTTTCAAACTTGCTAAGAAAAATTATTAAAAAAGTCAAGGTACATGGACATTATGTAAGAAATCAGTTATTTCAACAGCAGGCTTAGAGCTATGTGGAATGCAGTGAAGTGAGACAGGACATAAGGTCACAGGACAGGATAACATCACTGTTGAATTAAATGGAAGGGCTATAATTAGTCACAGGTAGCACATATATCTAGTAATTATTTTTTTAGATACAGTACAAAATATAGGGACGAACAGTTCAAAAGAAAGATCACAACAGTACATTGAAATGCAACTGTAGTAAAGTTATATCATATGATTGTATGACTAAGATCTCCTTCTGGATTTTGTTTTAAAAAAAGTATTTTCTCTCAAAAATCAAAGCTCATCCGGATTTGATGGAGTTTCCCACAGAGTACTAAAGTCGTGTTCCCATATAATACGCCCTGTCTTATCTCAAATATGTAATGCATGATTAACTGAAGGTATTTTTCCTGAGACTCTGAAACATGCTGTTGTTAAATCCCTACACAGGAAGGGTGATAGATATGTCAATAACCACTGATCTGTTTCATTACTGACATTTCCAAAATTTTTCATGTGACAATGTATTTTAGAATAGTTTCTTACCTTGGCCACAACACACTCAGTAAATTAGTGTTTGGATGTCACTTAATCAAAAATTCCAGTTACACATTTACTCACCAAACTTTTCAAACATTAAACAAGAAAATAGTGCTTTAGTATTTTCTGTGCTCTATCTAAGGTGTTTGACTATGTGAATTGCAATACTCTAATAGATAAATTGAGGTATAGTTATATAATCTGATGGTAAACCTGACCAATAAATATCATATCTCATTAAAAGAATCCAAAAAGTTGTGCTTAGTAATTCAACCAATAAAATAGGTGGAGATTCTTCTGATGGAGAAGGAATCACGTATGGGATTTGCCAAGTTTTAATCTTAGGTCTGCTATTGCTGCTTGTACATGTAAATGATCTTCCATATTGGAAACAAGCAGAATTAGTTGTTCTGCAGATGACACTAGTAATCAATCCAAACACTCACAGAATGACAGAAGAACTGGAAAACAGTGTTCTTAAAAGTATCATTGACTGGTTTTCTGCGAATGGTTTCATTGTCAATTCAAAAAAAGCATGACATTCAATTTTACAAATATAGAGTACTACGCCAATGATAAATGTATCACATGGTGTGGAAGTAATAAATTGGGTGAAAACTTCAGAATTGTTAAGTGTATACATCGCTGAGGATTTAGACTGGAGAAAAGCACATTTTGGAATTTATAAACAAACTTCATTTAGCCACATTAACATTTAGAATCTTTGTCATTCTTAGGGGGAAAGAGGTCAATAAGTTGACATTTTGCACATTTTAATGCAGTGACTGTGTGTGGCCTAATGTCCTGGGGTAACTTAAAAAGTCTTCATTACTCGAAAATATGCTGTAAGAATGCTATGCACACTCATTTTGTAAACATCGTTTTAAGGAGTCAGCCGTTTTGACTACTACTTCACAGTATATTTATTTCGTCATGAAGTTTGTTGTAAACAAGCCACTGCAGTTCACAAGAACAATAATGTACATAATTACAATATGACATTCATAACTTCACATTAATATTGTCTTTAATACAAAAAGGCATGTACAATGCTGCAACCAAACTTTGTCACTCATTCAGTGATATGAAATGTCTGACAGACGACAAAGTAACATTTGAAAACAAACTGAAAAATTTTCTGCTTCTATTCTGTAGAAGAATTTCCATTATTGTACTGTGTAAAAAGTGGTGAAAGGTAAAGGACTGGACCTGCTAAATAACAGGTCAATATCCTTAACATAAGTTTGCTGCAAAATTCTCAAACATATTCTGAATTTGAATATAATAAATTTGTATGAGACCAAGTAGTTTATAGCAACGAATCAGCACAGTTTTAGAAAGTGTGGCTCACGTGAAAATCAGCTAGCCCTTTTCTTACATGATATACTACCAACTATGGATGAATGCCAATAGGCAAATTCCATATTTCTAGATTTCCGAAAAGCATGTGACAGGGTGCCCACTGCAGACTGCTAAGAAACATACAAGCATGTGGAATAGGTCCCTAGATATGTGAGTGGCTTGAAGGCTCCTTAAGTAATATAACGTAGTAAGTTGTCCTCGGTGGTGAGTGATCATTGGAGACAAGCGCATCGTCAGGAGTCCCCCAGAGCATTGTGATAGGACTGCCATGGTTTTCTGTATATGTAAATCATCTGGCAGACAGGGTGGGCAGCAATCTGTGGTTTGTTGATGCTTTGGTGTATGGGAAGGTGTTGAGGTTGAGTGACTCTGGGAGGATACAAGATGACAGATAAAATTTCTAGTTGGTGCGATGATTGCCAGCTGGCTCTAAATCTAGAAGAATGTGAGTTAATGCAGATGAATAGGAAAAACAATCCTGTAATGTTCAGATACAGTATAAGTAGTGTTCTGCTTGATGCAGTCATATCATTCAAATATTGGTGTGCAATGCTGCAAAGTGATTTGAAATGGAATGAGCACATGAAGAAGGTGAATGGTCAACTTCATTTTATTGGTAAAATTTTAGGAAGGTGTAGTTCAGTCTTAAACAAGACTACACATAGGAGCTGGTGCAAGCTATTTGTGAGCACTGCTCGAGCGTTTGAATGCGGATGCACACCAGGCTCAAACTCTTAGGGAATCGGTGAAATAAGTATTAGTGTCAGTGGTGTTGATAAACAGCTGAAATCGTTAAAACTGAACAAAGCTCCAGGGCCTGATGGAATCCCTGTCAGATTCCAGATTCTGTACTGAATTTGTGGGTGAGAAATGATTCACAAAACTACTGGCCTATATCCTTGACAGTGATTTGTTGTAGAATCGTAGAACATGTTCTCAGCTCAAACATAATGAGGTATTTTGAAGAGAATGACATTCACAATGCCAACCACCATGGATTTCAAAAACATTGATTATGTGAAACCCAAGTCGCACTTTCCTCATACAATATACTGAAAGCTGTGGATCAAAGCAGTCAGGTAGATGCCGTATTTCTTGATTTCCAAAAATTGTTTCACTCAGCACCATATCTATGCTTACTGTCAAAAGTACGATCTTATAGGGTATCAAGTGAAATTTGTGACTAGGCTGAGTAGGGAGGATGCACCAGGTTATCTTAGATGGAGAGTCATCATCAGATGTCGAAGTAACTTCGGGTGTGCCCCAGGGAAGTGTGTAGGGACCCTTGCTGCTCATGTTGTTTATTAATGACCTTGCAGACAATATTAATAGTAAAATCAGGCTTTTTGCGGATGATGCAGTTACCTATAATGAAGTACTATCTGAAAAAAGCTGCATAAATTTTCAGTCAGATCTTGATAAGATTTCAGAGTGGTGCAGAGATTGGCAACTTGCTTTAAATATTCAATAATGTAAAATTGTGAAATAATATCCTATGTCTTTAATATCACTGAGTCACTGTTGGAATTGGCCAACTCATAGAAATTACCTGGGTGTAACACTTTGTAGGGATACAAAATGGAATGATCACATAGATTCACTCGTGGGTGAAGCAGGTGGTAGACTTTGGTTTATTGGTAGAATACTGGAAAGGGCTATCAATCTACAAAGGAGATTGCTTACAAATCACTCTTGCAACCATTTCTAGAATATTGCTTAAGTGTGTGGGACCCATATCAGATAGGACTAATAGGGAATACTGAATGTATATAGAAAAGGGCAGCAAGAATGGTCACAGCTTTGTTTGATTTATGGGAGAGTGCCAGAGAGATACTGAAGGATCTGAACTGGAAGACTGTTGAAGATACACTTAAACTACCCCGAGAAAGCCTATTAACAAAGTTTCAAGAACTGGCTTTAAATGATTACTCTAGGAATATACCACAGCTCCCTATGTATGACACAGGGATCATGAAGATAAGATTAGAATAATTACTGCATACACGGAGGTACTCAATCAATCATTCTTCCCATGTTCTGTATGACAATGGAACAGGAAGAAACCCTAATAGCTGTTACAATGGGGTGTACCTTGTGCCATGCACCTCACGGTGGTTTGCAGACTATAAGTGTAGAATGCTGCAAGTAATGAGGATAATGGGCAAGGGGCACTACAATCGTAGTGTGTAGATAAGTTGAGGATTGGGGTCTTATGGGAGGCATACTAGGGTAGTCTGTGCAGTTGTGATGACCACTGCTAGTGGTCAGAGCATCTGCCTAGTAAGCAGGAAACCCAGGTTTGAATCCCAGTCCAGCACATATTTTCAACTTTTCCCATTGATTTAAATCAGTGCCCACTTGCAACCGATGTCTGTAATTCCTTTGTGTCTGCCTGAATGATATTTCTGCCATTTGAGCCTTAAGCTATTATACAACAATGTTGGGTATAATAAGACTTTGTTAAGTACAGTCATCATCTAGATCTATTGAACTGGGTGTCCCAACATGTAGGTAGGTATACAATCACCAAAATATATGGCAGACAGGTAGCAACAACATTTTCCAGCCTTACAACAACTAAGCCACACAATGAACATCAGTACAGTAGTTACATGTTGACTGTACATGTAACTACTGTACTGAAATTCATTTTGTGGCTCAGTTGTTATACGGCTGGAAAACATGTCTGCTACCTGTTTTCCATATATTTTAAGTTATTTTATACCAGACTGGGACACCCAGTTCAATAGATCTAGACGATGACTTTACACAATGAAGTTTAATAATAACTAGCACTGTTGTACTCGATAAATAGCTTAAGGCCAAAATCATGATAGTAATATAAAATAAAGAAATTTGTGCAGTCAAATGGTGGAAATATTAAAATATTATTACATCTGTGGCCCAAAAATATGAAAGGATTATGTACTGCTCGATTGTTTGGGATCCACATCAGGTCAGATTAAAGGAGGACATCAAAGCAGTTCATAGATGGCCTGCTAGATTTATTATCATTATGTTTGTACAACACATAGATATTGCAGAGATGCTTCGGAAACTCAAATGGGAATCCCTGGAGGCATGGAAAGTTCTTTTTGAGGAACAATACTGAGAAAATTTAGAGAACCAGAATTTGAAGCTGATTGCTGAGTGATTCTACTGCTGATAACGTACATTTCACTTAAGGATCACGAAGATAAAATACAAGAAATTTGGGCTCATACGAAGGAGTATAGATAGTCATTTTTCCTATGCTCTATTTGTGAGTGGAACATGGAAAGGAAATAACTACTAGTGGTACAGGTTACTCGTCACCATGCTCGGTATGGTGGCTAGTGGAGTATGTATGTAGATGTAAATGTGACAAAGGTTACACAAAAACTAAAGACAAAAAAGTCTGCTGAAGATGATGAAGTGTCAAACTACCTAACCAAGCAGGTGGCAGCAGAAATCAACTGTTCACTCCAAGGAGGAGTATTCCCTGATCAACTTAAAGTAAGCAAAGTAGTACCTGTGTACAAAAAGGGAAAGGCTGATGATCCTAACAATACAGACCAGTGTCTTTAGTTACAGGTTTCTCCAAAATATTATAAATGCTAATGCTCAATAGACTAACTGCTTACATGGAAAAGCATAATGTAGTAACTCTAGCACAGCATAGATACCAGAAACAGAAATCAACAGAAACAGCTATTGAATTATTAACAGAATTTATTGTGTAGCTCATGGACAACAGGAGACATTTGATACAATTAGTTATGCAGTCCTAATAAAGAACTACAGACTACAGATTCATGGACATGGGGCAGATTGGATAACATCATATCTCAGTAACAGGAGGCAATATGTAATCATTAAAAACTTGTACATATCAGGAGTTAGAAGCATTCAGTATGGTGTACCTCATGACTTGCAATGGGACCTATCCTCTTCAGTTTATTTGTAAATGATGTATAAACATATGAAAACGAAAACGAGTTCGAGTCTCGGTTGGGCGCACAGTTTTAATCTGCCAGGAAGTTTCATATCAGCGCACACTCTGCTGCAGAGTGAAAATCTCATTCTGGAAACTTCCCCCAGGCTGTGGCTAAGCCATGTCTCCGCTATATCCTTTCTTCTGGGACTGCTAGTTCTGCAAGGTTCGCAGGAGAGCTTCTGTAAAGTTTGGAAGGTAGGAGATGAAATACTGGCAGAAGTAAAGCTGTGAGTACCGGGTGTGAGTCGTGCTTCGGTAGCTCAGATGGTAGAGCACTTGCCCGCGAAAGGCAAAGTTCCCGAGTTCGAGTCTCGGTCGGGCACACAGTTTTAATCTGCCAGGAAGTTTCATATCAGCGCACACTCCACTGCAGAGTGAAAATCTCATTCTGTGAAACATCCCCCAGGCTGTGGCTAAGCCATGTCTCCGCTATATCCTTTCTTTCGGGAGTGCTAGTTCTGCGAGGTTCGCAGGAGAGCTTCTGTAAAGTTTGGAAGGTAGGAGACGAGATACTGGCAGAAGTAAAGCTGTGAGTACCAGGCGTGAGTCGTGCTTCGGTAGCTCAGATGGTAGAGCACTTGCCCGCAAAAGGCAAAGGTCCCGAGTTCGAGTCTCGGTCGGGCACACAGTTTTAATCTGCCAGGAAATTTCATATCAGCGCACACTCCGCTGCAGAGTGAAAATCTTATTTTGGAAACATCCCCCAGGCTGTGGCTAAGCCATGTCTCCGCTATATCCTTTCTTTCGGGAGTGCTAGTTCTGCAAGGTTTGCAGGAGAGCTTCTGTAAAGTTTGGAAGGTAGGAGACGAGATACTGGCAGAAGTAAAGCTGTGAGTACCGGGCGTGAGTCGTGCTTCGGTAGCTCAGATGGTAGAGCACTTGCCCGCAAAAGGCAAAGGTCCCGAGTTCGAGTCTCGGTCAGGCACACAGTTTTAATCTGCTAGGAAGTTTCATATCAGCGCACACTCCGCTGCAGAGTGAAAATCTCATTCTAGTTGTTAGATGTTGATGAACATTGGGTTTAAAGCTTGGGATGGCTATAGCATCTTTTCAGTGTGAAGATAGAATACCTTCTAGCTGAGATTGTGTGTAGACGAAGTCCGTGAGCTGCATATAGATGTTGGCTCATGTGATTACAAATCTTATCAGGGTCTTGGATGACATCATGTGAACCTGAAGCAGTTCCCAATCAGTGGAATGTTCATTATATAATTCAAACTTATAGTGGTGTAAAGGATAAAGGAATGTCTTCAAGATGTGTTTTATGCATTTGAGGTATAGCCAGATAAGAAGAGGAAGCTGACACTTTTACAAAGTGGATAACGAGGTGTTCAACAAGAATGAACACATGGTTAGAAATACCACTGTGAAGGAGGAGGCCTCGAGCAGTTGCTGATCATTGGCAGCCCAGTAGACTATGGAGCTCAGCCCATGTGTGAGGTGGAGAGGCACATGTTCACAAACAGGAGATGTATTGCTCCCAGCATTCTTTCTTACTGTGTTTAATTAGTAAGTGAGCTTTTGTACACAGTCGCTTAAAAAGTGATGAGGAAGCCTATGAAGGATGCTGCTTGAGACATTTCAGGGCTCATCGGTAGTCAAGAATAGCTGTTGCAATATGGGACTACTTGTAGAAGGGTGGACAGTAGTGGTAGTTCAAATGGTGCAGGTGATCACATCAGACATATCTCGATGTACATTGTTCATACAGTGTGATTGGAGGAGATGAAGGTGATGTCAGAGATGTAAAATAGCCAGGTAGCACTTCCAAGAGCACAGTGTGGGAACTGGTCTGTTGGGGTGTCGACAAGAAAGTGACAGGATCACCAGAAAGTGATAATTGTTACAAGGACTGTAGGACTATTGTAGCCAAGGCACATGATTGATAGAAGAATTCATAAGATCGATAGCTCAGTCAGTTTTTATCCCTCTGATTGTTTCTCATTAAAGTTGGTATTTCATGGAATGGTGATCCCCATAGGAACAGACATGTGTGGTACTAAAAGCAAGTAGGGATACCACCACTGAGAAGACACAGT
Organism: Schistocerca piceifrons; assembly: GCF_021461385.2. Classification (NCBI taxonomy): domain Eukaryota; kingdom Metazoa; phylum Arthropoda; class Insecta; order Orthoptera; family Acrididae; genus Schistocerca; species Schistocerca piceifrons. Next base: position 747,928,589 of record NC_060141.1, read on the forward strand.
GCAAGATTAGAAAGAAGTTGGTTCAGTCAGACGGTACTTACCAGACAATAGGGTACACCCCAAAAGTGGATGGTGTGCATTGAAATCACCCAGTAGGAGAAAGGTGTGGAGAGTTATCAGATCAATGTTGCCCTCTCAATGTAAGTAAGCACCTTGCCTGGGGGTAAATAATACCAACGGTGATTGCTGGTTTGTTCACACTCACACTGCTACTGCTGCCAGTGTGGTAAGGGGGTGGGGGAAATCCACTCATCGGGGACATCTGTGTGGGAACCACCACCATATAGACCATCTCCAGACGCTCCCTTCAGGATAGTGATTACGATTTTTAATTGATTCAATAAATTATCTTTTGTACACTATACAGCTAGGCTGTAACATAGGACACATCATTGTGTGTACAGTCTAGACAATATACAGAAGTAGTAGCTTACACAGTAAATAAATACTATAGCTTGAACAGTACATCCATGTGTTGTTGTTTGTTTTGGTCTTCAGTCCTGAGACTGGTTTGATGCAGCTCTCCATGCTACTCTATCCTGTGCAAGCTTCTTCATCTCACAGTACCTACTGCAGCCTACATCCTTCTGAATTAGCTTAGTGTATTCATCTCTTGGTCTCCCTCTACGATTTTTACCCTCCACACTGCCCTCCAATACTAAATTGGTGATCCCTTGACGCCTCAACACATGTCCTACCAACCAATCCCTTCTTCTAGTTAAGTTCTGCCACAAACTTCTCTTCTCCCCAACCCTATTCAATACTTCCTCATCAGTTATGTGATCTACCCATCTAATCTTCAGCATTCTTCTGTAGCACCACATTTCAAAAGCTTCTATTCTCTTCTTGTCCAAACTATTTATCGTCCATGTTTCACTTCCATACATGGCTACACTCCATACAAATACTTTCAGAAATGACTTCCTGACACTTAAATCAATACTCGATGTTAACAAATTTCTCTTCCTCAGAAACGCTTTCCTTGCCATTGCCAGTCTACATTTTACATCCTCTCTACTTCGACCATCATCAGTTATTTTGCTCCCCAAATAGCAAAATACCTTTACTACTTTAAGTGTCTCATTTCCTAATCTAATTCCCTCAGCATCACCCGACTTAATTCGACTACATTCGATTATCCTCGTTTTGCTTTTGTTTATGTTCATCTTACAAGACACTATCCATTCCATTCAACTGCTCTTCCAAGTCCTTTGCTGTCTCTGACAGAATTACAATGTCATCGGCGAACCTCAAAGTTTTTATTTCTCCTCCATGGATTTTAATACCTACTCTGAATTTTTCTTTTGTTTCCTTCACTGCTTGCTCAATATACATATTGAATAACATCGGGGATAGGCTACAGCCCTGTCTCACTCCCTTCCCAACCACTGCTTCCCTTTCATGTCCCTCGACTCTTATAACTGCCATCTGGTTTCTGTAGTACATCCATAATATTACATAATACACTATGATTTACAATACATAATGACTTACAGTACCAGAGTCAAAAAATACAAATTTGTGGCATAATATTATCATATATTATATGCAAGTGGTTCAAATTCTAGTTTACTTTCTAACACTAATTTGTAATTCTAGTTTCTCTTAACATGGTACATCAAATTTATCTCTCACAGGATGAACTTTTGCTCGCTGTTTGCTTGTGTACTCAACCACACTACAGAATTCTTCTTGTATCAGGAAATTTTGTAGGGTTTCAGGAATTGTCATCTCAGTTTTGAGGTTTTGTAATCCTCTTGGCAATGCCTGTATCAACTTCATATCAGAGTATTTAGGCCCTGTTCTGATAATCATTAGCCTGTGTGAATCACAGCATTTTTTCCTGTTCCTTGTGTTATGGGTATTAACAATCTCATTGGTCTCCAGTTTTGTGGGATCTCATAATGCAGTCGCAGTGGTCTTGAGTTTATACAATGATAGATGCCTCAATATATTAAGATCCTTCAAACAATTTCTGCCAGATTCTTTTAGCTTCTTTTTGAATGTAATCTGTATGGCATTATTTTGTAGTATGAATATCCTTTTCATTTCTGTGATGGTCGAATTTCCCCATATTGTGATTCCATGCATCACACATGGTTCACAAATTCCATGATATACTGTGCACAAGAGGTCTTGATGAGCATATTGAGCTGGATTTTTCATTACAAATGTCACTGAGCATAGTTTCTTGGTAACAGTATTGATCTGCTGTTTCCAATTTAGCTCATTGTCTATTATTGTACCTACTAAAAACTTAACTGCGGCTGCTTCTTCCACACCTTTTTCATAAAAAAAAAAATCAATAGTGTCTTCTTTTGGTTTACTGTTGAAAACCATGTACACAGTTTTTTTTATATAATTAACTAATTTTCTATCAGCTACTGTGCCATGTTATTGACTGGTATTATTATTATTATTTTTTTTCAAGTGCTTCAAAATTGTTGGAAACATTTAGTACAGTCATATAATCTGCATACAGTATTCTGGTTCGCAGGAGAGCTTCTGTAAAGTTTGGAAGGTAGGAGACGAGATACTGGCAGAAGTAAAGCTGTGAGTACCGGGCGTGAGTCGTGCTTCGGTAGCTCAGATGGTAGAGCACTTGCCCGCGAAAGGCAAAGGTCCCGAGTTTGAGTCTCGGTCGGGCACACAGTTTTAATCTGCCAGGAAGTTTCATATCAGCGCACACTCTGCTGCAGAGTGAAAATCTCATTCTGGAAACATCCCCCAGGCTGTGGCTAAGCCATGTCTCTGCTATATCCTTTCTTTCGGGAGTGCTAGTTCTGCAAGGTTCGCAGGAGAGCTTCTGTAAAGTTTGGAAGGTAGGAGACGAGATACTGGCAGAAGTAAAGCTGTGAGTACCAGGCGTGAGTCGTTCTTCGGTAGCTCAGATGGTAGAACACTTGCCCACAAAAGGCAAAGTTTCCGAGTTCGAGTCTCGGTTGGGCACACAGTTTTAATCTGCCAGGAAGTTTCATATCAGCGCACACTCCGCTGCAGAGTGAAAATCTCATTCTGGAAACATCCCCTAGGCTGTGGCTAAGCCATGTCTCCGCTTTATCCTTTCTTTCGGGAGTGCTAGTTCTGCAAGGTTCGCAGGAGAGCTTCTGTAAAGTTTGGAAGGTAGGAGACGAGATACTGGCAGAAGTAAAGCTGTGAGTACCGGGCGTGAGTCGTGCTTCGGTAGCTCAGATGGTAGAGCACTTGCCCGCAAAAGGCAAAGGTCCCGAGTCCGAGTCTCGGTCGGGCACACAGTTTTAATCTGCCAGGAAGTTTCATATCTAACAACTAATTATCCTCACCAACGTGCTCTGCAAAGTGCTCAAAAGGACTGCAGCTCAATGACTGTATTGGGTTCTCAAGCCTTGGGGCCTTTTTTTCCTGTGAGTCTGATTTCAGGGAAGGATGATCCACAACCATCTGGTTAGGTTGGAAAAAACAATCCGACAGGCTTTTTCTAAATTCCATCACATCACTGCAGTCTTTTTGTCCTACATAAGTCATATGACACTTTTTGATCACGGACTCCGCCTACACACAATCTCAGCTAGAAGGTATTCTATCTTCACATTGAAAAGATGCTGTTGCCATCCCAAGCTTTAAACGCAATGCCCATCAACATCTAGCAACCAATTTTGGCGACATAAGTCATATGACACCTTTTGATCCCATCACATTTTACTTAGTGTCCGTGACTGGAACTTTGGAAGGCCCCTACCACTTTTTCATAGTTTTTTATCCCTCCAATTGTTTCTTGGTAAGGTTGGTAAATCGCTCATCCCTGTGGGTCCGAGAGAATGGTGACCATCAAGGCTCTACGCTGAGTGTTACACTATTCTTTAACATCATTAATGGGATAGTGATCTCTGTAGGACCACTAGTAACATCCCACTACCTGCTGTACGATGGTGACTCTTATATTTGGTATACTTCCCAATTTGTAACCTTCATTGAATGCCAGCTCCGATGATCCCTCCAAATGGCCTCTGATTGGACCCTTTCCCTTGCTTCCATTTACCTTCTGTGAAAAGATGTGTCATACATTTCTGTCACTGTACAGCGGTTCACCTCAGCCCAGAGGTCTATGTGGATCTCAGTGTTTGAACAGTGTCATGCAGCCCTGAACTCTGACATTTCTCTTTAATAAAAAACTGACATGACTGCCCCATATTTGTCAACATGTCTATCAGTATAGGAAAGCTTAAAGCTCTCTGCCTTCTGTGTTTGTGCTACTCTACTTCACACTTACAGGGGTTGGATTATAGCTGCCAGGTCTGTGGTTGAGCAGCACATTTGACTCTGAGATTATTGTGCCCTGTACACAACACTGCACAAAAGTGTAATAGTTGTCCATACTTGACAGCTTATTACAGATTGGAGGAAGAAAAGCAAACCATCTCCAATAGGTCCTTTCCCAGGACAAGAATGTTGGATTACAGCATTTTGCCCAGTGCTGACTGAGGAATATGGCACTATGTGCAGCTTTGAAACCAACATATAACCTATCCAGCTTAATTCATTTTTAGACAACTTAAGTATTTGTATGGAGTGTAGCCATGTATGGAAGTGAAACATGGACGATAAGTAGTTTAGACAAGAAGAGAATAGAAGCTTTCAAAATGTGGTGCTACAGAAGAATGCTGAAGATTAGATGGGTAGATCATGTAACTAATGATGAGGTATTGAACCGAATCGGGGAGAAGAGGAGTTTGTGGCACAACTTGACTAGAAGAAGGGATTGGTTGGTAGGACATGTTCTGAGGCATCAAGGGATCGCCAATGTAGTACTGGAGGACAGCGTGGAGGGTAAAATTCTTAGAGGGAGACCAAGAGATGGATACACTAAGCAGATTCAGAAGGATATAGGCTGCAGTAGGTACTGGGAGATGAAGAAGTTTGCACAGGATAGAGTAGCATGGAGAGCTGCATCAAACCAGTCTCAGGACTGAAGACCACAAAAACAACAACAATTGCAATCCATAATTCATTCTGTCTCCTTTATGTGCCATAAATGCTGCATTCAACAAGTGCTATGCCACTTTTCAGTTCATTATTACTGCTCCCTCTTTCAGACATGCGGCTGGTCAATTTTGCCCAAGCAAGCAATTACCATACATGATAGTATTAATTAGCTCATCTGCTAGATTTATTTAATGCTCCATATTGGAGACACTAAGCTAAGCTATCAGTAGCAATGAATATCCACAGAAAGAGTGCCTATGTTGACAATATGTAGTGTCTGTAGCCAAAAAGAGTTCCCAATTTCAAAATAAAATATCTCCAAAACTAAGAGCAATAGATGAGTGCAACAAACAGAATGTTGATTGTGAAAGCTGTGAGAATTTTATACAGGTGTTTTGCATAAGTTTTGAAATTGTTCATAAGCTACTAACAGTTGGCACTGTAATCACATAATGCCTGTAAATAGAGTGCTGCAGCTCAGAGCGATCAGTTTCACCATTGAAACATGAAAGGAGACTAGCCTACCATGAAATCATGTATTCCACTGGCCAATGTATTTTTCTGGTGCTGGAATACCACAGAGTGCAACACAGTCATATGGCAACAGGGCACAGTTTTCAAACATGATTTAATGTTCCAAAAGGACCCAATGTGAAAACCATTAACAAGCTCTTCGCCAAATTCCAATGACTGATGTTCTAGTGGGGAATGTTGGCCACTGGCAAACTGTAGTTACTGCTGAAAAGTCACTGCAGTTTGTGGAACTATTCAGCAAAATCCAAGGAAATCCATCTGAAGAACTGCGGCAGAGACTGGTTTGAAGCATTCCAGCTTGCAAAGGATACTGAGTCAGAGCCCACCCATGTTGCCATCCAAAATCCAAAGCCATCAATCCTTCTCTGTATGAGCTGTGTGACAGAGGGCTGATTTTGCTAACCAGATTCTCACAGCAATTGGTAATGAAAGATTTAATGTTGGCTACATCTGGTTCACAGATGAAGCACACTTACATCTGAACTGGGTCATGAATAAACAAAACTGGCAATTTTGGAACTTTGAAAATGTCCATTTGTGTGAAGCGAAACCACTGTATTCTCCCAAAGTTACTGTTTTGACCACGGTATGCAGCAAATACAGTAATGGCCCATTTTTCAAGTGAGAAACGATCACTAGTGAACATTACGTTGAAATTCTGGAACAATTTGTCACATTGTAGGATTGACCAGGTGGCAAGCGATTCATGCCAGATGGGGCCAGACCCCATCACATCAAACAGGTGTTGCACTTTCTTGATGAAAACTTTGGGACTAGAATCATTGCATTGGATTGCTGTAAATTTTTCAGTTGGCCTCCATGCTCACCTGCTCTGATCCCTTGGGACTACTTCTTGTTAGGCATGTTGAAAGACACTGTCTACCAGAACCATCCCTTGATGAGCTTGGATTAGGATTCTGTGTGGCATCTGAATTAACTTCTGGTGAGACACTACAAGACATGACAGCAAATATCACTGTTTGTTTGCACCACTTCCATACTGCCATTGGTGGACATTTCAAAAAGTTTGTGATGCAATTAAAAAGTCTGCTTGCAGAAGACAAGTTTAATTATGCACACTAATGCTGTTCAAGCTGCTCAGTGCCACCTCTTAGCAGCTTTCTCAGCTATTTCAAAACTTTTGTACAACTTAGGTATACAATTGTTACAGCTTGCGCAATAAACATACCATTTGTTGCACTCATCTAATGAGCTTAATTTTCAAGATATTTAATTTTGATATCAGGGACTTCTTCACTAGATCTCCTGTAATAGGCGAAACATGTTCCTTTTTTATCTCACAGGTTTAGTTCCACCCTCCCCTGTAGCATCTTTTCGGCACCCTACAAATAATCTTGAGGACATGTGCTTGTTTCTTCTCCTTCTTTTTCTCCTCTCTTGCTGTGTCACTTCCTCGTCCCTCTGTCCACCTAAATGGCATTCACATTTATTTTACTGTTTCGAGTCTGTTATCGCCGACAGTGTGAATATTTGTCCTATCTTGTACATTACACAGCGCTAGAATTTCAGGCAAGTACTTACCTTTATGATATGAACTTCATGGTGAATGTGCACTCTCAAAGTAGGAAATACTAATAGCAGCTTTTGGATCCTGTACATTCCTTCTTTGAAAAGGTTGGAGGGATTGGCTGTGGAATTATTGAAAGGTAGGAGGGAATGAAAGAGGCAGAACCCGTATGACACCAGAGTTCTGAAAACTAAAATTAGTGTTTCTTGTTTTTTAAGTTATTCTATCAGCAGTAATTGAACTTTCTTCTACTCACAGTAAATAGTGGAGTGTCATTCTGTCTCCTTGTAATGTTAATAGCTTCTTCAGCAGAATTTTGCCTTTTGCCTTTATACAATCACCCCCCCCCCCTCCCCCCCTCTCCCAATGAACCATGGACCTTGCCGTAAGTGGGGAGTCTTGCATGCCTCAGCAATACAGATAGCCATACCATAGTGCAACCACAATGGAGGGGTATCTGTTGAGAGGCCAAACAAATGTGTAGTTCCTGAAGTGGGGCAGCAGCCTTTTCAGTAGTTGCAAGGGCAACAGTCTGGATGATTGACTGATCTGAGCTTGTGACGTTAACCAAAATGGTCTTGCTGTGCTGGTACTGTGAACGGCTGAAAGCAAGGGGAAACTACAGCTGTAATTTTTCTTGAGGGCATGCAGCTTTACTGTATGGTTAAGTGATGATGGCATCCTCTTGGGGTAAAATAATCTGGAGGTAAAATAGTTCTCCATTTGGGTCTCTGTGCAGGGACTACTCAGGAGGGCATCGTTATCTGGAGAAAGGAAACTGGCATTCTACAGACTGGAGCATGGAATGTCAGATCCCATAATCGGGCAGGTAGGTTGGAAAATTTAAAAAGGGAAATGGATAGGTTAATGTTAGACATAGCTGGAATTAGTGAACTTTGGTGCAGGAGGAACAAGACTTCTGGTCAGGTGAATAAATGGTTATAAATACAAAATCAAATAGGGGTAATGCAAGAGTAGGTTTAATAATGAATAAAAAAATACGAGTGCACATAAGCTACTGCAAACAGCATAGTGAATGCATTATTATAGCCAAGGTAGACACGAAGCCCACGCCTACCACAGTAGTACAAGTTTATATGCCAACTAGCTCCACAGATGATGAAGAGATTGAAGAAATGTATGGTGCAATAAAAGAAATTATTCAGATAGGTAAGGGAGATGAAAATTTAATAGCCATGGGGGACTGGAATTCAATAGTAGGGAAAGGAAGAGAAGGAAAAGAAGCAGGTGAATATGGACTGGGGGTAAGGAATGAAAGAGGAAACCGCCTCATAGAAGAATATAATAATTCCAGTTGGTAGAGCACTTGCCCGCGAAAGGTAAAGGTCCCAACTTCAAGTCTCGGCCTGGCACACAGTTTTAATCTGCCAGGAAGTTTCATAATAATTCGAGTCCCAAAGAAAGCAGGTGTCAACATGTGTGAAAATAATGTATCAGTTAAATAAGTCATGGCTGCAAAATACCAACACGAATTCTTTACAGACGAATGGAAAAACTGGTTAAAGCCGACATTGGGGAAGATCAGTTTGGATTCCATAGAAAAGTTGAAACACGCGAGGCAATTCTGATCCTATGACTTACCGTAGAAGATAGATTAAGGAAAGGCAAACCTATGTTTCTAGCATTTGTAGACTTGGAGAAAGCTTCTGACAATGGCTGGAATACTCTCTTTCATATTCTGAAGGTAGCAGGGGTCAAATACAGGGAGTGAAAGGCTATTTATGATTTGTACAGAAACCAGATGGCAGTTATAAGAGTTGAGGTGTATGAAAGGAAACAGTGGTTGGGAAGAGAGTGAGACAGAGTTGTAGCCATCCTCGATGTTATTCAATCTGTATATTGAGCTAGCAGTAAAGGAAACAAAAGAAAATTTTGGAGTAGGAATTAAAATCCATGGAGAAGAAATAAAAACTTTGAGGTTTGCCCATGACATTGTTAATTCTATCAGAGACAGCAAAGGACCTGGAAGAGCAGTTGAATAGAATGGACAGTGTCTTGAAAGGAGGACATAAGATGAACATCAACAAATGCAAAATGAGGATAATGGAATGTAGTCTAATTAAATCAGGTGATGCTGGGGGAATTAGATTAGGAAATGAGGCACTTAAGGTAGTAGATGAGTATTGCTATCTGGGTAGCAAAATAACTGATGATGGTTAAAGTAGAGAGGATATAAAATGTAGACTGGCTCTGGCAAGGAAAGCATTTCTGAAGAAGAGAAATCTGTTAACATCAAGTATAGATTTAAGCATCAGGAAGTCTTTTCTGAAAGTATTTGTATGGAGTGTGGCCATGTATGGAAGCGAAACATGGACAATAAGTAGTTTAGACAAGAACAGAAGAGAAGCTTTTGAAATGTGGTACTTCTGAAGAATGCTGAAGATTAGATGGGTAGATCATGTAACTAATGAGGAGGTGTTGAATAGAATTGGGGAGAAAAGGAATTTTTGGCACAACCTGACTAAAAGAAGGGATCAGTTGGTAGGACACATTCTGAGGCATTAAGGGATCATCAATTTAGTACTGGAGGGCAGTGTGGAGGGTAAAAGTTGTAGAGGGAGACCAAGAGATGAATACACTAAGCAGATTCAGAAGGATGAAGGTTGCAGTAGTTACTTGGAGATGAAGAAGCTTGCACAGGGTAGAGTAGCATGGAGAGCTGCATCAAACCAGTCTCTGGACTGAAGACCACAACAACAGCAATTAACTATCTCTCCTACTTTTAACTTCAAGCAATGACAAGGCATATATTATGTTTGATATTGCCTGTCCTCCAATATTACATATTACTGTCAATTGTTGCTGTTCCTTCAGTGGTTAGTTATTGGATGGGCTTGTCTATAAAGGGCAATGTGTGTTATTCATTTACAACATTTTTTTATAACTTAGTATATAGTAAGATTCTTCATTTCGCAATAATTTACTGTACCTGCATGACTGAAGCAACCAGTGGAAGAATTGACTTTTTAGGCTGGCGACATACTTTGGTTCCTCTCTCTTGACAACACAGGTTAGGAAAGCAATCCAGTACAGTCTGACATGGCTTAGGTGGCAGATTAAATAACAGCCGTTGAGGTGGTGGTGAGCATTGCAGGTAGCTCACCATGTTCATTAAAGCTGATGCAAGGAGAAATAAATAATTATTATGTGAACAACTTTACTTCTTACTTAACACATTACAGTAGGTATTACAAAAGTAACATACAAAGTTAATGAAGAACATAGAACCATATATTTTATGACCATAAAAGTGCAGAAAAGTAATTATCAAAAGCATTAGTCAATGATTTCTACTATTAACAATATTTTAACAAGTTGTAAGTAACACACTTTCACCTCTATATCAAAAATCATTATTAATACAACATTTTATTATATCAGCATGTAATCAAAGATTTCCAACTGCACAGAACACCACATATAATTAGCCACTAATAGGTCTGAAAAGTAATCAATACAATTACTGTAACATAGATGATAGGAAACAATACATTTTGCAGAGAAAAAGGAGTTTAAATTTGCTTAGAAAACAGTGATGTGTTGATTAGAGCTTATTGATGTATTGATCACAACCCAGTTGTCTTCATGGTTCAGCATCTCACTTTTCCACCAACACTGACCTCAGCTCCCATAGAGCTTAACTTACATCTTCCTGCCAGGCTTTTAGTTTTGCTAGCGTATTGCAAATAAGCGTCAACATTTTGCATGGCCTTTTTGAATGGTGACAGTTCAAATGCCTGGCCAGCCATTCAGAATCCAGAGACTGATGGCTCCTTTCAATAGGACCCCCTTCCCTCCCCCCCATCCCCATTTCCTTCCCCATCCTTCCACAATCTGAGCTTGTGCTTCCTCACTAATTACTGTGTCATTGTTGAGACTTTAAAACCTGATCTTCCTTCTCCAAGGCATGTGAATCACACAAGTGAATTGTTACTACTGAGATGTTTGTCCCTTTGTATCAGAGTACATTGTACTAGTCTTGAAACAGTATACATGACTGTTGCAGATTATTACTTCTGTCGTGAATTGTTAGCTGGGTCATGTATGTTCTACGAATTTCATCTGGATTTGGCATCATATCTATTACTATAAATAGTGACTATACTAGGGGTGAGCAATTTACCATTCACCATTCCACAATAGAACAAATTGTACAAGTGTAACCCATCCACACACCACACATATTAATAAGGGGTAGGGTGGCCATTCAATCCACATTATAACTCCTGTTTCCAAGCAGTCATAAGTAGTGGCCATGCAATATAGATATCTCTTACATGAATTCTAATTTCCCCACATGACTTAAAAGGCAAACATATTGATTTAAGATGGCATCCTGATATCTTTGAGTGCATTGTGCTCCTATTCCAAACTCTAGGATTGACATATGTGGATCGAACATCCACTACCATAAGACAACTATGTCCACAATGGTCCCTTCTGTGATGTTGCTTATCAATAAACAGATTATCATTGGATTAAAATATGCAACAGTCACCACAGAAACTATGCCAGGATTCTTCTCGAATAGAAATTAGGCTCAACTGACCAATCAACTTCTTCTTTGCATGATTTTGTTAGTATTATTAGTAGTATTTAGCGGAATACATGTTGTAGACATCTGCTATGTGTCCCCTTATTTAGGTAAGTACCGCAAATATTTTTGCTATTTATCTTTTTCCTTGCAGTTGTAGCAAAGTCTTAAGCTTCATGTATATCTCTTACATTGCTCCACACATCTTTCAATTAGAAATGTAGACATACATATTTTACTTGAAAATTAAAGACATTACATGAAAATATAAATTACTTATATTATAACATGTGATCAGAACTTACAAAGAGGAGAATAGAAAAAAAGAGTTAAAATGTATGTTAGAAATATTGAGAGGAAATTTTTGTGAACATATACCCTATGATAATATTAGAAAAGGAATGTTGCTACTCACTATATAGCAGAGATGCTGAATCACAGATATGCATAACAAAAACACTGTCACAAATAAGCTTTTGTCCGGCATGGCCTTCATAAAAAATAAATGACACACACACACACACACACACACACACACACACACACACACACACGACTGCAGTCTCTGGCACCAAGTTGTCAGAGACAGGTACTTGGCATCTGTGATATCCATTTTGGCTGGCGTAAAGTATATACATTAAATATTACACTAACAAGTGACTGTGAGAGTTTTTCTGAGAGCACAATTTTTCTATGGAATACCATAAACAGAAACTGTGGCTCAGTGTGGTGTTTACCCCAATGTTATCAGTTACTGAAGTAGGCAATGGCTGAAGTGTGTGGCATGGGACAAATGCAAGGAACACACTAGCCATGCTGCAAAGCATCCCCCCATCTCTCTATGCTGTAAATACATCATGCACCCATCTTCTTACTTGGTCGTAACCATAAAAATGAGTAACTAAAACAAAATCAGCCCAGCTTAAGGTTGTATGTAGCTAGTAGAGATCTCTTTATGTACACCAGAACAATGTATTACACGAACAAAAAATTCTCATCAGCGCGATGCTAGATAAGATCAAAAGAATACCAAACTTTCACACATTTAAAAAATCTACTGCTGATCCACAGCTTCTGTAGCTATAATTGATATTTGGAATACTGCTCAGATCTGTAGGTTCTGTCTGATAATCTCTCTACTTGGCAATTTATAATTATCAAAATATTTTTAGATAAAACTAAAGATCTTTTACAAATACACTACTGCGAATGTGTGTAGTTATGAGTATTTTGTGACCTTTTATGTGCAGGTGAAATTCTATTTTTTTATACATATTTAACTAGAATATTGCTTTCTTTAGTACAGCCAGTTAAGATGTTTCAATAAGTTTTCAGCTGTATGTCTTTTGTATCTATATGTGTGTACACAAATTTCTGTTTTCTTATATGTTATTACGATGAACCAAGATGTGTTAATAAGACAGCTACCAGTCTAGATGTTAAATTATGACATATTTGCCTATATTTTGTACATACTTATACCTAAAGTTTTTTACTGTCTTGTATTTTGACAAGTCCTGTATCATGAATGTGATAAAATGGGCCTTAAATAAATAAGGGATAGTGTGATCATTCTCGGCAAAATATTTCACACAAGAGTTTATGATAAGGTCAAGGTGCTGAAAGCTATTCCTGTTTCAATCTTCTTGTATGTCATTACAATTATAGACATGGGCAAAACTAGAAACAAGAACCATTTTCTTTTTGATGCATCTGAAGAAAAGTTTCAAATGAGTGAACATTCTCTGTTCCAATTATGTAACTGTTTTATTAATTCCATTTACACATTTCACATGCTTAGCACATCACCACACTGAACAATAAGGAAATAATTACAGCTCAAACACATAAACCTAGCAAGCAGCACCATCTAATATGCAAAAAGAAGAATAAATTTGAAAAAATTTAAACCTTACTTGATTAAAATGCTGGAAGTGTTAGGTATGGGCCCAGTCATCATATAAAAGGGCTGTGGATAACACCCTTGAGATTAACTAAAAGTTAACACAGGGGAAACTTGAAAAGAGGTAAAAAATATAAACACCAAAAACACTGATAATATCAAATTAGGAAGGCGGGGAGGGGGGGGGGGAGGGAGGGAGGGATGAATAAAATATGAAAGTAATAAAAAGAGAATTGTCATGTAATTAAGACTCAACATAACAGAAGGAAGAGTGGGTACCGCGGTAGGTACATGTTTTCAACCACCAAATTGAATGGGGTGCAACTGCAGTGTCCTCACCAACTGTAAACATGGAAGTGGTACACCCAGGCTAAGGACAGGGAACTTCTCAAGTTGAAGAACAACCACAGGGTGACACTGGAGCAACAATAACGTAAATGATATATGAGCGGATGGGGAGGGGGGTGGGGGGAGGGAAAAGGAGAAGAGGTTGAATACTTGGGAAACCTTATATATTTACGTGAAAGAATAGGAAACAAAGGGGGATAAAAGAGAAAATAGTTTGTCATGAGGTTCATGTAGGATAGAGCATAATGTTGTGATAACTATTCTCTGTTTACAGTCAGCAAGGGCACTACAGTTCCACCTCATTCAGTTTAACGGTTATAAATGTATATATACCACTGCACCAGAACTCTCTTTTACTATGGTGAGTCTTAATTACATGGTACCCTCTCTTTTTATTACTTTTATATTTTATTTGTCCCTTCCCACCACTCTCCTTCCCTACTTTGCTATTCACAGTGTTTTTGCTGTTTATCTTTTTTTACATTTTCATAGGGTTCCCTTACATTAACTTTTAGTTTATGACAAGGGTATTTTCTACTATCCTTTTACATGACAGCTGGGCACCATACCTAATGCCTTCAACATTTTAACCAAGTAAGTTCTAAAGTTTTCCACATTTACTCTCCTTTTAGAAATATTAGATGGTGCTGCTCACTAGATTCATGCATCTGAGCTGTAATTATTTACTTATTGTTCCAGTCTGATGATTTACTAACCACATGAAATGTGTAACTGGAATTAATAAAAAGAATATATAATTGCAATGGAGTCTGTACACGCATTTGAATCATTTAACTACTGTTGCTGCACCTGCCATTATGGAATGGAATGGAATATACAGAAGAAAGTTTTTTGCACTTTTGTAAAACATAGAATGGTACATCTACCTTCCAGAAACAGACCTGAAACTGAGTAACAGAAAGGGATAGCTATGTTATTTGTTTGTTAGTTTATTTGCAGGATGCTCCATTACGGTATTTACAGTACTGTGTGTGTGATTTTTTTTTTCCCCCCTTCTGTTGTATGATTATGAAGATGATGAGAGCAGTGAGAGGGTGAAACCTGGTGCTGGCACTTAGCCCACTCCTTGCAAATATCACCGAGGGGACTGACAAGCTGAATGTCCACATCTGGTGGACAGATCACTGTCAGCAGTGTCACATGCCCTCACTTCGTGACATGCGGTGGAGAGGTTTTGTATTTAAACCAAGACATTGGAGCAAAGTCTGGTGATCAGGAACTTTACAACACCACCTCTCCTCCCCCTGTGGCCAAACACTAGCAGTGAAAATTTTTTCCACCATCAGGATTTGAACCCCGGCTTACCACTGGTTTGAGCATCGTCACACGAGTTTGTGTTGGTGACCTCGGTCAAGGAGGTCATTTAGAAAGGATTCACTCCTAACTGGACTGGTGAGCTGCTGAACTGTGAGGATTTCTTGCTGTTGAATAACTTTCAGCTTAGTTTCTATTTTCTGTAGGCCTCTTGAAGAGCTTTGTTGATGCAGTTTATAACTGCCATTAGATTTTATAGTGGGGCATTCAGAAACAATTACAGATTGTTCAGATACTAATAGTAGTTACAGTGTGTGTCACTGTAAGAGATTTCAATAATATATAGGAAACATAACAGTGCCCATAACACACAGAAATAAATGATCTTTGCATTGCACATGCTGTGTTCTTTTCATTAAGCACTTTAGCGTCCTGTGACACACAATTCAGATCATTTCTGAGCCATGACAAAGAACCACAAGTGACTCATTTTTGTGATTACTTTGTCAAAATGTACTGGTTATAAAAAAACACTGAATACATTTAGTTTTTCAATAGACATGTATTATCTACTATGAGCAAACACTTTTCTTTTCAAAATACATCTTTTTTCCCAGAGAATTCCCAGTGTAACATTGTTAGTGGAGTTTTCAACAAATGTACGAAAGCCCAACATTTCACATTGTCTAAAGTGGTCCCTGTGTCAATATGTTTCACCTAAGGATGGCCCAACTGCCTAGTGCAATATTTACATCTGGGAAGTAACAGTTAGAACTCTGCCTTCATAGAGGACATGTCTCACTCAACAATATGGATCTCACCCATATTGCAATCGAGTTTCTTGCCTTGAAAATACAATCAGAAATTGAGCAGGATGGGCAAAATAAGTCTGAAAACTTTCCAGTGAACATTTCAAAGGACCACAGGATTACTCACAGCAGAATAGATTAGCAAACCACAATGAAAACTAATCACAAATTAAACAAGTGAACTGTGAAATTTATCATGTACATATGCTGTTTTCTATGTATTTCACTAATGTACTATTGCAAACCAAATAAAACAATTATGCTAATTGAAAGCTTACATGATGTTAACTCTGTGCTGTGGCAACTAGTGCAAGAGGAATAAACACATACACTCACTAGACAGCCAACCACTCGTCAGTTCTGGGAGTGCTACAAGCAACATGCACACTGTCTTGACAGTACAATCATGTTTCCTCTGCTATTGTAGAGAAGGAGGTATTTGGTGTCTCCTGATCAATGAGGAATGTTATTTCTCAAAGTGTAACGAACAGTGTGCTCATGCACACCTTCTGGCCCACTTCCTTTTTCATTTACTTTTTCAGTTCTTTGGACAAATTTTTTGACAGTGAACCAAGCTTCTCTCTGTCTCAACAGTAACTGCCATGAATTGTGCAATACCAACCTAACATGGTACATTGTATTGCAGAATATACTAAGCGAACATCAAAATTTCAAAGCTCTGCAATCTTCTTCAGTATACTGTGCAAACCCATCAGTACCAATCTGAGATGGTCAGTATTATTGCATGGTACTCAGTAATGTGCAGTAAACATTGTGTGTGTGACAGCCCCTTGACTCAATTTTATAAAAGTCAATATAAGTTTTAATTTTTGGAATAATCATTCATCTGTAAGTGAAAAAATTATCTTGTTATCGAACAGACTAAATGTAAAGATCTCATCTCGTCATATAACCACTTCTGGATCAAAATCATCAGTGTTTGTCTGTTTGGTATGCAATGCAATGGTTCCAGATGACATTAACAGCCTAAGAACTCCACTATAGTGACATTCTGGTTCCTGCAATCCAAGTCATCTTGTATTTTGCTTGGTGCCACTTTCTACTCTAGGAAAAAGAGAGAGTACAAGCTTCAGTTGGGCCAGGGTTCACTGCCTTCAAACATCACAGAAAACCTAAATCTGGACAGCCATAAGGAGAATCACACCAGAGTCTTCCCAAAAATGAGTCAGTTGTCTTACCATTGCCTTAGTGACTTCACCATCACCAGCACTAGGACAGTCCATAGTGGGTGTGGCATCTAGCCTGTCTGTGAGCCTAATTGTTTCAATTTTCCACTTTTCATTGCTTTCTAATCAGAAAGTGTGGCCGTCACCGACTACGCTATGTGAATGAATCAGTCAATCCATCAAAGTGATTCTAAGTTCATTTGCCACCTGTGCAATTAGTATGTGCACCCTATCAGGCAACATCCATTATTTACCATGTAAGTGTGTACAAATTTACAGCTATCATCAGATGCGTAGTTGCTTCTCTTAGTATAGTACATTCTTCAATGTGAGTCGTTAATGATAATCAATTTGCTTAGCTTCTGTAGTTCCTTCTGTAGGAATGGCATATTAAAATTGTGTTATTTGACTAATGTGCTCGTATAGCATGCTGTTTCCTCTGCCTGCTTCTTGACTGCCACTCATCCACTACATGTATAGCATGCTGCTTCCTCTGCCTGCTTCTTGACTGCCACTCATCCACTACACCTTTTCCTTGATACTGATATTTTTGGAACACACGTAAGTTCCACCATGATGATCTTCATACACAAACATAAATGAGTTTATGTTATTCTGGCACAGTTTTATGTGTATATTAGTAGAGACACATTACATTTTGATGTTATCCCATCTCTCCTTTCAAAAGTATTGGAGTTCAGCAATATTAACTTAAAATGTTCATTAGGACAGGAGATATATATGGTTTTTGAAGCTAGTTTACAACATTATGCGCTGAGTTCCAGAAAAATGTAGACACACGTAATAGTCAGTATCATTGGAACAAAATGACATACCATTACAATTCTTGCACAGGGGAAAGGTTATTTTATGCATTCAAGGTGGCTCTATTAGCAGCTAAACAATGTTGATGCCACTGACGTGTTGACCGAACTATGGCTGTCAGTGTTGTCGGTGTAATAGCTACACAGGTTGCCTTGATGGTTTCTCATAGCTCGTTCAGTGTAGCTGACTTCTGTTGATAAACTTCATTTTTCCAGGTTCCCCATAGGTAGAAGTCAAGAGATGTAAGGTATGGAGACAGTGATGGGTATCCAGCAGCTCCTCTTGGAGCTATCCATCATCCAGGTAGATTTTCATCCAAGTACACTCTCACATCTCTGTGGCAGTGAGGTGGAGCACTATCTTGTTGCAGGTAAAATCTTTCATTTCCAAACACCTCTTGGATGGCAGGTAAAATCAATGTTTGCAGTATCTGGCGATACATCTCACAAGTTGCAGTACCTTCAAAGAAGAACGGGCTAATCAAACTACACAGTAGCAGACCACATTACTCATTAACATGCTTGTCCAAGTGAAAGTGAGGATTTTCAGGAGCCGACTACATCAAATGTGGCAGTTTACAGTACCATTCAGTTCGAATTACACCTTGTCAGACCAGATAACCATCCCTGCAAACCATTCACCCTGACAAAGCATGTCTTCAAATTACTTGCAGTACTCCAGCCTTTGATCCAGATCATTGCCATTCATAGTGTGAAGAGATCTCAGCATGTACACTTACCACTTTGCAGCCTTCAGAATTCATCACACACTTGACTGGCTTACGCTGCTTTCAGGTGCGCCCTGCTTCACAGATTTTTGAGGCAATCTAGTAAACTGTTGCAACACAGCAGCACTGGAAGCTAGACTTGTTAATGTTTTTGGTCAGCCAGACCTTTCCTTATGCACATCCTGAACAGTACCATTGGTTTCAGATTTACCCCAATATGATAAATTGTCACACTTGTTGGTGGCTGAGTTCCATACACATTACACTATTGCTGTTGTACTTCCATAATGTTTTCATACTTCCAGTACCACTTCAATATGGTCTTGCATTGCTCAAACAACAACTTTACTTTGTTTGTTGCTACACTGTTATCAGATGGACAATACGCACTGAGATCTGTTGAGGAAACAATGGACTATGCTACCACAAAAAATTCCAATGATATGTCATTTTTTTTCAAATATATTAACTGTCAAAGAATGTCTACATTTTTCTGGATTCATCTGTATATAACCAAATTTCTAAGAATAGACTTTTAACAGTAGCACAGATTTGCTTCCATAAACGCAATATTTGATTTCATGAAATCACTTCTTGTACAGTCTGTTGACATTTGCTCTGAGCTTCCCAAGTCCTTCCACTCTGTATATGACAAAATTCTACAAGGCAATCAGAAAAGGTATAGCCTTAGAAGCATTCCTATTGCATAAATGGAGTACTATCTTATCAACAGAAAACAGAGGGTTACAGCTGGTTCACAGCACACAGTTTAACACTTAATCTTACAAAGACTCATATTATGCACTTCAGTAACATGATTTGCAGGTGACAGAAGCAGAAATGAATGGGCACACACTGTACAAGACTTCATGTGTGAATTTCATAGTTATGCAGATGGATAATAAACCAAGGGTGGATCAACATGTGGAAAAGGCAGCTAAAAAGCTAAGTTCTGCCTCTTTGCACTTAGAAATCTCTCCCAATGTGTTTATCAGCAGATGAGGTTGCTAGTATACTTTACACATTTTCACTAAATACTGTACTGTGGCATAATATTTTGGGGCAATGCAGCTATGGTCAAAAAACTGTTTATTATACAGAACTGTGCAATAAAATGACTGTGTCAATTTGATAACCAAACATGTGGACAGTGGTCTGTGTAAAGCTAAATAAATACTTTGTAGTCTCAGATTGAAACAACAGCTGAGAGTACAAAAGGAAGAGCAGAGGTTTTATTTCGGATCAGCTATTTTCTGTCTAAGCCAGTAGAGTTGTCCCACATATATCGTTGACAAGGTGCATTATCTTGGCTGTTGTTGTGGATGAGTTTTGTTCTGTTGCTCCTTTATTGTTGGATATCAAGAATGTCTAGAGTTTCTGCAAGGACATGTTTGGAAGTGTTAAGTGGTGTGTGGGTTGCAAAATGGAAGCAATTCATGTAGCAGTTGTAGATGTGACTTTACATTGTTCATTTTGTGGATCAAGCTGAGCAAATTACTTTCAAATATATCATCCAAAAACAACTCCCTGCTAAATGCTACAACTTATTAGGTAATATACAAAAAATTAATGGTGCACTGCTTCAGTCACTTATATTTCTAACATCGCTATGCATTGTTATGATCATTCTATCATCTTCAGGAGGATTATGAGACATTTACAATGCCTAATTTGCTTGTATTTCCTCTATGCTGCCATAGAACACCACACATTTCTCACTACACCCTTTTCAGTGTTACAATATTGAGCAGGTCTTGCCAGGCAGCACACTGACATAACACAGATGTGCAGTGTAAGACAGTACTCCATTTCTAAGACTACTGACATAACACAGATGTGTAGTGGATGACAGTACTCCATTTCTAAGACTACTGACATAACACAGATGTGTAGTGGATGACAGTACTCCATTTCTAAGACTACTGGAGTGCATGCCCTCACGGCCTCCCCTCCATGTTTCAGGTATAAACATGATGGTTCTGCCATCTGTCCAGGTCATCAATTCACTTAGCTAGGTAATAACCATTATTCTGTGATTAAACAATAATGAATTCATAGGCCCATCTCTTTACTGTCATCATTCTTAAAAGTAGTAGAAACCATAAAGAGAAACAGACACATGGGGTACTTAACAAAATATGGTCTTCTATGTAAAGAACAGTCTGTTGCAGATCAGGTAAAAGCACAGGATCAGCCATAACTCAGTTTACAAATATTGTTCTGAAAGTACTAGACAAGGGAGGTCGCATAACAGGAATCTTCCTTGGCCTTACCAAAGCCTTCAATGCAGTAGGCTACAAAATTCTGCTAAATAAATTTGATGTACTAGGTATAAGGAGGGTAGCAAGTAAGTGGTTTCATACATATCTGAAAAATTGAGCATAGTACATGAAGATCTCTCAGACTAACTTCAGTTGTACCATAAACACATTTTAAACCCAGAATACAGCACAACAATATTGGAGCCCCCAAGAAAGTGAGCTTGGTGCAATACTGTTCTTGATATATACCAAAAATTTTGTCAGTGTGGTAAGAAAGGACTACCAACTGATGACAGTAACATTTTAATCAGTGATGAGTTGCAAAGTGTACAAAAACAAAAAAGGCAAAAAACCCTTCAGTAATTATATAAAACTGAAAGATAAGTCAATCACATGTGTACTGAGAACAAAACTTCTAGAGGTGCATGTTGACACAAAACTAAAATGTACGATCACATAATTGCCTTCAGGGAGTGAATAGGTTCAGCATGCTATGCACTTAGAATAATAAATACAGTGTGTAGTAGTTCAGGCACTAGAATAACATACAGGGTGAGCACAACATCTTGCCTTTATTATAAAAATTTATAACAGAATAACCGTTTGACATAATTAGTTACATTTGATGCCATTACATAGGTTAGTGTTACTAGTTGTTGTGACCAATAGATGGCGCTAGTGCTCCACAACACTGACTTGATCTGTTAGGTCACGTTAGTTGCTGGCGAAATGGTGTTGAAGCAGGAGAAAGCACAATGTGTGCTTCGGTTTCACGAAACAAAATCGCCCATCAGTGTTCAGTGTAAATTTTGGGCTTCTTATGAACGCAGCCCTCCTGACGTTAAATCAATAAAGTGATGGTCATGCAAAGTTTTACAAAACAGGCAGCGTTGAAGATCATCCTTGAAGTGCCAGGCCTCATGTGAGTGGTGCAACTGTTGGTCTTGTTTGGCAATCATTTCAGTGGAGTCCATCTAAATCAACTCATCAAGCATCACGTGAACTTCAAATACCACAAGCAAGTGTAGTGAAGATTCTTCATGAAAGGCTTAGGTTGCATGCTTACAAAGTGCCAATTGTGCAGGCCTTGCAACCCAATGATTTGCTCACACATGCTGAATTTGCAACTGAGATTCTCAACATGATTGATGGCACTAATGATTACTTAAATTGCACATGCTTTACCAATGAATCCACCACCCATGTTACTGGAATGGTAAATAGGCATTATGTCCATATATGGGTTCAGAATCTCCAGATGCTACAATACAGTTACAGCGGGACAGTGCGAAAGTGAATGTTTGGTGCAGTCTCATACATAACAAGGTTTTTGGACCGTTTGTCTGTGTGGAAAAATCCATTACTGCTAACATTTACTTATATGTTTTGCAACAGTTCATTGCCCCACAGTTAGAAGAATATCAACCATGGATAATTTTCCGGAGCACCCCTCCCCCTCCCGCTCCCCCCACTGGGCTTTGATAGTGCGGCATGATTTCCTGGATGAAACATTTCTGGATCGGTGGACTGGGACTATATCAAGGACTGTGGCTTCATCACATCAGTTGATGACGTCAGTGAACTGAAGGCTAGGACACAAGCCGCTGTGGGTACTGTGACAGAACCCATGTTACAAAACACCAGGGGGAAACTGAAATACTGCCTCGACATTCTCCAAGATACCAAGGAAGCACATGGTGAGGTTTACTAATGTAAGAGGTAAAAAAAAAAAAAAAAACAACTAGTAACACTAACATATGTATCAGAATCAAATGTAAATTATTATGTCAAGCGGTTATTCTGTAATAAATTGTTATAATCAGGGCAAGACTTTGTGCTAACCCTGTATTTAATCTGTTCATTAAATAATTAGTTATGCTATTACTTTCTTCGGGAAAAATGAACAGAATATGTAAACAATCTTTTAGTTCTGTCAAAGAGGGTTGGGTTGGGTTGGGTTGTGGAGGAGACCAAACAACGAGGTCATCGGTCTCATCAGATTAGGGAAGGAAGTCAGCTGTGCACCTTCAAAGGAACCATCCCTGTATTTGCCTGGACCGATTTAGGGAAATCATGGAAAACCTAAATCAGGATGGCCGGACACGAGATTGAACCATCATCCTCCTGAATGTGGTTGAAGAGGGGTATATAAAGTATAAAAAAAGTAGCAAGAGAACTCCCTGCATCAAGATGTTTAAATTTGTTGTGGGGAGCTTGTCTGTTCTGTGTAAAAACATTTTGTGAACAGTAATCTACATAAAGACCTGTACCCAAACAGCAGGTCTCTACATGAACATGAGACCAGATGCAGCAATTACTTACAGCTCAACACAAAAAATAAAACAGAAACCAAAATTAGTGTACTATGTAATGGAAATAAATGATACAACAAACTTCCACAAGTGATCAAAGACAAAACTAAAATACAGACCCTCAGGAATATCCTACAAAATTATTTAATAGAAAAGCATTTATACCGTTGATAAGTGTGGTTGCATTCGGCATTTTTTCAACTTAAATTAATACATCACATCATTTTCACAGCGGGTTAAACACATCTCACTCCACTGACTGGGCTGGGGTAGGCTTCTGTCTAGCAAGGTGATGCTCGTGTAGGCACCCTGTGATGCTGACAACATGCCAGAGGTTGCCCGGCAACCTTGGTAGTCCACAGCCGCAATGCCAGTGGCACTGCTCGTAGTGCTGTGATGGTATTACTCTGGAGGGGGGGGGGGGTGTTTCTTCATGACTCGGCCCTGGTCACATTTACTGCAGCAGCGCACAGAGACTGCTATGTGCAGGACGCAACTTGCCACCTTCTGGTGGGAGTCATACGGTGGGCAGCTTGGATGGCAGGTCAGTGGCGTGAGGCACAGAGTCCCACGAGGAACTGGGTGTTTGCTGCTACTGGTGACACACAGTCTTCTCATCATCCAGTGTGGCCCTGGTACTGTGGTGGTACTGTCAGGCCCAAATTCTCTGTTCCTAAATACAGATTTATTTTTATGGCTCCGGCATGCATTTGTTACACCAAAACCTGGCACCCAGTCATGTAGCCTGTAACAAAAGTCTTCCCCCAGTGTGGTGACATCGACCCATTGTAAGGGATCCGTGATCCCACGAACATAGATATTAAAATCCGACACCCAGGTCAATAGCAGACAGGAGTTGATTGTTGAGCACTGTAGGAGGCAGTGAGATTAGTGTCGAGTGAAAGCAGTACTGGGAAGACTCACAGAAAAGAAAAAATGGCAGTCGAGCTGGGCACAGTGTCAATGGCGGATGTGCCGAGTGAGGATTAAATTGTAAATTCACTGGAGTGTGACAAATGAGAGCTTCCCCTTATCATCGTGGGTTGACCCTCATCAATACAGAATCATGAGTGATATAAAACCGAAATTGACAAGTACCGAATTATGTGTTTCGTGTCAGCCAGCAACAACCATGGATTGCAGTGAGGATTGTTGTGAATGTTAACCATCATCACTGCGTGTGATGAAGTACTTAAAATCAGCAACCAATAAAAGATATAAATGTAATTAAACATGTAAGGTGAAGGTAGCAACTGCCTCAGAATTTGTGTGTTAATAGGAAATACATATCAGCTAGTATATTGCAACATTTGTTGTCTTTAATAACAGCAAATTTTCAATCATTAACTATTCTGTCTCAGAACAGCTGCACTGTGTTGAAATACCCCCAAAACCACAGCAGAAAAACTGATGGCCTTTCAGCCATTAAGTACATGGTCATATATTCATAATAATTAACTGTTTGGCAGCTTCAGTACTATTACTGCTGTGCAGTGTAGTTTTCAACTGACTGCAGCTAGCTCATCCCGCAACCCTTCTACAAGCATGTTATACTGACCCATGTGTCGCCACAATGTGGCTGTCAGCCTGTGGCTGCCATTGGAATATTTCATGATGGCTTTCTTATGACTTCATATTAATTTCACTCAAAACTTGGTAGTGACACCACACTGTGCCCCTCCATGGAGAAGACCTGGCCCCTTCAGGCCTTGTTCTCCATTGTAACTACTTCTATTGTTAATTTTAAGGACAAATAAACACTAATTGAATGGCTATTCTTAAACGCTATACAGTTGCTACCCCAATCTTAAAAACTCCAGAATCTTCTTTGTCGTCTCTTGCCCATACTTCATAATCTCACAACATCTCTCAAGAGTCCTTTGCCCTCCCTGTTAACTTGAATATTACAAAAGATATTTCACTGCTAGGTCTCTAGCCATGCTTACACACACACAACTTTTAACTCTGCATCCCACACTTATAAATAAAAATAATACTCTTTCTTTCTTTATGTATTACCCTTAACATATAAGTTTTAACAAAACATGGTATGGCTCTATTAAACTCTTATGTTTGGTATCTGATCTGCCTATCCATTCGTTTTTTAACGCTTATTTTAGAACAACTCTTGGAATTTTGTCCTTGCAACAAAATTTTTCCCTATGCATTCCCATAAAACATACTCCCAAAACTATTCACACAAGAAAACCACTTACAGCACTACCATTCACAAAAATTCGACAGATAGTCCCACTTAGTCCTCCTACTGAACTTCCCTGAAATGTTTGGTTTTCTGGTCCTCCTCCTCACTCAAAACACCTTACTGGTGCTCAGTGACACTATGCCATGTGAATTACTCCTTAATGTATTTGTCCACAGTTTAACTGGTTTATATTGCAAAACAGGTGCATCTTGCGACAGCTCTACACTGGCAACAGTTTTCTGCGGCCAAAGGTTAACTTTGGCATGATGTTTGTATTTGTATTTGTATATTTATTGATCCACCCAATCATTCAATGTACAGAAGTGTACAACATGAATGGGACAAGTTAATCAAATGATATGAGAATATATATCTAAAAACACAGATGATGTGACTTACCGAACGAAAGTGCTGGCAGGTCGATAGACACACAAACATACACATGAAATTCAAGCTTTCGCAACAAACTGTTGCCTCATCAGGAAAGAGGGAAGGAGAGGGAAAGACGAAAGGATGTGGGTTTTAAGGGAGAGGGTAAGGAGTCATTCCAATCCCGGGAGTGGAAAGACTTACAAGGTAAAATGTATATATTTTTTAAACAGTGTTTTACATATTTCTCTTTGCTTTTTGTTCAGGATTATTCTGATTACTTTTAAATAAACAACTGCTTTTTTGCAGTATAAATAAGTTTCTTGATTCAGTACTGTGACACGAAAAACAATTCCATAGCATAGTACTGAATGGAAAAGAGCATAATACATGCTGAGCCATGCTGCGGCTCGTGTTGTTGCTGTTTGTAGGTTTCTGCCCTCTCTTGGAGGCCAGACGGTGTCGTTTAGTTGGCATGGTTGTGGTTGTTTGTCTTGTCCTGTGTTGACTGGTGCCACATGGTTTTGCAAGCATGTCCTGTCCGCTAGTGGCAGCAGCGGCAGTTATCGGTATGTAGTAACTGTTGCCCTATCTTTGGGCCGAGGTCATTGTTTTTCCAGGTCATGTGATTGGGCCAGTTTGGTTGGGTACTCAGGAGGAGCCAGGTCTATTCAGTGCCAGAACACACTGGGGCCACTGGCGGCACACATGGACAGCCGGATGGAAGGGCTGTGGTCATGAGGGTGTACGACCTCATCGTAAACTGGATCCAGCAAGCTTTAAGACAAGTACATTTCCGTCCAAGTAGAGAAAACTCCACCATTGTGATATCTCGTGATTCTCCAGTGACTTGGGTTTCAGTTACTGCTCTTAGTGCCACCGAGGCAAAGAGCAGTGAGTGGAGTTCTTTGGGAAGGTGGATCTGATTAGCTTTCCTTGACTTCTTATTACTATTTACTGTGTTCAACTTGTTACAATTTGTTAAGTTCAAACAGCAGTAATTTTTCTTGCCTGGTGGCCGCTAATACTGCACTTACCTGCCCTGGGGGTTAGTGTATGTAATGGCAGTGTACGTTTCCTCGCCTTGCTGCTGCTGTCCGATAAGGCGTGTAGTTTTACAGTTTTATTGATTGTAGGCTGGTCAGTGTTTCTTCTACTCTGGTGGTAGTGATTCCTTTCTCATTCTTGGCACTCTAAACACAGTATTCTGGGGTCGTAGTGCAGACTGCCGGTTCCAGCTTTGGCCTATCGTTCCATCATTGCATTTGTTTTATTGGACATCAGGTAGCTTCAGAAAGATTATCATTAGTCATTCATTAGACTGCCACTAGTCTAAATTACCATCTTGTGAAGTGAATGTATCTCTTGGCTGCCTATCTCATAACTCCCGAAAGTGTTTGTTGCTGGACCTTCTCAGAGGTCAATTCCTGGAGCACCGTCTGTGACCCCTTGGTTCTTGTAAGACATTTGTGTTCTAAAAGGAGGTCTGATGGTTGGTAGTTCAGTGTAACGCTCCTTCAGCCCACGTCTTTTGTGGGTATAATCTGCCACAGTACCCTTTAAGGAACCTATGTACTGGTCCTTATGATTTGTTATTGCATTATTTATTACAATGCCTTGTAATGCCTACATTAAAGGTTATACATGTCTAGTTAATAGTTCTGGTTACCTTCTGGAATAAATCTAGCAGTGTAGTGTTCAGTGGATGTTAAGGGTTGTGTTACAAAGTTTACCATCATCTTATTTCACCCATTTGGTGATCAGTTGCTTGTTTTTTTAATTAACCTTTGCTAGTGTATTTTCTGTTTTTTTATATTATTACCGTTCCTGGCGTGTAAGGCCTTCAGCTGTGATTGTGGTCATTTGCCTTAAAATTCTAACTTGGTATTTGTATTTTAGCAGTGAGCCTTAAAACCTTATTTACTGCCATTCCTGGTGGTCTGATGCCTTCTGCTGTGTTTGTGGTGACTTGCCTTAATATTTCAATACACGTAATTTGTAAGTTGCAGCGAGTTTTAAACAATTCTTAATTTATTGCCATTCCTGGCATGTAAGGCTGTCTGCCCAGACCACAGTGGCTTGCTTGTAAAACATTATCTTCTGTATCTGTATTTAATAGTGATTTGCTAAATTGTATGATGTGATTCTTGAGTTTCTCCCGGCGTATTTGATAGTCAAAATATCCACGGGTGTGCTGCCGGTCTACAGTGTCCAACGGGCACAATATTTCGGCGATCATACATGTCGCCATCATCAGGTGAACTGACGGACTGAGCTCCTGTGAACGTGCCGGCACGGAGATCCGTACGCTATGGCTGCTCAGAGGGAACTGGGTTCGGTCGCGGCGGCGGCTGATTTAAATACCCTCCGCCCGCGGCGCGCTCCCTCCGCCGTCCGCGCCCCGCGCCACGGTCGCGCGGTGGAACAGATTGCGACGGCGTCTGAGATGACGTCGGAGTGATGGCTCCGTCCGCCGTGGTCGTCACAACTATACGTTTGCTCGATTTACTCTTGATTAACCCGATCGCTGGTTCCCAAGCCTTGCTAAGATTATAGCCACAGTCACGGTTTATGAGGTCGTCATTGGTGCGAATTTCGATGGCCTCTCTAACAACGCTGTCCCAATATCTCGACGTCTGTACCAGAATCCTCGTGCGGTCATATTCCATGGCGTGATTTTCCGACAAACAATGTTCAGCGACCGCCGACTTGCTCGGATACATCAGACGAGTGTGCCTCTGGTGTTCACGGCATCGATCTTCGACGGCAATGACGACCTCATAAACCGTGACTGTGGCTATAATCTTAGCAAGGCTTGGGAACCAGCGATCGGGTTAATCAAGAGTAAATCGAGCAAACGTATAGTTGTGACGACCACGGCGGACGGAGCCATCACTCCGACGTCATCTCAGACGCCGTCGCAATCTGTTCCACCGCGCGACCGTGGCGCGGGGCGCGGACGGCGGAGGGAGCGCGCCGCGGGCGGAGGGTATTTAAATCAGCCGCCGCCGCGACCGAACCCAGTTCCCTCTGAGCAGCCATAGCGTACGGATCTCCGTGCCGGCACGTTCACAGGAGCTCAGTCCGTCAGTTCACCTGATGATGGCGACATGTATGATCGCCGAAATATTGTGCCCGTTGGACACTGTAGAC
This sequence comes from Schistocerca piceifrons, assembly GCF_021461385.2. Lineage (NCBI taxonomy): Eukaryota > Metazoa > Arthropoda > Insecta > Orthoptera > Acrididae > Schistocerca > Schistocerca piceifrons. The sequence continues at coordinate 747,957,540 of NC_060141.1, forward strand.
CGGCAGCACACCCGTGGATATTTTGACTGAAAACCCTATTATTTACACCGTTGTTTATTCCTTCATTAATAATGTGTGGTATTTTTATTTATTATTGAGTCTGGAATTACTGGTTTAAAATAAATTATGTGTAACTGTAAAAGGCAACCTATAATAATTGACTATGGCCCCGTCCACAATCGTAACTGAATCCTGCCTTTCCTGGACTAACAGGTTTCACATGCATGCCAATGTGCTGGCATTTAGCTTGTCCCTCACCTAGTGGAGCATAAAACAAATTTTGCTTAGTCTGGAACTAATCATGTCAGTGTGTCTTTTCCATGTGAATGAATCAGTGATTTCAATCCCTAAGAATTTTGTTTCATTGACAAATTGTTCATTGCTGTCACTTAGTGTTACTGTTGGGCTGTGTGGAATTCTGTTCTGAATGGCGTGGAAGGTTAGGCATAATGTCTTTTTGGGATTTAGGACTAGTCTATTTGATGCAAGCCATGAGTCTAGCTGGGTTGTATTTCTATTAACTGCTGACTGAAGAGATTCATCTGTATTTGATATAAGGATGTTAGTATCATCAGCAAAGAGAAATGCCTTGCTAGTGGGTACGGTGGAAGGGGGGGTCCTTTACATAATGTAGAAATAACAAGGGACCTAGAATAGAGCCCTGTAGCACACCATTTTTTTATAACTTGTGTAGATGAGTGCACCTCATTTAGGATTCCTGATTGACTGACGTTATTTATATGAACATACTGTGCTTGGTCTTTCACATAACTGCTGAGCCAGCCATGGGTAGTTCCCCTTATGCTGTAAGAATCCAACTTGTGATTTACCACGTCAAAAACCCTTGTGAGGTCAAGACAGACACCTATAGCTGGACATTTCTTGTCAACAAGATGTAGAGTAGCATCAAGAAATTCGTATATGGCATCAGTAGTGGTTTTATTTTCTTGGAAACCATACTGAGCAGAAGAAAGAATGATGTTTTTTGCAGGAGGCATTGTGGTTTGCCGAACACTGACATGGGAGGTGGGGCACTTCTTCATCCACTGTCATTGGCCATTTTGTGGGTGATGCTAGTCATTCATGTTCTGTTGTCGTATGCGGCGAGACCTTCCAGCATCCACACAGGCTTCAGATGGTTGATGGCCACCATTGTCAGTTTGCTGGTGACATCAATTCAAGAGATGTTGCTGCAGCTGATGACTTGGTATGGACCCTTTTAAGGAGGTAAGAGTGCAAGTTGAACTGTGCCATCACACTGTATGGTGAATTTCATCGTGACCAGCACCTTGTGTATGAAGGTAGGCGGTGCTGTGTGGTGCAATGGCAATTGTATGACAATGCCCTGAATTCTTCTTTGTACCACTTGTAGTAGTTAAGATAACGGCTGTGGGTCGTCATCCGTGCGTGGCATGAAAAGGTCCACCAGTAATCACAGTGTCACTCTGAATAGTAATTTGGCAAACAATGCCCATAGATCCTCTATTGCAGTGGTGTGCACCCAGAGCAAGACCCGAGGGAGCGCTTCTGCCCATGCGCCATTGTGACACATGAGCGCTGCTTTCACTGTTCTGTGTCACCTCTTGACAAAACCATTACTCTGTAGGTGATATGCTGTCATACGCCAATAGTTGCTGCTGCACATGTTGCATAATGCTTCAAACAGCATATATCTTTATTGTAAGTGGGCAGCTGAATTGGGCAATCTACGTATGCACAAATGCTGTAGTTGTGGCTTCCGGTGAGTCTTTGGTCTCACTTCAACCATTGTGTCACGTGGCCAATCACAGAGTTGGTCTACTTTTGTCCTGATGATTCTGGTAAAGGGCTGATGAGGTACAAATGAATGTGACAAAATTTTCCACACAGAACTGCGAAGTGGCCTAGTGACAGTTGCACATCATGGTCAATTGTGCTTTGTTGACAGGCAGTGCATGTGTGTCTTGATACTTTGCAGTGTTTTTTAACATTTGGTCATACATGAAATGGTCAGTGACCAGCTTCATTGTGGGTCATATTCCTAGATGGGAGAGATTGTGCAACAACTGAAAAATAGCTTCACGAAAGGGTGCTGAAACCAGTGGCTGTCATCCTCCAAGCAAAGTATCACAGAGTAGAACTGCATCCGTCTCTGGTAGCTGACATTGTTCAATCTTCAGAGTGGTGGCGGGATCAGAAGAGGGTGCTGTAATTGACCCAACATCTGTGATATGGATGGACCCAACATCTGTTTCCATGCCATTTGGTGATGCTACAGTTGAAGTGATATGGTATTGACCCCTGAAAGGTAGTCCACCAGAATGTCATCTGCTTCCCATAAGTAGTGGACATACATAGTAAAGTGAGAAATATGATCCAAGTATCTAAATATTCATACATCCATGGTTGAAATGGAGGACCGTGGGACGTCAGCTGGTATAAATTTATATTAAAAATCAAGAAATTCCTCCAGCTGTATTTAAGGTGTCGATTTTATTTTTGCGACTAGTTTCAACATTGTAACAATGTCATCTTCAGGCCCATACACTTGTTGACGTCAACTGAGTGCAGCTGATACTAGAAGTCAGTGGTGAGATACGGACGTGCTCCATGTGGAAGGTGGTTAGTTATCTCACCACTCACTTCTAGTATCAGCTGCACGCAGTTGACGTCAGCAAGTGTATGGGCCTGAAGATGATGTTGTTACAATGTTGAAACTAGTTGTCAAAATAAAATTGACACCTTAAATACAGCTGGAAGAATTTCTTCCTTTTTAATATAAAAGTATCTAAATTGTCAGATGTCAAATCATCTCCATGACTAGATTATGGTCTGCATAAATCACAACCACTTGTCCATCAATATCTTCATTGAAATAGTGGACAGCTTGTAGAGTGCTGAAAGTTCTCAGTCAAATGTGGAATACTGTGATGAGGCTTTTGACAGCTTTTTGGAGGAAAACTGGAGTGGTTGAACTTGATCATTGATAATTTGTTGGAGTACTGCCCTGTTCCTACCTCACTGGCATTGGTGACGAGATACTACCGGAGGTCGTGGAATGTTTTTGGTCTTGGAAGATTTCATATGAGCACCAACTGGTCATCCAGGAGATATATTTCTGAAGCGGAGATGGTGTACCTAGAAATGTGACTTGTTTCTGGTGAAGCTGTAATTTATCCTTGTTGATTTCAACCCCTGTTTCTTCTAAGGCACCATGAACTTGTTTTTGCATGGTGTTTTTGAGTCCATGTGGCATTACCTAGAACTTGAATGAACCAAAAGGCATGATGATGTATGTTTTTTGAATAATGTCTTGGTGCATGAGAATCTGTTAGTGTGCTTTATTGCAACCAACGATGGTAAACACAGTAGCTCCTGCTAGTTTGTGGGTAGTCTTGAATTTTTAGTACTGGTTAGGAATCATGCACAGTTCTAGCATTCAATGTAAAATGACCACCACACTTGCAGACTGATCTGGCTTTATTTGGAACCAATTTTACCTGCAAGGGCCATGGGCTGTCAGGTTGTTGAAGCACAGCACACAACATTGACTGCTTCTTTTGAAGCATTGAGTTTTTGAGGATCTAATCTATGCACCTTGTGTCATGCTGCAGATCCTGGTATAGCAATAATCCTATGAACCATTATGTTCTGTATGTCACACAAATACAGTGTTGTTGGGACACTGGCATGGGCTGAGGAGGCAGATGGCGCAGAGCACAGAAGTACATACCAGTGTTGACTTGTCTGCTCAGGTTGGCTGTGAGCGTGGTTCTGGTAGGTCTGAGGTACAACTAGTAGTTTTCTTTGCACGCATCCAGGAGCTGTGTGTGGTGTACAGTGAACTTGTCCAGTGCAGCCAAGGTTTGTTGCATTAGGCATAGGACCATTGGTGGCACATCCCGATATTATAGTATTAGATGTGTGCATGTCATAGTGGTACAATGCAGACTGCTGCAAGTCAGGGTAAAGTTTGAAGTGTCACAAGAAGTCCACCCTGAGAACTGGTTGCATCACATCGGCTATGTAGAAAATCCACATGTGTTCTGCACTGTTGGTGAAAGTCACTGTTCTGCTTGTGGCGCCGCATACCCATATGGGAATGTCATTGGTGGCCAGGAGTTGCAGGTGTTCCGAGGTAGACTGCACTGAGGCATGGTGATGCAGGACTATACTGACTTCAGACCCTGTGTCAGTCAGGAAGTGGGTATTGTCTATAAAGTCTGTGACAAAAATGCATTCACCTGTCGGGGTCACCATGGACGGAAGGCAACTTGCAGCATGGTGGGCAAGTGTGTCTATTCCTGCCACCACTGGTGTTTGGGTGCAGGCACAAAGTTTGGCATTTTTGTGTCTTATCACTGAAAGTTCAGTGGTACCAGTGTACAGTGTCAGAATTGTCCAATTTGGCTATGATTGTTCATTGTGGTAGCTGAACGTCAACTGTACTGGGCAGTTCAGACATTGTGCTGTAGTGGGTTGTGGTGAACAGGCACTGCGGGGTGGCATGTTGTCATGGGGTGGTCTGTCTGAGAGGCGGTTGTCCCGACACATGCAGGTGTATGTTCTGTTGGCCAGTGTGAGTCCGTCTTCCTTCGGTTGCTGCTTGTGGACTATCAGTGCAGTCTAGACTTCAGTTGGCAACTATGCAAGCCAGACAGTCCACAATGTGTGACTGTTTTGACCTTTGTGCCAGTCGAGTGCCGGGGGTAGCATCACAGCTGTGGCAGAGTGCTGTCACCATGATGTGCTTCATACACCACTTAATGTAGTTGTTGTTCCGGAGGGTGCACAAGTCATATAAGAATCATCTGTTTTGCTGTCTCATGTTTATTGGAGGGCAGTGGTGATGGGATGATGTCACTTGCTAATTGGTGTGCTTGCTTAAGTGATACAGTAAAATGATGAATTTTTATGAGTCACCCGTAATGTCTCAGTGTGCAAAAAAGTGTTCGACTGTAGCAAACAATAACATCAACTCATCCATGCAGAACGGCTGGAGCTTAATGTTGGACATGGCAGAGTGCATGGCATGCTGACAGCATGTGTGCATGTTGCATGTTGTAGTATATAGTTGCTGTGCTGTCTGCTGGAAGGTGACTGTGGTTGAGATGGCAACATGGCACCACGACTGTTTGCAAATTGCTATTGTTCTGTCTTGATACAGAATGCCACCTGAGGTGAGTTCATGGAAACTTGAAATGCAGGATAATCACCACAGTCAGCTTGTAAAATTATGCCATTGAGGTCAGTGCCAGTGGTAGTTGCTGTTGGAAGGAGACCAGTTGACAATGTGAGTGTCGAAGCCCATTGCTGTCATTGTGTGGCCTGCATTGGTGACATGGTCAAGGTGAGGTATGTTGCATGACATTTTCTATACAGTGATGCATACATTGATGCATACATTGAACACTGATGTAGTGTTCCTATTGTTGGACCTGTAGAGTAACTATTGTTGCAAGTTATCACTGTCAATACCCAAGATACATTGTTAATTTGATGTTGATCAAAACTTTCATTCTGTTCATTATGTTAGTAATCAATCTCACTTCACACATCCATGGTGCTCACACCTATGTACAGCGAATGTTCAATGAGATGGAGTTCTAGTAAGCTTGACGCAGATACGAGTGATCACTATCACAAATGCAAATCACGTGTTCACGTGTTCACGACTTGGGGTTATCAATGTGGAAGGATTTTCACATTATGGGCGATACTAGTGAATCATTATTAACTGCACTGCATTCTGTACACAGTGTTTTATTTCCACTTGGTACAATACATAGTTGCTGTTCGATATGAAAGCACAGAGTGGTGGTGATAGTGATCGGGCACCTGAAATGAGCGATCCATGAGCCAATGAAAGCCTTGGATACTGTCTCGGCAGTAATGTTAGGGAGAGGGACAACCCTGACCCAGCGAGACAAACAGTCGATAGTTGATAAGCTATATCTATGGCCCTCCGAAGGAGGAAGAGGCCCAATCAGATCAATACGTATGTGATGGAATCGTCCTACAGGAACATCGAACTTGCCCAGAGACGGGGAGGTGTGGCAGCTGATCTTGTTGCACTGGCAAGCGACACAGCTGTGTGCCCAGGTTTAACAGTCCCATTTGATATTCTTACAAACAAAACTTTCTGACACGAGATGTGTGGTGGCTCAAATGCCCAGGTTGGCTACGTTATGCAGGGCATCGAAAACCTGTCGGCGCAGCCCGGGTGGGAGTAAAGGTCATAGGGTGCCGGTTGAAGAATCACACCACACCTCGTCAGAAACGCCAGGAAATTGGCCTTTGTGAAAACAAGTGATATTTGTAGGCCTTGTAGGAGAGCCTTAGAATCTTCGTCAGAAGCTTGGAGGGAGACCAGATCGAAAAGATCAACAATGTGGGAAACAACACTGATCTGCGAGAAGAAATCCACAGCAACATTATCTGCACCCTTGATGTAATGGACGTCCATTGTGAATTGAGAAACCAGGTCAAAGTGGCGGTAACATTGAGGGGGTGGGTCCTCAGGTGGGTTGCAGAACGCTTCTGCCAGTGGTTTGTGACTGGTGAGGACGAAAAACGAACGTCCCTTGATGTTGGGGAGAAAATGTTTGATTGCCTCGTAAACAGCAAGGAGCTCTCTATTGAATGCAGAATATTTTCTCTGAGCTGTAGATAGTTTCTTGGATAAGAAATGAAGGGGAGAAACTGTGTTGCCCTTGCGTTGTTGCAACACTGCCCCCACTGTGATGTTGCTGGCGTCCGTAGTGATGAATAACTCGGCCGAGAGGTCGGGGTGGGCGAATGTCACAGTGTGAGCTAAAGAAGTCTTCAGAACCTTGAAGGCCTCTAGCATCAGAGCAGTCCAAGAGAGTGGTTTGATACTGGAAGTTTGTTTGCCTGATAGCGTGTCCATTAGGGGTGCCTGAACAGTGGCTGCAGAAGACCGATAGCAACGATAGTAATTGATGGTGCCGAGGAAACAGCGTAGCTCTTTGTAAGTAGCTGGGGGCGACAGAGACATGATAGCCTGCACACGAGATTTGGGAGGCTGTATTCTGTCAGTGGAGATGGTGGAACGTAGAAAGGAGACTGACGCCTGGCGAAACTGAAACTTGTCTTTGTTGACCTCGACACCATTGGAGTTCGAGGTCTGGAGGACCATAGACAGATGATTTTCATGTTCCTATGCTGAGCTGCTGATAATGAGAATGTCCTCCAGATAAGCAAACTAAAACTCGAACTGTCACAAGATAGAGTCAATGAATCGTTGTCACATTTGCGCCGCATACTTTAGGCCGAACGACTTGAAGTGGTATTGGAATAAACCAAGCAGCGTGATAATAGCCATCTTAGGAATGTCTTCGAGCGCCGAGGGAATCATGAGGTAGGCGGGTTTATAGTCAGTAACACTGAAAACTGTGGCGCCCAATAACATATGAGTGAAGTCATTGATGTTTGGCACTGGGTAATTGTCCATGACGGTATGAGCGTTTAAGAATCGGTAATCGCCGCACATTCGAAAAGATCAGTCGTATTTGGGGACGAGGTGGATTGGTGAAGACCAGTTGCTGTCTGAAGGTTGCAGAACACCTGCTGCCAAAAGTTCATTAATCTATTGCTGGGCCGCACGCAACTTAATAGGGTTGAGGTGTCGGACCTTATGCCTAATAGGAGGGCTGTCAGTGGTAACTATCTTGTATGTTGTTCCGTCAATGACGGAAGAAATTGAGAACTGCGCATGAGATTGGTTAACGTCTTGGCGCTGAGTCTTAGGACGAGTAGGGTGTGATGAGGCATAACCGTTAGCATGAGTGGGGAAAGGTAGCACGAAAGTCACATGTCTCTTATGGGAGCACGGTGTGTGCTTGTGTGGAGTAGGATTGGTGCGCACGCAGTGCCAAGCGAAGGTGAATGGGTGGCGACTGTCTGCTGTTAACCTTGCACTGGACAACCAGCGCAGGCAAGAGCAGTGCTGGCTTTGCACGTGGGGCCACAATAGCCGCTCGGTCATGTGGCCGGTGAGTGAGAAAGGGAGAATGCTTATCAACATGCACGGTAGCTGCCTGAGAGGTGGGTGTGGTCGCAACGCACACACAACTGTCATTAGCAGCACTGTTTGAAACACACAGCACTGGATGAGGCGAGTGGGATGGGGGGGTTGGAATGTCACACGCAAGTAAAGTTTGTGGACTAACCTGGTGAGACTTCAAGCTAGGCTTGGCCGAGCAATTTTGTTTAGGTGCTGGCACCATGGACTGTAGTTGCAGAAGCAAGGTATGAGCCATGATGACCTCACTGTAAGTGGATGTGATGCGTTGTTTTAGCTTCTCATTGTCCTGGTGGAGTTGCGTTGCTGAGTCGTATTCTGACAGTAGGTCGGTATCGCAGGTCACAATGTCACAATGTTGCCTGTGAGGGTGGAGCACTTGCATATGATATCATATGTTGCGGTGAAACAGAGCGTTGGACATAGGTTCAGGTGCACAGTATGTGAGTGTTCCTAGGATGGTGGATCACTGAACCCTGTACGATGTTCGGAGATAGTTCGTAATGTGACAAAATACCCATACCGAGGATCGGTTCGTCGATGTCGGCAGTATAGAATGTCCATGGAAAACGTAGAGAAGGAGATGGAGCAACCTTTACTGAGCCTGAGGTAGGTAACGTTGATGCGTTGACAGCTCGTAGAAGTGACTTCATCTGTGAAGAAGTGGGTGGAACCATCGAAGTAGGTATGATCGACACGTCAGTTCCAGTGTCGACCGGAAAAGCTAGGCCTGATGCAATGTCAGTCACATAGAGACGACCACTCTGCCGGGCAGTCAAGTGAACAGAGTGTAATGTAAGAGGATGCCTGTTAGGTTCCCCACAGGACTCGGCGTCTCTTAGTTCCTGCGGTCGGTGTTTGGGTGTTGGCATGGCACCCTGCACTTCTTGGCGTCGTCGCCAAACACTTTGTGGTACCAGCAGAAAGGGTGAGCATGGTGAGGAGGAGTTGGAGACTGCAACAATGGTGGCAGCTTGTCCTTGTTGATTTGTTCCAGTAAATAGATCGGTACGTAAGGTGTGTGGGCGATCCTGGAGTGCTCGGACAGCGGAGAGAGTGAGCCGACGCTGCCAGGAGAAGTAGATGAGGTGATGGCGGAGCGAGCCTTGCCTCTGCTGGCTGAAGGTCAGTATGCGGGGGCAGCTGTGCCGACAAATGGTGTGGAATGTACCGGCTGATGTTGCTGCAGCAGCGAATACAACTGGTCAGCGATACATAGGCGGGAGCTGATGGACTTGAACGAGTGTGGTAATAGATGGATCTGTAGATCAGTAGGTAGTTTGGCAAACCACACAGCCCATAGTGTGGCATCAGACATGGTATGCTCGTTCATGAGTAATCGAAGGTGGTACCAGAGTTGTGAGGGGGTGTGTTCCCCCAGGTGCTCCTCATAGAGAATCTCGATTATTAACTCTTATGACGAGCAGGCAAGTCGTTCCATTATAGGCTTCTTTGCAAACTCGTATTTTGGTGCAGGCAGCAGCGAAAGGAGCAGATTACAAATCAAATCCGAGTGGTCATGGAGGTGTGTGGCGAAGCAGAGAAACTTTGAGTTGTCGTCAGACACATGATGTAACTCGAACAGATGCTCAATGAGCGCGAACCACGATGCCGGGTTGTCCTCATAAGCTTTGGCAGGTGGCCAGCAGGGCGTGATCACAGCAGCTTTGGTGTCTCCTGGGGTAGCAGCTGAACTGAGGTTAAGTCAGAGGCCAGCGTGGTAGGCCTGGATTTAAACCAGGTGAGCGAATCTGTAGTAGCGGCAGCTGCATAGTTGACTGTGTGTCATGAAAACACGGCATGGCAGGCATGGACGGTACCGTGGAAACAGGCTGATGGACGACACATGAGGGGGGCCCAGAAACTGGACCCGTGAGTGATGAGTGCTGGATGGAAACGACCCGCTTCCGGAACAGGATGAGATACCGGTGTGGCAGACACAGGCAGTGCTGTGGGAGCAGCAGGTGGTTGAGCGACTGGAAACGGGGACCCCCGCAAGTGAGGGGGGGGGGGGGAGGTTGAGAACGCCTACCACGTGGAAACTATCTGATGCATAACATGCCTGTAGTGCATGTGGTGGACCACAGAGGCAAGGTAATGGGTCCATGTTATGCGAAACACTGAATTGTGCATGTAAATTGGACACAACAGGAACACCACATGCATGGAACGGACACGGCGCAGTTTGTAGTAATGGCGGTGTTGCACACAGCCCAGCAGTAACTGATATAGCATGCCGGTGGATGGCTAAACATGTGTTTTAATGGAGATCACTCTGTTCTTGAAACACTTGATTTGAAGAGACACAATTCGAAATATTGTTCAGTTCACATTTCACTGTCAGATGGGCATAATCCAGTGACATGAAGCCCGAGTCCATTGTTCTCTCTAACAGCATAGTTGTCGACCGTTGAAAACTAATGAGGTTAGCACACGGAGTTGGTTGAGAACGTGAATCACTGTGCGTAAATGATGAAACGCCATTGGTGAAGAAATGACGAAACTTGGAGAGCAGAGTTGTGCTTCCACATCTTCAAACAAGGCATTGTTTGACATGGTCATTGCATAGTGCACATAACCTGTTGCATAAACACCAGCACAGAAGATGCGACACACGAACGAACTGTGGAGTCACCACTATGGAAATGGGATCGGTAATCAGGATATAGAAAACTTAATTCCTATATATGTCATGGCTCATATATATTTACACTTGACACCGTGTCTGTACAGATTGAAGTATAACAAAGATCTGACTAAAGTAAAGTTAAGATGGAGGCTCAACAGAGCACTTAAGAGTTCACAGATATTAAGTTTCGTGATCAATACGAACTACCTTGTTCTTCTTTTGTAGTTTTTATCTCTGCACCTAGGGGGATTATTAAATTCCTTTTTTTTTTCAGGGTAATGGGCTTTTCCATCCACTCTTATATCTGCAGAACATCCAGTGTGTTGCCTTTTCTTCAAGTGAGCATGGTCAGGGATGTTTGATGGTCTGCCACACTTCCTTTGCAGGCTTCCCAATTCTATAACTGTTGCAGCAACTGATGCCTTAAATTCCACAACAGAAATCTCTTTTGTAAAGAATCCATGCATTTACTAGTGCAACATTATAAAAGTGGAAAAATATTCTCAAATAAAACTTCTTGCTTTTCATTGTGTGAGGATAGCGTGCAACCATCCGGTCAATCATGGCTACTCCGCCCACGAATTTGTTGTAGCATGCTACAGCATATGGTCTCTCTATATCTATGTAAGACAGTTCTTCACGTCCCATCTTTTGACAGTATCGGTTGGTGTCCCTCCAGCAAAGGTAGATAACCATGCGGACGATGTTTCTATACACCCATTGCACAACTGTAATATTGTCATTTGAAGTAACAATAGACATTGAACCTTGATGTGATTTCATTAGAGCTTTGCTGTTGGTCAATATACTCTGTGCATCCTTCAGTCTGTTCGACCTTATAGTTCCCAATACATGAATTTTCTTTTGCTTCAGATACAAAAGCAATGGGATTGTTGTGAATAAATTGTCAATAATAATCTTGTGATTCTTTCCTTCCAGCCTCTGGCACAATCTTACAACAGCGTCCCCAATAGGACTAAAGTTAGGGCTCAGTGTGTTATTCTGTTCCTGCCTTTTCCCTTGGTACATCTTACAAAATGTCACATATCCATCTGAGCCAGAGCGTACCCTTGCTTTGAATCCACACTTTTTCAGTTTAGACTTTATATACTGTTTTACCCTGCTTCTACCCTTGAAAGGGATAATCATTTCATCTATTGAGTGATATTCAGTAGGAGTTACTGTCCCTGAAAATGTCTCTTTCAGTACGTCCAAAATGGGTTTCACCTTCACAAACATTTCAATGTTGTTTTCAGGGATTTCATCACTGTCTACAAAATGTAAATACATTTTTATTTTCTCAAATCTCTTTAGTGACATAATGTCAGCAGTAAGATCCATTCTCAAAGCTGGGTTACTTGACCAGTACATATGATAGTTTGGGTATTTTATATATGTCATAATCAAATTAATCACTAAGGAGCAATGAATTTCACTTACTGAGAAAGAGAAATTGCATTCACCATTTGAAAAAGCATACCGTGTTGTCTCTCTAACTATCACGTCCAGTGCTTCAGGAGTGAACATGTTGCAGTAGCAAAAATATGGTGTCTTTGTACTGAAGGATCACCATTACTTTTGTAAACACCACAGAATGCGGGAATGTTACCAATGAAGTCATTGTCCTTGTTTGGATACCATATAATACAGGAAGATGTTGGAGAATTCGAAACTGTGGAACTTGTAGTTGCACTATTGGTCTGCACTGTTATTGAATGAATTGCACTATCAACAGCTAAATCACCACTAGCAACAATGTCATCATCAACAACACTATCATCATCAGAATCATCATCAGGAATATCACTGTCTTCATCAATTGTAATTATGTCCAAATCAGAACAATTGGCATCATCAACAGAATCTAAAATGAGTAAAATTTCCTCTGGGCTCAATGCTTTCCTTTGATTCATTTTTAATAATGTTGTAAGAGAAACTGTAACATAAATGAAAGTAACAAAATGACAAAAACGGTATTTTATAATTGAGACACTGGTGGTTATGTTGTATTTCAGGTTATGTCACCTATTGCACTGTGTCCACAAATGTGTATGTTTGTAAACAGTCAATTTATACAAAATAGTTCCCAGATATCACTGTTTCAACAGTAACATTATGATAATAAATGTTCAAAGCACACAATAAAAAATTGTAGACGAAAAATTCTCTTGCAGAAAAGTGTAAATTATGATGCACGTACTGAACAACAGGCTGCCACTGACTATCTACAGGTATAAAAACATCTCTCTCCATAACAGTCGAAGGTAATGAACTACGGACAAGGTAGCCAACTTACAGGAACACAATGGCCACAAATGTAACCACTGCCCATTACAGGACCTCATTTTCTTCAATATATTCAGCACTAGGTTAATGGTCACAATTGTGCCAATATCCCTGAAGAGATTAAAAATGAATTTCACTGATACTCAGTCTTGTTTACTTTAAAAATTTACATATATCTATCTACTTACCTAGAACTGATTACTGGACTATGAAGCATGACATAATATAATATTATTGTTTTGTATTTTAAATTATTAACTCCATTATTATTGCAAATCTGTAATTTACAACTGCAATGTGTTCAGTTTTTCATATTGCTTTTACGGACCATGATGTGCGGTCACCTTTCACTTTAAATTTGTTCCTAAGACATTGTTTCAATAGTTTTAATATTTTTTTAACCTTCCCATTGCTGTCAGGCAATGTAGCTTGTGTGTGAATCTGAAAATTTCACTTTCACCAAATATTGTCATAGAAATTTTATGTTGAGTCTAATTGAGTCACCATATATCAAAACGAAAATTCACCCAATAAAACCAAAAGAATAATTCACCATATCTCATGTAAGGGCCTAAAATCATGTTCTTAACATATGTACAATGTATGCAACATGTCACTATCACAGGGGATGTTGCCTGGCACACTGAAATATGCTATTGTTAGATTGTTTACTGAGAAAAATAGTAAGACAGATACTTCCGACCAGTATCACTGCTTACCTTCTTGTTAAAGATACTGGGAAAAATTATGTATGTATGAATGATAATACACCACATTCAAAATAAGATACTTAATCTCAATTTGAATTTCAAAAGGGCCTTTCCACTGGACATGCTATTTTTTTAATTCATAAATAAAATTATACAAAATTCAAATGACAAAATATTGCCAGCTGAATTTTCTCTGACTTGTCTAAAGCGTTTGACTGTTCAGTTAGCAGTACCTTACTACAGAATCTCCAATAGAGATCTTGGGTAGCCAACTTGGGTAACTGCTTTTCATCCTGTCTAACTAAAAGGGTGCGGAAGGTTGCATTAAGAAACTAAAGGAGAGTATGCAATGAAACAGCATCTTCAGAATGTATGATGTAATGAAAATAAATATGTAATTCAGCTGGAGAAATAAACTATAAATTACAAATTTTAACAAAGTTGTGGAAGCTTTCATGACTATTATATCATTGTACATTGTACTTTTGAGAAGCACAAATGGTTCCCTTTGCTAATGATCCAAGTATTTGAATCAAGCCTAAGGGAGCAACTTCAACACTTGAAAATGCAAATAATATTTTCTTTAAAATAAATAACTGGTTCTCTGCAAATAGGCTGTCACTGAATTTAGATAAAACTCAATATGTGCAATTCACCACTGCACAAAGTTTGATCACACCTTTCGAAATAATGCATGAGAGTAAATCAATAAGTGAAACAGAATATTGTAGAGTCTTAAGTGTTTACATTAATAAAATCCAGTACTGGAAGTCACATATTACAATATTCTTAAAGATTTAAACTCTGTAACTTTTGTGTTACAGATAACATCAGATTTTAGAGATGAAAATGTCTAAAAGTAAGCTCATTTTTGCTACGTATTTCACTAATGTCTTATGGTGTCTTATGGCATCATACTCCAAGGCAATTTGTCACTGAAGAAAGGCATGTTTCTTACAGAGAAGTGTGTAATAAGGATAATATGTGATTTGACTCCAGAACTTCTTGTAGACAGCTCTTTAAAGAGTGGGACTTACTGGCAACATTCTCACAGTAAATTAATCCCTTATGGGAAAAATGACAACAATCAATCATAGTTGGGAAATAACAGTAACATTCAAAAATATACTGCCTGATAAAAATGTGAAGCACCCAGAAAGGAAGGACAGAATGAAATGAAACCTCACAGGTTGAGATGATGTGCAAAGTTATTTCAGTGATTATAAAATATGTCAAATTTAGAAAGAAACTAACTTATGAGTGTTGTATTCTCTTCCAGAGTGAACATTCCCACAACTGTTATAAATGGTCCTTCATATCCTGGTTACTGGCACTTGGATGGAGTTGACATCCAAGATGGTCCCACACATGTTCTATTGGGCTCTGGTCTGGGGAACTCACTGGCCATGGGAGTACCCAGACATCTTTTAGGTAGTTGAAAGAGACCAGTGCTGCAGGTGAATGAACAGTGTTCTGTTGAAAAATGGTCACTGGCTGCTGCTGTTCTCCTACTAATGGTGTGCAATGATACAGAATGTTGTTTGGAGTCCATTGCACATGCAGATGAGAAGGGGTTTTGATGTGCTTGGTGTACAATATGACAACCTTCCCTTGTGGCGGTCAGACAGGTTTGACAGGAACATTGACGACAAATATGCTTGCTTGCATGTTCCTGTGCAGTCCAACATCAGACTACTGTCACATCCAAATGCCCCAAATACTGGATATTGCATGATTCAGTTCATGATTACAGAATAATCAGCCAGTTTTCCATAAGGACAGTATGGTATGAACTGTGTGTCACAAATTTTGTGCATATGGGGTCCTGAAGATTCTGGCTGATGTCTACAAAGTGAAGATTTTGGGAGCTGCATTAACATTTCTGATGTGGTACAGAGCAGATGAAGATGAATTCTTCTATCACATCATGACAGTGGATGAAAAATGGGTTACATACTGGTATGTCAGAAACCAGTCAGTGAAGTGTGGTCACACAAGCTTGCCACACAGGCCTCTACTGAAGTGTAGCCAAACATTTTCTGCACAAAAGTCGGTGATGACAATTTTTTGGGAGCTTTTATGGGAAGAGCCACTACAGAAAACTCTAACATTTATTGCAAAATGCTGAACAATCTCAGAAGAGCAGTCCAGAATGAAAGATGTTAGATGCTGAATTCTGGCATTATTTTTGTGCAGAATACTGCTTGATGCACACACATAAACATTGCTTAACACTTTCAACTTGGAATAGTTTGATCATGCTGCATGTAACCCTTATTTGTTACTGAGTGATTCTAACCTGTTTCCAAAGATATAAAAATGGCTAGGGTCACAGTTTTTTGAAAGTGATGAGGAGATAAAGGAGAGTGTCAGAACATGGGCTAGCTCACAGGTGGCAAAATTCTATAATGAAAACATGGAAAACTCATGCCTTAATGTAGGAGGCATCTATGTAGAATAAAAAATTATATCTTGCTTTCTGAATAGCCCTTGTAGCATTATTATTTTTCATTTTAACTTATATTAATCCATTTATTATTGCAGATCTGTAATTTCCAATTGCAGTCTGTTTAATTTTATAGTACCTTTATGGACCAATTTGCATGATTGCCATTCCTCCTAAATCTGTTTCTAAGACATTGTTTCAGTAGTTTTAATAATATTTTAATTTTCTCACTGTTGTCAGGCAATAGTTTAGCTTGTGTGTGCGTCTCAAACAGCTTTAATTTTTCAAAATTTCAATTGCCATTTCGATCAAATAATACCATAAGCATTTATGTATGTTGAGTCTCATTACTTCATCATATATTGAAAGGAAAATTCACTGGAGAAAATTAAAAATTCACTATACACTTAATTTATATTGCTTTTACTGTTATGCTATTACCTGATAGTTGAGGAACTTGGCTCCATTCAGGTAAAGGAATACGGCAGTAATTGACCTGTCCATCTGGGCAACATATACGAGGCCAGCAGTCTTCATCAGTGGTACAATTTTTAATTGGAAAAGGCTCAATCATTTGTTCTTTGGGGCACTTTCGTGGCACACCATTACGAAAAGCTGAAAAACAATACATTCAGATCTTGAATCCTGTTTCTTGTTTGGTACATGAGCATCATACAGTTTGTGGGGGTTAAGGATTAATATTAAATGCAATTGAAAATTATTAAATGAGTCTTTGTTAAAACTGTGACTCTTTTCTACTTTGTGTCTCTTATTTATGCACACCTAAACACAAGGTAATGTGACTGGTACTATAGGTAATCTTACTGGCATTAGAAACACAAAGAAACATTTGCAATCAAATGATATGACCAGCTGCCTTCTTACTTCTAGGTTTGATTACTGTGACCAATTTCTGTGACCAAGGCCATTTTCCAGTCATCATTGTGGGAGTACATGTTTGTATCTCCATATACTTCTACAACAATAAATAAAATAGATGTATAACCACCGGAAAATGCCCTTGGTGGTCAAGATTGATTTTGGTAATCTAAAACAAAAATAAAAGTGCAAGTGGTGCTGTCATTTGGTTCCAAGTAACACTACAGTCATGGAAATTGCATCACCATGTTCCATATGCTGGACACAAAACAAAGAAACGTACTTTAACACACAACTCTTTGGAACCATAGAGCAGAACAGTTTTTGGTGACTGTGATATTAATATTTGAATGATGAAAATCTAAAACAACTGAAGTAAATAATACAAAATGTAAGACAATGAGCATCTTACATAAAATGTTCAAAAGTTTTTTTCCTAAAATGTTTGTGAGTAAGAGGTTTAAAGCCACTTACGTTTATGAATAGGCTCTGGCTTTGGTCTAGGAATTCCCTTCAGACATCGTCTTTTACCTTGTACCTCACAGCATTGTAGTTTGAATGCTTTACAGTCACCATCATTTTTGCATGGAAGACTGAATAGAGGTATATTGGTGGTTGCAGAGGGACATATTAGACTGGTAGTGTTGTTGGTCTGTTCTGAAACATAAAAGGAGAATATTTTCATTGGTAAGCACAAGACAGCCCCTGACAAGGTGATCATTTTATTAACATTCGTAAAATGATTTTATAACTAAACTAAGTTCTCTAGTTGTTAAGTAACATTAAAATATACAGAAATGTTGTTGTGTAGCTATATAAAAAGAGGCCTTATTGAAAGGTGAGAGACACTGATTTTATGACAGTGCAATGGGTGGCACTTTCATCTTGGTGATGACAAAGAAGAAGGAAGCTATATTTTATTTATCTGTATAAATTTAATATTTTTACATTAAAGGTGCCACCTTAATACTCAGAATTAGTTTATTCAATACTTTACTGAGTACTAGAAATTGATAGAATAAACACTGAAAGGAAGACCACAGTAAGAAATATGTACACCAATCAAATACTTAGGAGAATGTAGATATCATACATGCATCAGAGATCCAACAAGATCCCCAGCACTAATCTCAAATGAAAAGAAATGTAATTAGTAGAAAACTGGAAAAAAATTGAGAGCATCTAGTGAGAATGTGAGAAAGGGGCTAAATTTATTAGTCCCCTTCATCTTGCTGGAACAGAGTGAATAAGTACAAGCTTAGTAATCATTTTTATTGAAAAGAAAAAGCACAATAAATTTCCTTGAAAGTAAATGTGTATGAACATGCATCTATTACCCTGATTAAACATATAGAAAGACCTTATCATCTTACAGTTCACATTCACAGTGTCTATAATTTCATGGCAGATGCATCACTGTTATGTTACATATTTTTGATGATAAATAAAAGTGGTTTACACTACATCGTACTATCTGTTCTGTAGCAAACTATATACCACAGAAGATTTTATCATTTAACCTGTGTGACAGCTCATATATGTACGCCACATTTCATTAATAATTTTTTATTGACATTATCTTCCTTATACATGATCCAGTCACACTGATGTGATCATTGCCTATTTTCAGCATCAACATGCAATAACCACTCACAGATGGCAGGTGGCAGCACTATCTGTGTGGGGCATATAAAGCCTGTCGGGGGATGAGGAACACAGTGCAGTCATTGTCTTATTGCGGAAATGGAGCAATTTATCTGACATCCAAAGGAGCGTAATCATTGGCTTTTGGGCCAAGGATGGAAGTATTTCCAAAATGGCTTAGTTTTTAAACCTTTTCTTGTGCTGCCATACACAAAGTATACTGTGCATCGCAAAATTGCACTATCTGAAACTGGTGCAAGGCAATTGCAGTACACCGTGGGCCACAGATGACAAGGGTAAATGACAGCTGTGGAGATGTCTAAGGTGAACAGATGTGCAACTGTAGAGTAACTGACCACCCACATGAAACAAGGGCTACCAACAGCATCTCCTCAACAACAGTTCAGCGAACTTTGCTTTGTATGGGCATCCACAGCAGATGCTTGGTTCTTGCACCCATGCTGACTGCTATACATTGGTAATGATGGCTGAAATTTGCACACCAATATAATAACTGAATGTCCATTGAATGGCAACAGGTGGCATTTTCAGATGAGTCATGTTTTATGCTCCATAGGACTGAAAGCAAACACACTGCAACAATTACTGAAAGGGTTCAGGCTGGAGGAGAGAGCATTATGGTCTGGGGAATATTTTTGTGGCATTCCATGGTTAATCTTGTCATTCTGGAAGACACAGTGGATCAACACAAGTATGCATCTATCCTTGGGAACAGTGTACATACCTACATTCAGTTTATTTTTCTTATGATGGCACTTACCAACAAGACACTGCAATCTGTTACATAGCTCACAGTGTATGTGCATGGTCTGAAGAGCACCAGGATGAGTTTACCATAGTCCCATGGCCACCAAACCCCCCAAATTTAAACCAAATCAAGAATCTGTGGGGCCACCTCAATTGGGTTATATGTGCCACAGATTCTCAACTGAGTAACATAGTGCATCTGGCCATGGAACTGGAGTGAGAATAACTCAACATCCCTGTTGGTACCTTCTGGAAACTCACTGACTCTCTTCCTGCACATCTTGTTGCAGTCTGTACTGCAGAAGGTAGTTCTTCGGGCTTTTGACAGGTGAGTACATTAATTTGATTGGGTAAAATGTGACCAGATAGTGTATGTACTTTAATAAAATCCATGAAGCACTTCACACATGTCACTGCAGAATTAGAAATTGTCTAATATATAGCAGCTATTAAAAGGTAAAACAATCACTAATGTAAATTTCTCCAATTGCTAATAACCAGAGTGTAAATGCTAGTCTTTCTTCACATTATGTTAGTCATTGGGAATTGGTGTTCTACTTTTAAATTACATTAGCTGTCATGAGCAGCCAGCAAAAATTGCCAATCAACATCTATACAAAGTTTTGGCCTAATGGTAAGGAAAATATGTTAAGTGTACCTCAATACAATTCACATATACATAGAAACTGATATGCATAGAAACTGATATACATAGAAACTGAGACACCTAAGTCCTTTCTTCCCTACACCAAATTGTACGTTTCTGTTCTTCATATCAACTGGAGGAAAAAGTTAGTGTAGTGACAGTGGCAGTAAACAATGTACCAAAAATCCTGACTGTATGGGTATGAGTGTGGAGGGGTTTTGAGGGGGTGTGGGAGGTGAGGAAGTGGGAGGGGGGAGATGGGCATTTAAAAGTCTTTTTCTACATGTTTTTCTTGATTATCTAAAAGATTGCAGCTTCTAGCAAAAATCTTACCCAATACAAAATAAAACTACATTAAATTTCCTGCAAAAAGGTCCTAATCATAGTTTCTCTAGAATTAATAATTTCCACACTGCAGGGGATGGAAAAATTGCAGATTGTTAAAAATTGTGTCTTAATGGTATAAAATTAACATATATTATTAAATTAAGTGGGTTAAGAACAAATTTTAAATGTTTGTACCACAACTAGGTGCACTAGAACTGTAATAAGGGATAAACTGTGTTCTGAGGGTGTCAGAGGGTGGAAAGTTTGGGGTGGAGGTTAGTAACCAATTATGACCAGTGCTAATACACTCAAACTGATAATTAAGATAATTACTTTATATATGTAAACTAGGAGAAAAAGGGCTATTCTGAAAACAAAGCCACTGTTGCTTCTTCTATACCATGCAGTTTCCATTATTATCTGATATCCTGCTTCAAACAAACCATTTTAACTTTACACAGACCACTACCAACAATCTACATACTGGTAAAATCTAGCTCTATCCGACACAAACATTAGAGTCAGGCAGAACTTACATTCCTAACTCCCAAGTATTCAGACACATTCTAGATGAAGTGGCTAATGATGTACTCCTTCATGTTGTGTTGAAATCTTTGGGAATTTTCAGTTTCCTCCCTGATGGCCACTGGCAATCTGTTAAAACTCTATTGTGAACTCTAGAGAGGGGTGCATAGTTTACATGGAAAGTATTTCTTTGTGTACGGCAGTTGTGAATTACTGGGTTCATCCTAAATTTACTCTAGTTCATACAATGTAAGCTTTCGTGGCTGGTACTGACATCACTAAAAACTTCTGGAGTAATAGTTATCAACCACAAACACCGATAGGGAGTATACACATTGGCATGTAATTCTAAGAACATGTAAGTCCCTGAAAAGACTTCAGCAAGATGTCTAATTATTAACTTTACACAATGTCATTATCACATGCTTCTGCAAATGAACACTTTTTTTCTCCTTAGGTGTAATGACCCATGAGCTTATGCCATAGGGAACAACTATGTTAAAGTATGCAAAGTATGCTGACAACAATATCTGCAGGTGAACAAAGCAATAGAGACTTGTGAGTGCAAAGTAGGCAGAACTGAGCTTTTTCATTAACTTTTCCATGTATATGAGGACACTACTATAAAAAGAGGCACAAGACAGTAGTAAATGCAAAAAGACACACCTTGAGAGTGTGTTTCCTTCCACAACTGGCGTCAATCTTAAATGTTTTTGCATGTGTGCCTATCCATTCAACAAACCCACTACACTTTGAGTGGTGTCTTTACTCATCCAGTTATTTGGTCTCCATCTATACCTACATCTACATCCATACTCCACTACTAACCATTTGCTTTCCTGTCCCACTTGCAAATAGAACAAGAGAAAAATTACTGTCTATACACCTTCATATGAGCCCTAATTTCTTATATCTTATCTTCATGTTCCTTACATGCAATTTATGAGGCAACAGAATCATTCTGCAGTCAGCTTCAAATGCCAGTATTCTAAATTTTCTCAATAATGGTTCTCAAAATGAACGTCACTTTCCATCCAGGGAGTCCCATTTGAGCTCCTGAAGCATCTCCATAACACTTGCGAGATGTCTGAACCTACTAGTAACAAATGTAACAGTCCCAGGGCACCAGTGGCAGATACAGAAAAACCACAAGGAGGGGGCGCTAAAGATATCTTCAGCTACCTTTACTTTTACCGTAATAAAAAATAATCAAGTCACATGCAAAGTTTAAGAAAGTTTTATTTAAACTGATTATACACATACACAACACAATGCCATCTTATGATATAAAAAAGTTACAATTGTGATTCTCTTCCTTAAATGATGAATTCTATGTGCCTCTTCCTCCTGGCAAATTGGTTAATTACATTGTCACTAGGACAATCAATGTCAGAGTTAGTGTTCAACAGACCTAAGCCATGAAGTCGATTCTCCTTCATTGTTGACCTCAGCCATATCTTTGTATGCTGCAATGTTGAAAAACTTCTTTTTGCTGTAGTAGTAGATGCAGGCAGACACGAAAATATTTTGTACGTCATGTGCAAAGTAGGATAGTCAGATCTAGGATAAACAGACAATGCTTGCATAACAGAATCACAATCATTAAGGGTGTTTATGTTCGTTTGCTTGTATTGAAGTATCTCTCCCATTAGTCTCTTTTTAATCACAAAACAGTAGAACATTCGCAACTTTTCTCGAACAAATGCCAGACAGAATAATGTATTAAGATCACTATAATGGCCGCGACTTCTTGTAGGTATGTGTTAGCTATCTATGTGCAAGACAGAAATGTTTAAAATACTATGATGGCGACATGTGCTACATAGAAAATTACAGCTGCTCAATAACTTGATCCAGTCGAGTTGACTGACGAAAGAAATGAACGAATACCGTGCGGACTGACTGGTGGGGGCAGCGCGGGTGGCAATGCTGGCGACCCCGCAAGGGGGGAAGGGGGGTGCGAGCCTTGTGTGCCTTCCATATTTATCCACCACTGTGGAGCACACACATTTATCCATTGCTATATAGTCTGCAGCTCATGGTCTATGGGCTAGCATTGCTGCCTCTGGATCACACGTCCCAGATTCAGTTCCTGGCTGGGTTGGGGATTTTCTCTGCCAGGGGACTGGGTATTTGCGTTGTCCTCATCATTTCATCATCATCATCATCAGCATCATCATCATTTGTGATTGGATTGTGAAACGAAAATGGACTGTGTAAAAATTGGGACGTTGTACGGGCACTGATGACTGTGCAGTTGAGTGCCCCACAAACGAAACATCATCATCATCATCATCATCATCACTGTATAACATTTGATGTACCAGTATGTTACAGGTCTGATCATGCATAACTAAACATACAACTGTTTCTCTTTTTAAACAAAGTTATTGTCATTTACGACATACAAAATAATTAATTCCTTAGTTAACAGACCATTTGCACAGTTTCTTTGGTATATAGGCTATTTATCTATGATTTGATTTTTTTATGTATGCATGCTGCCTGTTTAGGGATTATTAAGACAGTCCTTTACTTCCCTCATTGCCTCATCTGTTAAAAAATTAAGTGATAGTGGTAACTACTCTGCCCGACATCACGTTAATTTCTGAATTTGGCCTCTAGTATTTATTTCATCGCTACTGACTAGTTCTGTCTACATTGCACAAAGAAAGTGGGCTACCCTTCTACACTACTCAAGAATTAAAATTCTAGCTGACTTTGTGACAAGCCTTCTCCAAATCTACAAATTCAGAATACATTTCCTTGTTTTCCACAAATCTGCTCTCTGTCGTTAATGGTGTGCTAAACTGTTTTTTGAGTGCCATCATACGTCCTAAAATGAAACTGCTTCTCTCGTAATTTACCTTCAATTTTCCACATTTAGTGATTCTTAGGGTATCCATGTCCAGAGGCCAAGGGGGCCCATGTCACACAAACACAACACTTTATTGTTTCTAGTACTTTGGTACAGAAAAATCACTTGCCACTGAGTGGCTGCCCAACTAGTCCTCGTCACATGAGCTTAATTGAACATCAGACTGAGAGCGAGGCTGGCCGGGCCTGACTCTATAAGCCGCCAGCCAGCCAGTAGAGTGCACTACAGAGAGGCCACGTGTGCATCAAAGAGTGGGGGGGCTTCTGCTGGTGCTGGAGTCATGCAGCTTCTGTGGTGTGCCTACAGCTGCATGCCCAGATTGTGGCTGTGGGATCTTACGCAGGCCACCATCAGAAAAAACAGTGGCGCCTCCTTGGTAAGAAAGTCCTGCAGATATTTTTTCCTTTGGGTCTTAAAGGTGTGAACTATGTGCTCAGCCTCCCCATTAAATTCGGTGAAAGGGAGGGGAGCGAATATGGTGAATGCCCAAATGCACACAGAAATCACAGAATGTCTGGGACAGGAACTGAGACTTGTTTTTAGAAATGAGAGTAACTGGAAGACTGTCCACAGAAATTTTTTTTTTAAAGAGCCTGAATAGTAATCTTCATAATGGCCAAGGAGCACTGGACCACACATGGATAATGAGAAAACACACCAGTGACAGCTAAAACACATTCAGAAATGGACCTGCAAATTCCACATGGATGTGTTCCCAGGGATGGGTTGCTGAAGCCTGTGGGGAAAGCAAAGCCTTATGAGCTGCTTGCTGACTAGCACACTGGGGACACGCAGCCACCAAATGCTTCTGCTGCTGGTCAATGGCGGGTCAGTATACATATCTGCAAGCCAAGGTTTTGGTTGGGAAAGCCCCAGTGATCCTAATACAACAGCTATAAAACCTCCTGCTGCAAATCCTGAATGACCACTCTGGGAGCTGCGTCATCTGTGGAGAGGAGGAGGATCCTGTCTAAGAATGAGACACGATTGTGCATGACAAAACAGTCACAAAACGAATAAGAAGCATCCCTGGAGGACGAGATGGCCAACGCTACTGGACGAGGTGGATGACTTGCTTGAGGTCGGGGTCAGAAGCTGCGGCCCTGGTGACTTGGGTACTAGTGATCAGAAAGTCGTCTACCATCTGGTGAGAGGCTGCATTCAGTTGGGAACACACAAACACACAAGCTCCTCTCTATCAAACTCACAGTCTGAACCCACAGGCAGCCTGGATAAGCTGTCCGCATTGGCATGGTGCCAAGTGGGCGAAAATAGTGATATTTGGAGAGGAATAATGCCTAGCACTGCAGCCTATGGGCTACCTTATCGGAGACATGGGTGGACATAATAACGAAAGTAACAGCTTTTGGTCCTTAATGAGCTGGAATCTGGCGCCATATGAGAATATGTGAAATTTGGTGCCTATACACAATGGCCAGAACTTTCTTCTTGACCTAACAGATCTGTGCCGGATTGGGAGTTTTGGGTGCAGACACCAGTGGCTGCGCCAAGCCGTCTGCATTCCGATGGGCGAGGGTGGTCCTCTTGCTGTACTGCAAAGTGTCCACAGCTGAAACTGTCGGTTTGCTATGATCAAAAGTAGCTTGGCGTGGCGCTGACCTGAGGCGGTCCTTCAGCGTGGAAAAGGCCTGATTGTACGCCAGAGACCGGATAATGGAGGCACCCTCGTCGAGAAGGAGGTAGAGAGGTTCAAATGGCTCTTAGCACTATGGGACTTAACATCTGAGGTCATCAGTCCCCTAGAACTTAGAACTACTTAAACCTAACTAACCTAAGGACATCACACACATTCATGCCCAAGGCAGGATTCGAACCTGTGACCATAGCAGTCACACGGTTCTGGACTGAAGTGCCTAGAGCCACTCGGCCACCCCGACCGGCTGGTAGAGAGGGTGCGCAATGGTGGATCTCGCGGGTATGAAGCAGTGGTAATAGCCAGTTTGAGTCAGAAAAGCCTGCAGTTTAAGCAACGATGAGGGATGTAGCAAATACGTAATCACCTTGACCGGATCCACCCATTGTCGGACACTGTGCCATGATACACTGTGGCCCAGATACTCAAGAGGGGGTTGGAAAAATTTACAATTCTGTAGATTGCAACCACATCTGAAGCCCAAAATTTTTCAAAACAGGCCTGGAGGTTGTGCAGGTGGTCAGTCGTAGTACATCTGGTAGCTACAGTATCATCCAGGTAGTTCATACATTGCAGAATAATGGACGTGTCCTGTTGCAGATTGCATCGAAAAATTGCAGGGGCAAACATTAACCGTCGGTATCGAAATAGGCCGAAAGGCATATTACAAAACACGATATGCTGCGACGACTCATCCGAGGGTGACTGGTAATATACTTCGGAAAAGATCGAGTTTGGAGGAGAACTGACCCACTGCTAACGATGTGAACAGCTCTTGTGGATGCGGCACGTGTCAATGAAGACATGTCGACCGTGAACAGTGAATTCACAATGACCTTAAAATGACCGCAACGTCGCAGTTTACCTCAGGGTTTAATAACGATAACAAGTGAAACAGGAACCACGACCCCGAGAGATGCGAGCCAGACAAACTCTGCCTCGATTTGGGAGCAGAGGGCTATTGGAATCTACAGAGCCGCCTGCTTCAAGGTTATGTAGGCTTTAAAGCCTGTGGCGCACCCTAGGACTTCCGTAAAGATATCTCTAAGTTCGTGAGGGAAATCCAAGGGCCTGAAAGGCATCAAATCCGGAAATGTTTGCTGAGCTAGTGTGGTGTCACCGCCAGACACCACACTTGCTAGGTGGTAACCTTTAAATCGGTCGTGGTCCGTTAGTATACGTCGGACCCGCGTGTCGCCACTATCAGTGATTACAGACCGAGCGCCGGCACACGGCGGGTCTAGTCTAGAGACTCCCTAGCGCTCGCCCCAGTTGGACAGCCGACTTTGCTATCGATGGTTCACTGCCTACATACGCTCTCATTTGCAGAGACGACAGTTTAGCATAGCCTTCAGCTACGTCATTGGCTACGACCTAGCAAGGCGCCATATTCAGTTACTATGTCTTCTGAACAGATAACATTGTGGATCATGTACCGTCAAGAGCGACGTTCATCATTAATGGATTGAAGTTAAGTATCAAACTTAGTATGTCCGCTTTCTGAATTCTAATTCCTTGTCATGTTCCAGACCTCACGTCAGTATCGTTCTTCCCTCCTCACGCCAGCCTGCGTGAGCTAAAATGCGTCCATTTCGGCCTCCTCTAGTAACACGGTGTTGGCTCTTCTGCCAACACAACATAATGAAGAACAATAAAGGTAATAGGCCGAGTTAGTGATCTGTAGGTAACATCAGCTGTGGACTCACTGAGCAAGGGAATTTGCTGTTAATCATATCCCCGTAGGCGCCTGTTTACTGGCGACAGCAGAGGAGACCAGAGGTCTGAATATGTCCGGGCACTAAGCAGCGAAACTGCCGCGCCGATGGCCACCGGCAGGCGCAACTGCCCCGAGAGAACCGAAACCTCGATGAAACGTCTGTCGGACGCCTGACAGGGCACCGCTGGGGACCCTCTGATCTATCATGGTGGGAGTAACGAGACGCAGACGGCAGCAACAGGAAGCGGAAGCTGTAACAGTGTTTACGTGCTGTGCGGGAACCGGCGGATCGGCTGGCTCGCGCCGCCAGACACACGCTGCCCTGCTGTGGCGTCGCTTCCAGCTGCCGACCAACGGCGCGCGAGACCTCGTTCGACCGGACAATGAACAAAACCTCTTCGAGGGAGGATTTCCCGATTGGCGGGACCGTTGCCGGACTTCCTTATACGGTGCAGAGCGGATGATAACATCGGTAACCCTTTATACGGTGTAGAGCGGATGATAACATCGCAATCCGTGACGTCGACATACGACCCTTTTGACTTGGACGTGACGAAACGGCACTTGCGGCTAAGGCTGTGGAGAGTCGCGACCTAGGCGGGATAAGACTGATGTGGCTGCTCCTCGCATTGGTAGAATTCTACCCTAGCGGCCACAACGTGTGTGCAGCGGACAACAACGAGCGTAAATCGTCAAAAGACAACGAAGAAGGTTCCTGTAATGGGGCCACCTGCCGCAACACCTGATACGAGGCGGGAAAGTACAGGACAAAAACAGTGCACAACATACCTCCACATCCGTCACGTGGATGGCACGGAAGTGTTGCCATATGCGGTGTCCGTACGCCTCCCAGCCTACATCTACGTCTACATCTACATACATACTCCGCAATCCACCGTACGGTTCGTGGCGGAGGGTATCTCGTACCACAACTAGCATCCACTCCCAAACAGAACGAGGGAAAAATGACTGCCTATATGCTTCTGTACGAGCCCTAATCTCCCTTATCTTATCTTTGGCGTCTTTCCGCGAAATGTAAGTTGGCGGCAGTAAAATTGTACTGCAGTCAGACTTAAATGCTGGTTCTCTAAATTTTATCAGTAGCGATTCACGAAAAAAAAAACAAAAAAAAAAAAACGCGTCCTTTCCTCTACAGACTCCCACCCGAGTTCCTGAAGCATTTCCGTAACACTCGCGTGATGATCAAACCCACCAGTAACAAATCTAGCAGCTCGCCTCTGAATTGCTTCTATGTCCTTCCTCAATCCGACCTGATAGGGATCCCAAACGCTCGAGCAGTACTCAAGAATAGGTCGTATTAGTGCTTTATAAGCGGTCTCCTTTACAGATGAACCACATCTTCCCAAAATTCTACCAATGAATCGAAGACGACTATCTGCCTTCCCCACAACTGCCATTACATGCTTGTCCCACTACATATTGCTCTGCATTGTTACGCCCAAATATTTAATCGACGTGACTGTGTCAAGCGCTACACTACTAATGGAGTATTCAAACATTACAGGATTCTTTTTCCTTTTTCCTATTCATCCGCATTAATTTACATTTATCTATATTTAGAGTTAGCTGCCATTCTTTACACCAATCACAAATCCTGTCCAAGTTATCTTGTATCCTCCAGTCTTCCGCCGGCTCGTCAAACTGCGCAAACGGAGGGGGAAACGTAGCCGGAGACGCAGGGGAAGACAACGACACCGGCACAGCCTGTCTGTTGTTGCGCCAAAGTTTGAATAGAGCTTCCATGTCATAAGAAGAAAAATGGGACAACCGATTGCAAAAAGCAACCACACACGTAACAAGTGAAAAACGATCCTACTCATCGACAGTGTATTCTAGCTACAAGAACACAGAAAATAACGAACACAGCACTCTTACTACTTCAAGTATTTTGGTACGGAAAAAACACTTGCCATCTGATCTGAAGCAACAATTTTACACTTCTCTGTTCCACAGGGATCCATACTGGCCCATTTCTCTTCATTTTATATACAAATCATATCCCAAATACTGTAAATTATGGAAATATAATTACTTAAGCAGATGATATAACTCTACTACTCAAGAAAAATAACACAGAAAATCTGGAAATAAAAACCAACTTGGAAATAAGTAATGTTATCCAAAGCTTTGCTCAAATAAATCTGCATAACAACATTTCTAAAACACTTTGTTTAAATTTTTAACTAAAAAACCAACACATTGAAGATATAGATTTGTATAGGTAGGTGCCTAGCAGAAAATTCCAAATACACAAAATTCCTTGGGATAATAATCAATGAAAATTTAAACTGGGACATGCTTTTCTGCTCTATTGTTTTAGTCACGTGAGTACAAACTTTTTGGATATTCTCATGCAAAAGTGTTTAATATTTTTAAAAATCTTAAAATAATTTATCATGCCAGTCTATGTCTCAGGGTTGTTATTGCTGCTGGATTTATTATTATACTGATGTTCACCTGAAGATGTGGCTTTTAGTGCCACGAAACCGGTAGCGATCCAATAATAGAGGTCTAAATACATCTGAAGCGGTTATCAATACCCAAGACGAATACTCATAGCTGTGGTTGCCCAACCTACAAGGTTGTCTGTAGAAGCATGCCAATCGAGGCAAAAAGAGCCTTCTTTAGACTTTCAAATAAGAGTAAAGCCTTAGTTAAATCACATGTCCAGTTCAATATGATGAGTCTCAAGAATGGTTGCGTTCCAAATTACATAAAACATTTGTTTCGACAAAAAGTGAATATGCCTGAACACTGTGTTCGCAAAGTTATGACATATTGTATCCGATGTGAAATACGATGTTTGTCTGCAAAATAGGATCACGTAAATAAGGGACTGTATTTAGCCCAATTAGTATTTTCTAAGTTAGTAAGACAGCAGCAATATGACTGGGAGCACGAGTACCTTGAGGATATAGTGGGACAGTTTCGAGATTGTACTAGTGCTATACATCAAGATAAAGTAAGCAGGTTACATAATAAGGGCCACCAGATTGTTCGTCAGGATGTCATAGAACGTGGTCTTGACTTTTGTCTTAGAGTGTGCAACCTTTCTGACATCACTTTTAATGAGATAGAAACATGATTTTAGAGGAAGGATCATCGTACAGGATCAATCATGTGGCCAATCAACAACAGATTAGTTCGTTGCTCTCCCACACCGTCTCTGCGTTACATGGTGCCAACCTAACCACGGCAGTGAAGTAGAGATTGCCGTCAATAAAAATCGAGCGAGGCCGTACAGACTACGATGGGTCTGGTTTAGTCAAGGAACGACTTTACAGTGACAAGGCTGTTTCGGGCAGTATTAACAAAAAAGTCTGATGAACATTAACCGCTAATAGTCCAGTCGATCAAGGGAAAAACAGCCGTTATCTTAAATGAAGTTCAGTATGTGAATAAAGTGCAATCCCTGTTTGTAGATAATGGAATTGTTAAGTCTAATGTAGACCCTACGAACAGATATTTGGCTATTCTAAAAAGACCATTAATACGACCACTACCTTTTCAAATCCGTTAAAAAAGAAAAATATTGTTCCTATGAACCCAGTAGCATGAAGACTCCAAGCTTTGATTAACCCACATAAAGACGACTTTCCAGCTCGTCCAGTTGTTAACGCACGTGGTGGGCAACGGCTACGACACTGAGAAGTTGATTGCAAGGTACCTCGACTGGCACTGCCACCACCCAGTTCGCTTCAACATCCGCAATAGGGGACAACCAATTGAAAAACTTTCTAGCTTAACCACCCCCTCAGGAACTCTCTCTGGAGGTCAAGAACGTGTATACCAGTATTCCAACAGATCAGGTGCAGGGTATTGTGGGTGATAATTTAAGACCGTATGGCGGACAACGCAGCAACGAAATCAATGACGTATTCAAGTTGTCGGCATTGGTTCTAAGGTTCAATTACTTCACATTTGGGGACGATATCTTTTTACAAAAACAAGGTCCTGCAATGGGGTCCCACTTGTCATACTGTCTTGCCGATATATTCATGACAGCTTTCGAGTCGGATGCTATGACTCAGTTTCCAATATATGCCAGCAAGATCGTAACTTGGTATAGACATGTAGATGACATTCTCTTTCTTTTCAAT
Source organism: Schistocerca piceifrons (assembly GCF_021461385.2). NCBI lineage: Eukaryota > Metazoa > Arthropoda > Insecta > Orthoptera > Acrididae > Schistocerca > Schistocerca piceifrons. The sequence continues at coordinate 747,988,793 of NC_060141.1, forward strand.
GGGACACGGGAGGAATGTTGTCAGTTCGTTAAATGGCTTACACGAGAGCATATAATTTTCTGCTCATCACAATGAAGGATGACATTACCGCATCTGGACCTTAAATTACCTTATATGGTACTAAAGTCGGATTCGATATTTACAGAAAAGCAACCAACACCGATGTAGTGATTCATAGCTCCTCCAATCACCCTATCAAGTACAAAATGTCGGCCTTCAGGTCGTTTCCATATAGGCTCCATCGTGTGCAGTTGTCAAAGGAAGCCTTTGGTGGAGAGTTTCGAATCATTCACTACATGGCCTACAAAAGCGGTTATGACAGAGAGTTTGTCAGTGGTATTAATCGTACTCAGGAAAACAAGAAAAACCACAGGAACGGATAGCACCCTTATCAATGCCGATAGTCGATAGTCGGAAGACCATTGGTATCATTCATGTATCATAAAATTCCATATTTCGGCAATATTTCCGGAAGGATCGGCAGGCAGTTGAGGTCTAAAAATATTTACCAGGCTTTCTTCATCCCCAGCAACATTGGCGCAAGGTACAGGCACAAAGAACATGCCACTTGTCCCAAATGTAATGCAGCCAGGAGCCTTAGCACTAGGCTTAGAGAACATCTTAGGGTTTCCATCTCAGAATCTGCCTTGAGTAGCCACCTTCGTGAGCAGAGGCGTTCCGCTACCGTTCTCACTAGTAACTTAAGTATTTTACATCGAGAAAATAAGGGACACACTTTAAGCATCATGGAGGAGGTAGAAATTATGAGATCAATTAGTCGTTTTCCACACCAAATCCTGAATGGACAAACGGAGTTGAGACACCGTTGCATTTTGGCAAAATTCGACCTCCTAAGTTAGTACTCTGTACTTTCTTCACTTAGTCCCCTCTGTTCCTCCTCGGCCTTTCCAGTTTCCTCACCTCACCTCCCCACCTCCCACGCATCCGTCTATCTTAGGTTTTCTGCGTTTTCGTTTCAAGTATGTTTTTAAAGTTTTTGTAAACGTCCTAAAATTTTATCTTCTGTTAATAAGAATCAGAATTCACACAGGCTTGGATTGTTTCATCTATGAAAGTGAAGAATATTTTTAATGAATTTTTACGAAGAAAAAACATAACAATGCTTTCTTTTGTTTCAGGATAGTCAGCAAACATGGCGTTATCGTTTGAACAACGGAAATGGGTGTTACAGTGTTACAGGAAAACAGAGAATGTGAGTGCGGTACGCCGACGTTGGAGAGTTGAATTTGGAACACCACCACCGACGAGAGTAACAATTACAAGAATCGGAGAAAAGTTTGAAGCCGAAGGAACGGTGCCCGATATGAATAAGGGACATAGCGAACGAAAGAGAAGTTCAACAGACAATGAGAGCGTTGATGCACTAATCCAGGCATACACACGATCGCCGAAGAAATCTGTCAGGCAATGCTCTTGTGAGACTGGGATCTGCAGAAGCAGTGTTCATACAATTTTGCGGTCTCAGAACTTTAAGCCTTACATTCCAAGACTTCTCCATGCTCTTAACGAGGATGATCCTGATAGGCCAAGCGAATTTTGTGAGTAGTTCACTAACAGATGTGAAGAAGGAGCAACGTTTCCAAGATCGAATTATTTGGTCAGATGAGGCGACGTTTAAACGTGATGGGACCGCCGTAATTGCGTGTACTGGGCCAGGTAGAATCCATACATAAATGAACAAAGGCATGTTAATCTACCAGGAGTAACAGTCTAGTGTGGTCTGCCTTCCAGAGGGTTAATCGGGCCATTGTATTGTATTGTGTGTTAACCGGGGACCTAGAAACGACGGAGAGGCTCCGTCCCCGCCGCAGCCGCAGTGGTCCACAACCCCACGACGACTACCGCAGTCCACTTCACCCCTCCGCCGCCCCGCACCGAACCCAGGGTTATTGTGCGGTTCGGCCCCCGGCGGACCCCCGAAGGAACGTCTCACACCAGACGAGTGTAACCCCGATATTTGCGTGGTAGAGCAATGGTGGTGTACGCGTACGTGGAGAACTTCTTTGCGCAGCAATCGCCGACATAGTGTAACTGAGGTGGAATAAGGAGAACCAGCCCGCATTCGCCGAGGCAGATGGAAAACCGCCTAAAAACCATCCACAGACTGGCTGGCTCACCGGACCTCGACACAAGTCCGCGGGGCGGAATCGTGCCGGGGATCAGGCGCTCCTTCCCGCCCGGAAAGCCGTGCGTTAGACCGCACGGCCAACCGGGCGGGCTAATCGGGCCATACTTCTTTGACAACACTGTCACGGGCGAAAGTACTCGGAAATGTTGGAAATGATAACTCCTGGTCTTAGCGTTGTCTTTGGAAATGAAGATTATTACTTGCAACACGATGGGGCGCCACCTCACTTTCACTTGGATGTGAGGGTATTTCTCAATCGTACGTTCACTGTATGAGCGAGCCGTCCACAGGCAAGCTATTTACTTTCTTGCCGTCAGTATAACACTCTAGGTAGAACATCCCTCCATTGTGTGGCAACCACTTCTTGATTTTTCATTCTGGCTCATAAATAGGTATTAATAGTTTTCATTTGTTTTCTCCTTACTAATAGATCACTATGGTACGATTTGTTTAGGACTGATCCACTGTGTAGGAATCTGAGTGTTTTTTTCTATGAAATGCCGTCTTTTAGTAGGGGTAAGATGGATACTGCCTACAGGAAAATTAAACAGACCTTTGGAGAAAAGAGAACCACTTGTATGAATATCAAGAGCTCAGATGGAAACCCAGTTCTAACCAAAGAAGGGAAAGAAGAAGGTGGAATGAGTATGTAGGGGGTCTATACAAGGGCGATGGACTTGAGGACAATATTATGGAAATGGAAGAGGATGTAGATGAAAATGAAATGGGAGATATGATACTGCGTGAAGAGTTTGAGAGAGCACTGAAAGACCTGAGTCGAAACAAGTCCCCGGGAGTAGACAACATTCCATGAGAACTACTCACAGCCTTGGGAGAGCCAGTCCTGACAAAACTCTACCATCTGGTCAGCAAGATGTATGAGACAGGCGAAATACCCTCAGATTTCGAGAAGAATATAATAAGTCCAATCCCAAAGAAAGCAGGTGTTGACAGATGTGAAAATTACCGAACTATCAGTTTAATAAGCCACGGCTGCAAAATACTAACACGAACTCTTTATAGACGAATGGAAAAACTGGTAGAAGCCGACATCGGGGCAGATCAGTTTGGATTCCGTAGAAATGTTGGAACACGTGAGGCAATACTGACACTACGACTTATCTTAGAAAATAGGTTAAGGAAAGGCAAACCTACATTTCTAGCATTTGTAGACTTATAGAAAGTTTTTGACAATGTTGACTGGAATACTCTCTTTCAAATTCTAAAGGTAAAATACAGAGAGCGAAAGGCTATTTACAATTTGTACAGAAACCAGATGGCAGTTATAAGAGTCGAGGGACATGAAAGGGAAGCAGCGGTTGGGAAGGAAGTGAGACAGGGTTGTAGCCTATCCCCGATGTTATTCAATTAGTATATTGAGCAAGCAACGAGGGAAACAAAAGAAAAATCCGGAGTAGACATTAAAATCCATGGAGAAGAAATAAAAACTTTGAGATTCGCCGATGACGTAGTAATTCTGTCAGAGACAGCAAAGGACTTGGAAAAGCAGTTGAACGGAATGGACAGTGTCTTGAAAGGAGGGTATAAGATGAACATCAACAAAAGCAAAACGAGGATAATGGAATGTAGTCGATGGGTGATGCTGAGGGAATTAGATTAGGGAATGAGACACTTAAAGTAGTAAAGGAGTTTTGTTATTTGGGGAGCAAAATAACTGATGATGGTCGAAGTAGAGAGGATATAAAATGTAGATTGGCAATGGCAAGGAAAGCGTTTCTGAAGAAGAGAAATTTGTTAACATCAAGGATAGTTTTAAGCGTCAGGAAGTCGTTTCTGAGAGTATTCTTATGGAGTGTAGCCATGTATGGAAGTGAAACATGGACGATAAGTAGTTCGGACAAGAAGAGAATAGAAGCTTTCGAAATGTGGTGCTACAGAAGAATACTGAAGATTTGATGGTAGATCACATAACTAATAAGGAGTTATTGAATAGAATTGGGGAGAAGAGGAGTTTGTGGCACAACTTGACTAGAAGAAGGGCTCGGTTGGTAGGACATGTTCTAAGGCATCAGGGGATCACCAATTTAGTATTGGAGGGCAGCGTGGAGGGTAAAAATCGCAGATGGATACCAAGAGATGAATACACTAAGCAGATTCAGAAGGATGTAGGCTGCACTGGATAGAGTAGCAGGGAGAGCTGCATCAAACCAGTCTCAGGACTGAAGACCACAAGAACATCAACAACAATAACAACAATAGTAGTGTTTTGTTTTGATGGACAACGAATGTTGGGTAAAAAGATTCTGAGCTTTTCCATTCTAATGTTTTAGTCATGTGGGTATTAACATTTTGTTATCCTCACGTAAAAGTTTTTGATATTAAAAAAAATTAAATCTTAAAATAATTTACAATACCATTGTAGGCCTCACGGCTGTTATTCTTCCTGGATTTATTGTTATACGGACGTCCACCTGATGATGTGGCTTTTAGTGCCAAGAAACCGGTAGTGACCCAATAATAAAGAAATAAATACAGCTGAAGCGGTTATCAATACCCAAGATGAATACTCCAAGCTGAGGTTGCCCCACCGACAAGGTTGTCTTCGTGAGAATAGTTGCTCCATAAACAATATATTTTCTGAATCCCTGCTGACTGTGTGTCAACAAGTCGTTTTCCTTGAGGTCATTCATAATATTCCAACACAGTATATGTTCCAAAACCATAGAGGAAATCGACGTCAATGGCATGGGTCTATAATTCATCGGATTACTCCTATTTCCTTTCTTGGGTACTGGTGTGACCTGTGCGACTTTCTAGTCTGTAGGTACGGGTCTTTCATCGAGCGAGCGGCTTATGTGATTATTAAGTACAGAGCTGCAATATCAGCGTATGTTTATCTGCTGTGTTCAAGAAACTAAAGAAAAAACTCCATGAAGTACACACTTTATTAATACGAACGAATTGCTGTTTACCATGTCAAGCTTACAAAATTTGTCTTCTACAATAAAACGAAGTCTCCTAACCACAAACGACGCAAATCGCCACGAATTCGGAAGATGATATCCATTTTTGGCATAAAAATCGTCTCTGACTGTGCAGCTTATGGTCATACTGAAGCAGCGTTACAGGAGTACGACAGAAGTATGTAAATGTAGCAGAGTGGTCGGACACATAACGAAATCCAGTTAAAAGATTATGCAGTGACACAGTTAAGTCACTACAACTGTTTATTTAGAAAACACCTAAAAACTCTTCGCAGAAGCAGATAAAGCAGGGGTAACATGCGTGCAAATCTGTAAATATTTCACTTTTATAACTACAGGGTACTGAATCAAGGTAGCAAAAACACTTATGAGGTTTCTACAGATTTCTTTGCAGATTGTCAATCTGCTTGCGGGTAATTTTGTCACAAAAGATGTAAAAATATCTCTAGCGAGATTTCAACCAACATTTATGTAGAGATAATGCACATATTGGATTAGCGTAGAGAACTGCAGCAAACCCGACTTCGAAATGAAAACCATAACTGTAACAACATATAAATAATTCTCTAATGGGGTGTTTTTTTGCTCTCCGGCCTTGTCACTGATTTGATGTACCTCATAACTTTCTCTCTCGTGTAAGCCTCTCCATTACCACTAAACGTTATCAGTTACAGTATGCGATGCTTGTATTTCAATATCTGTCTTCCCCTAGAGTTTTTGCCCTCTACGACTCTAGTACCATAGATGTTTTCTCCTGTGTTAACGTGTTCTGTTACCATGTTTTCTCAAAAGTATCTACGTATTTCTTTCGTCCTCGTTTCTGCAGCGAAGTTCCTCATTTTTATTTATTCATCCAAATAATCTTTCCAGAGTGAGGGACACAGGACAAACACAAAACTAAACAGTAACACAACGCAACACATGAAAAATAAAGTATTATTTCAGTAGATGCATCAATTTTAGCTTTTTTACAAAAGAGCTTGCACTGCTTGTTGTAGCTGCACTGTCTTGTTTCAAGTCTCTTGTATCTAAAATGTTCTAAAAATTCTGCTACTGAATAGAAGCAATGATCTTATAAGAAGCCCTTGGGATTTTACAAAAGAGCGTGAAAGATATGACTTTTACCTTATGTGAAAGACTATCGTAAATTTGTATACCGCTGTTTATTGAGGAACAAACTG